>NC_086233.1:5000-350000 GCF_036321145.2 Pelmatolapia mariae
GAAGGGGGTGGCATAAACATAAATAGAGTGAACACAAGGACGGGATGTCAAAACAGACAGGGGGTGCCATTAAAAGACAAAGAAAAACAAAGAGATGAAAGAAAACAAAGAGAAAAACAAGTGAAAGATAAAGAGAAAAACAGTGAGAAAAACAAAGAGATGAAAGAAAAGAAATAGAGAAAAACAAGTGAAAAACAAAGAGAAAAACAGTAAGACAAAGAGAAAAGTCAAAGAAAACCAAGTAAAAGCAAAATAATGTTTCACAAAAACTAAGAAAGAATTTTTTCAACTAAAAGCACAAGTAGGAGGAGCTAACAAAAGTATAAAAAGCCAAGAGAGGCAAACAGAAAACAGAAAGACAGAGACAAGACACACTGGGTCGGCCTGAAGAAGGCAAAAACATGCCGAAACGTCGCGAACGGCCCAGTGATGCTAAAGTGCACTACTACCCTAGATATGGGCAATTTTTTGAATCAGGGCAGGGACACCACCACCCGGCCCCATCGATGGCCCGTGCACCTCAGGCTGCCAGCTTGCTGGTGGCCTGCTCTGACTCAAAACCCTTACCGGCCAGTGCCTCGTGGGGTTGGGGGTGCCCCTGCCCTCTATTTAACCCTAACCCTAACCATGGGGGGGTCCCTAACACAAAACGAACAAAAAAAGACAAAAAGTCACGTACAAGAAAGAAAAACAAACAGAAAAAGAGTGAGACAAGACAAAGAGAATAACGTACACGAAACAACAGGAAAGGATTTAAAGGAAGGGGGTGGCATAAACATAAATAGAGTGAACACAAGGACGGGATGTCAAAACAGACAGGGGGTGCCATTAAAAGACAAAGAAAAACAAAGAGATGAAAGAAAACAAAGAGAAAAACAAGTGAAAGATAAAGAGAAAAACAGTGAGAAAAACAAAGAGATGAAAGAAAAGAAATAGAGAAAAACAAGTGAAAAACAAAGAGAAAAACAGTAAGACAAAGAGAAAAGTCAAAGAAAACCAAGTAAAAGCAAAATAATGTTTCACAAAAACTAAGAAAGAATTTTTTCAACTAAAAGCACAAGTAGGAGGAGCTAACAAAAGTATAAAAAGCCAAGAGAGGCAAACAGAAAACAGAAAGACAGAGACAAGACACACTGGGTCGGCCTGAAGAAGGCAAAAACATGCCGAAACGTCGCGAACGGCCCAGTGATGCTAAAGTGCACTACTACCCTAGATATGGGCAATTTTTTGAATCAGGGCAGGGACACCACCACCCGGCCCCATCGATGGCCCGTGCACCTCAGGCTGCCAGCTTGCTGGTGGCCTGCTCTGACTCAAAACCCTTACCGGCCAGTGCCTCGTGGGGTTGGGGGTGCCCCTGCCCTCTATTTAACCCTAACCCTAACCATGGGGGGGTCCCTAACACAAAACGAACAAAAAAAGACAAAAAGTCACGTACAAGAAAGAAAAACAAACAGAAAAAGAGTGAGACAAGACAAAGAGAATAACGTACACGAAACAACAGGAAAGGATTTAAAGGAAGGGGGTGGCATAAACATAAATAGAGTGAACACAAGGACGGGATGTCAAAACAG
Source organism: Pelmatolapia mariae (assembly GCF_036321145.2). NCBI lineage: Eukaryota > Metazoa > Chordata > Actinopteri > Cichliformes > Cichlidae > Pelmatolapia > Pelmatolapia mariae. The sequence continues at coordinate 6,575 of NC_086233.1, forward strand.
ACAGGGGGTGCCATTAAAAGACAAAGAAAAACAAAGAGATGAAAGAAAACAAAGAGAAAAACAAGTGAAAGATAAAGAGAAAAACAGTGAGAAAAACAAAGAGATGAAAGAAAAGAAATAGAGAAAAACAAGTGAAAAACAAAGAGAAAAACAGTAAGACAAAGAGAAAAGTCAAAGAAAACCAAGTAAAAGCAAAATAATGTTTCACAAAAACTAAGAAAGAATTTTTTCAACTAAAAGCACAAGTAGGAGGAGCTAACAAAAGTATAAAAAGCCAAGAGAGGCAAACAGAAAACAGAAAGACAGAGACAAGACACACTGGGTCGGCCTGAAGAAGGCAAAAACATGCCGAAACGTCGCGAACGGCCCAGTGATGCTAAAGTGCACTACTACCCTAGATATGGGCAATTTTTTGAATCAGGGCAGGGACACCACCACCCGGCCCCATCGATGGCCCGTGCACCTCAGGCTGCCAGCTTGCTGGTGGCCTGCTCTGACTCAAAACCCTTACCGGCCAGTGCCTCGTGGGGTTGGGGGTGCCCCTGCCCTCTATTTAACCCTAACCCTAACCATGGGGGGGTCCCTAACACAAAACGAACAAAAAAAGACAAAAAGTCACGTACAAGAAAGAAAAACAAACAGAAAAAGAGTGAGACAAGACAAAGAGAATAACGTACACGAAACAACAGGAAAGGATTTAAAGGAAGGGGGTGGCATAAACATAAATAGAGTGAACACAAGGACGGGATGTCAAAACAGACAGGGGGTGCCATTAAAAGACAAAGAAAAACAAAGAGATGAAAGAAAACAAAGAGAAAAACAAGTGAAAGATAAAGAGAAAAACAGTGAGAAAAACAAAGAGATGAAAGAAAAGAAATAGAGAAAAACAAGTGAAAAACAAAGAGAAAAACAGTAAGACAAAGAGAAAAGTCAAAGAAAACCAAGTAAAAGCAAAATAATGTTTCACAAAAACTAAGAAAGAATTTTTTCAACTAAAAGCACAAGTAGGAGGAGCTAACAAAAGTATAAAAAGCCAAGAGAGGCAAACAGAAAACAGAAAGACAGAGACAAGACACACTGGGTCGGCCTGAAGAAGGCAAAAACATGCCGAAACGTCGCGAACGGCCCAGTGATGCTAAAGTGCACTACTACCCTAGATATGGGCAATTTTTTGAATCAGGGCAGGGACACCACCACCCGGCCCCATCGATGGCCCGTGCACCTCAGGCTGCCAGCTTGCTGGTGGCCTGCTCTGACTCAAAACCCTTACCGGCCAGTGCCTCGTGGGGTTGGGGGTGCCCCTGCCCTCTATTTAACCCTAACCCTAACCATGGGGGGGTCCCTAACACAAAACGAACAAAAAAAGACAAAAAGTCACGTACAAGAAAGAAAAACAAACAGAAAAAGAGTGAGACAAGACAAAGAGAATAACGTACACGAAACAACAGGAAAGGATTTAAAGGAAGGGGGTGCCATAAACATAAATAGAGTGAACACAAGGACGGGATGTCAAAACAGACAGGGGGTGCCATTAAAAGACAAAGAAAAACAAAGAGATGAAAGAAAACAAAGAGAAAAACAAGTGAAAGATAAAGAGAAAAACAGTGAGAAAAACAAAGAGATGAAAGAAAAGAAATAGAGAAAAACAAGTGAAAAACAAAGAGAAAAACAGTAAGACAAAGAGAAAAGTCAAAGAAAACCAAGTAAAAGCAAAATAATGTTTCACAAAAACTAAGAAAGAATTTTTTCAACTAAAAGCACAAGTAGGAGGAGCTAACAAAAGTATAAAAAGCCAAGAGAGGCAAACAGAAAACAGAAAGACAGAGACAAGACACACTGGGTCGGCCTGAAGAAGGCAAAAACATGCCGAAACGTCGCGAACGGCCCAGTGATGCTAAAGTGCACTACTACCCTAGATATGGGCAATTTTTTGAATCAGGGCAGGGACACCACCACCCGGCCCCATCGATGGCCCGTGCACCTCAGGCTGCCAGCTTGCTGGTGGCCTGCTCTGACTCAAAACCCTTACCGGCCAGTGCCTCGTGGGGTTGGGGGTGCCCCTGCCCTCTATTTAACCCTAACCCTAACCATGGGGGGGTCCCTAACACAAAACGAACAAAAAAAGACAAAAAGTCACGTACAAGAAAGAAAAACAAACAGAAAAAGAGTGAGACAAGACAAAGAGAATAACGTACACGAAACAACAGGAAAGGATTTAAAGGAAGGGGGTGGCATAAACATAAATAGAGTGAACACAAGGACGGGATGTCAAAACAGACAGGGGGTGCCATTAAAAGACAAAGAAAAACAAAGAGATGAAAGAAAACAAAGAGAAAAACAAGTGAAAGATAAAGAGAAAAACAGTGAGAAAAACAAAGAGATGAAAGAAAAGAAATAGAGAAAAACAAGTGAAAAACAAAGAGAAAAACAGTAAGACAAAGAGAAAAGTCAAAGAAAACCAAGTAAAAGCAAAATAATGTTTCACAAAAACTAAGAAAGAATTTTTTCAACTAAAAGCACAAGTAGGAGGAGCTAACAAAAGTATAAAAAGCCAAGAGAGGCAAACAGAAAACAGAAAGACAGAGACAAGACACACTGGGTCGGCCTGAAGAAGGCAAAAACATGCCGAAACGTCGCGAACGGCCCAGTGATGCTAAAGTGCACTACTACCCTAGATATGGGCAATTTTTTGAATCAGGGCAGGGACACCACCACCCGGCCCCATCGATGGCCCGTGCACCTCAGGCTGCCAGCTTGCTGGTGGCCTGCTCTGACTCAAAACCCTTACCGGCCAGTGCCTCGTGGGGTTGGGGGTGCCCCTGCCCTCTATTTAACCCTAACCCTAACCATGGGGGGGTCCCTAACACAAAACGAACAAAAAAAGACAAAAAGTCACGTACAAGAAAGAAAAACAAACAGAAAAAGAGTGAGACAAGACAAAGAGAATAACGTACACGAAACAACAGGAAAGGATTTAAAGGAAGGGGGTGCCATAAACATAAATAGAGTGAACACAAGGACGGGATGTCAAAACAGACAGGGGGTGCCATTAAAAGACAAAGAAAAACAAAGAGATGAAAGAAAACAAAGAGAAAAACAAGTGAAAGATAAAGAGAAAAACAGTGAGAAAAACAAAGAGATGAAAGAAAAGAAATAGAGAAAAACAAGTGAAAAACAAAGAGAAAAACAGTAAGACAAAGAGAAAAGTCAAAGAAAACCAAGTAAAAGCAAAATAATGTTTCACAAAAACTAAGAAAGAATTTTTTCAACTAAAAGCACAAGTAGGAGGAGCTAACAAAAGTATAAAAAGCCAAGAGAGGCAAACAGAAAACAGAAAGACAGAGACAAGACACACTGGGTCGGCCTGAAGAAGGCAAAAACATGCCGAAACGTCGCGAACGGCCCAGTGATGCTAAAGTGCACTACTACCCTAGATATGGGCAATTTTTTGAATCAGGGCAGGGACACCACCACCCGGCCCCATCGATGGCCCGTGCACCTCAGGCTGCCAGCTTGCTGGTGGCCTGCTCTGACTCAAAACCCTTACCGGCCAGTGCCTCGTGGGGTTGGGGGTGCCCCTGCCCTCTATTTAACCCTAACCCTAACCATGGGGGGGTCCCTAACACAAAACGAACAAAAAAAGACAAAAAGTCACGTACAAGAAAGAAAAACAAACAGAAAAAGAGTGAGACAAGACAAAGAGAATAACGTACACGAAACAACAGGAAAGGATTTAAAGGAAGGGGGTGCCATAAACATAAATAGAGTGAACACAAGGACGGGATGTCAAAACAGACAGGGGGTGCCATTAAAAGACAAAGAAAAACAAAGAGATGAAAGAAAACAAAGAGAAAAACAAGTGAAAGATAAAGAGAAAAACAGTGAGAAAAACAAAGAGATGAAAGAAAAGAAATAGAGAAAAACAAGTGAAAAACAAAGAGAAAAACAGTAAGACAAAGAGAAAAGTCAAAGAAAACCAAGTAAAAGCAAAATAATGTTTCACAAAAACTAAGAAAGAATTTTTTCAACTAAAAGCACAAGTAGGAGGAGCTAACAAAAGTATAAAAAGCCAAGAGAGGCAAACAGAAAACAGAAAGACAGAGACAAGACACACTGGGTCGGCCTGAAGAAGGCAAAAACATGCCGAAACGTCGCGAACGGCCCAGTGATGCTAAAGTGCACTACTACCCTAGATATGGGCAATTTTTTGAATCAGGGCAGGGACACCACCACCCGGCCCCATCGATGGCCCGTGCACCTCAGGCTGCCAGCTTGCTGGTGGCCTGCTCTGACTCAAAACCCTTACCGGCCAGTGCCTCGTGGGGTTGGGGGTGCCCCTGCCCTCTATTTAACCCTAACCCTAACCATGGGGGGGTCCCTAACACAAAACGAACAAAAAAAGACAAAAAGTCACGTACAAGAAAGAAAAACAAACAGAAAAAGAGTGAGACAAGACAAAGAGAATAACGTACACGAAACAACAGGAAAGGATTTAAAGGAAGGGGGTGGCATAAACATAAATAGAGTGAACACAAGGACGGGATGTCAAAACAGACAGGGGGTGCCATTAAAAGACAAAGAAAAACAAAGAGATGAAAGAAAACAAAGAGAAAAACAAGTGAAAGATAAAGAGAAAAACAGTGAGAAAAACAAAGAGATGAAAGAAAAGAAATAGAGAAAAACAAGTGAAAAACAAAGAGAAAAACAGTAAGACAAAGAGAAAAGTCAAAGAAAACCAAGTAAAAGCAAAATAATGTTTCACAAAAACTAAGAAAGAATTTTTTCAACTAAAAGCACAAGTAGGAGGAGCTAACAAAAGTATAAAAAGCCAAGAGAGGCAAACAGAAAACAGAAAGACAGAGACAAGACACACTGGGTCGGCCTGAAGAAGGCAAAAACATGCCGAAACGTCGCGAACGGCCCAGTGATGCTAAAGTGCACTACTACCCTAGATATGGGCAATTTTTTGAATCAGGGCAGGGACACCACCACCCGGCCCCATCGATGGCCCGTGCACCTCAGGCTGCCAGCTTGCTGGTGGCCTGCTCTGACTCAAAACCCTTACCGGCCAGTGCCTCGTGGGGTTGGGGGTGCCCCTGCCCTCTATTTAACCCTAACCCTAACCATGGGGGGGTCCCTAACACAAAACGAACAAAAAAAGACAAAAAGTCACGTACAAGAAAGAAAAACAAACAGAAAAAGAGTGAGACAAGACAAAGAGAATAACGTACACGAAACAACAGGAAAGGATTTAAAGGAAGGGGGTGGCATAAACATAAATAGAGTGAACACAAGGACGGGATGTCAAAACAGACAGGGGGTGCCATTAAAAGACAAAGAAAAACAAAGAGATGAAAGAAAACAAAGAGAAAAACAAGTGAAAGATAAAGAGAAAAACAGTGAGAAAAACAAAGAGATGAAAGAAAAGAAATAGAGAAAAACAAGTGAAAAACAAAGAGAAAAACAGTAAGACAAAGAGAAAAGTCAAAGAAAACCAAGTAAAAGCAAAATAATGTTTCACAAAAACTAAGAAAGAATTTTTTCAACTAAAAGCACAAGTAGGAGGAGCTAACAAAAGTATAAAAAGCCAAGAGAGGCAAACAGAAAACAGAAAGACAGAGACAAGACACACTGGGTCGGCCTGAAGAAGGCAAAAACATGCCGAAACGTCGCGAACGGCCCAGTGATGCTAAAGTGCACTACTACCCTAGATATGGGCAATTTTTTGAATCAGGGCAGGGACACCACCACCCGGCCCCATCGATGGCCCGTGCACCTCAGGCTGCCAGCTTGCTGGTGGCCTGCTCTGACTCAAAACCCTTACCGGCCAGTGCCTCGTGGGGTTGGGGGTGCCCCTGCCCTCTATTTAACCCTAACCCTAACCATGGGGGGGTCCCTAACACAAAACGAACAAAAAAAGACAAAAAGTCACGTACAAGAAAGAAAAACAAACAGAAAAAGAGTGAGACAAGACAAAGAGAATAACGTACACGAAACAACAGGAAAGGATTTAAAGGAAGGGGGTGGCATAAACATAAATAGAGTGAACACAAGGACGGGATGTCAAAACAGACAGGGGGTGCCATTAAAAGACAAAGAAAAACAAAGAGATGAAAGAAAACAAAGAGAAAAACAAGTGAAAGATAAAGAGAAAAACAGTGAGAAAAACAAAGAGATGAAAGAAAAGAAATAGAGAAAAACAAGTGAAAAACAAAGAGAAAAACAGTAAGACAAAGAGAAAAGTCAAAGAAAACCAAGTAAAAGCAAAATAATGTTTCACAAAAACTAAGAAAGAATTTTTTCAACTAAAAGCACAAGTAGGAGGAGCTAACAAAAGTATAAAAAGCCAAGAGAGGCAAACAGAAAACAGAAAGACAGAGACAAGACACACTGGGTCGGCCTGAAGAAGGCAAAAACATGCCGAAACGTCGCGAACGGCCCAGTGATGCTAAAGTGCACTACTACCCTAGATATGGGCAATTTTTTGAATCAGGGCAGGGACACCACCACCCGGCCCCATCGATGGCCCGTGCACCTCAGGCTGCCAGCTTGCTGGTGGCCTGCTCTGACTCAAAACCCTTACCGGCCAGTGCCTCGTGGGGTTGGGGGTGCCCCTGCCCTCTATTTAACCCTAACCCTAACCATGGGGGGGTCCCTAACACAAAACGAACAAAAAAAGACAAAAAGTCACGTACAAGAAAGAAAAACAAACAGAAAAAGAGTGAGACAAGACAAAGAGAATAACGTACACGAAACAACAGGAAAGGATTTAAAGGAAGGGGGTGCCATAAACATAAATAGAGTGAACACAAGGACGGGATGTCAAAACAGACAGGGGGTGCCATTAAAAGACAAAGAAAAACAAAGAGATGAAAGAAAACAAAGAGAAAAACAAGTGAAAGATAAAGAGAAAAACAGTGAGAAAAACAAAGAGATGAAAGAAAAGAAATAGAGAAAAACAAGTGAAAAACAAAGAGAAAAACAGTAAGACAAAGAGAAAAGTCAAAGAAAACCAAGTAAAAGCAAAATAATGTTTCACAAAAACTAAGAAAGAATTTTTTCAACTAAAAGCACAAGTAGGAGGAGCTAACAAAAGTATAAAAAGCCAAGAGAGGCAAACAGAAAACAGAAAGACAGAGACAAGACACACTGGGTCGGCCTGAAGAAGGCAAAAACATGCCGAAACGTCGCGAACGGCCCAGTGATGCTAAAGTGCACTACTACCCTAGATATGGGCAATTTTTTGAATCAGGGCAGGGACACCACCACCCGGCCCCATCGATGGCCCGTGCACCTCAGGCTGCCAGCTTGCTGGTGGCCTGCTCTGACTCAAAACCCTTACCGGCCAGTGCCTCGTGGGGTTGGGGGTGCCCCTGCCCTCTATTTAACCCTAACCCTAACCATGGGGGGGTCCCTAACACAAAACGAACAAAAAAAGACAAAAAGTCACGTACAAGAAAGAAAAACAAACAGAAAAAGAGTGAGACAAGACAAAGAGAATAACGTACACGAAACAACAGGAAAGGATTTAAAGGAAGGGGGTGGCATAAACATAAATAGAGTGAACACAAGGACGGGATGTCAAAACAGACAGGGGGTGCCATTAAAAGACAAAGAAAAACAAAGAGATGAAAGAAAACAAAGAGAAAAACAAGTGAAAGATAAAGAGAAAAACAGTGAGAAAAACAAAGAGATGAAAGAAAAGAAATAGAGAAAAACAAGTGAAAAACAAAGAGAAAAACAGTAAGACAAAGAGAAAAGTCAAAGAAAACCAAGTAAAAGCAAAATAATGTTTCACAAAAACTAAGAAAGAATTTTTTCAACTAAAAGCACAAGTAGGAGGAGCTAACAAAAGTATAAAAAGCCAAGAGAGGCAAACAGAAAACAGAAAGACAGAGACAAGACACACTGGGTCGGCCTGAAGAAGGCAAAAACATGCCGAAACGTCGCGAACGGCCCAGTGATGCTAAAGTGCACTACTACCCTAGATATGGGCAATTTTTTGAATCAGGGCAGGGACACCACCACCCGGCCCCATCGATGGCCCGTGCACCTCAGGCTGCCAGCTTGCTGGTGGCCTGCTCTGACTCAAAACCCTTACCGGCCAGTGCCTCGTGGGGTTGGGGGTGCCCCTGCCCTCTATTTAACCCTAACCCTAACCATGGGGGGGTCCCTAACACAAAACGAACAAAAAAAGACAAAAAGTCACGTACAAGAAAGAAAAACAAACAGAAAAAGAGTGAGACAAGACAAAGAGAATAACGTACACGAAACAACAGGAAAGGATTTAAAGGAAGGGGGTGCCATAAACATAAATAGAGTGAACACAAGGACGGGATGTCAAAACAGACAGGGGGTGCCATTAAAAGACAAAGAAAAACAAAGAGATGAAAGAAAACAAAGAGAAAAACAAGTGAAAGATAAAGAGAAAAACAGTGAGAAAAACAAAGAGATGAAAGAAAAGAAATAGAGAAAAACAAGTGAAAAACAAAGAGAAAAACAGTAAGACAAAGAGAAAAGTCAAAGAAAACCAAGTAAAAGCAAAATAATGTTTCACAAAAACTAAGAAAGAATTTTTTCAACTAAAAGCACAAGTAGGAGGAGCTAACAAAAGTATAAAAAGCCAAGAGAGGCAAACAGAAAACAGAAAGACAGAGACAAGACACACTGGGTCGGCCTGAAGAAGGCAAAAACATGCCGAAACGTCGCGAACGGCCCAGTGATGCTAAAGTGCACTACTACCCTAGATATGGGCAATTTTTTGAATCAGGGCAGGGACACCACCACCCGGCCCCATCGATGGCCCGTGCACCTCAGGCTGCCAGCTTGCTGGTGGCCTGCTCTGACTCAAAACCCTTACCGGCCAGTGCCTCGTGGGGTTGGGGGTGCCCCTGCCCTCTATTTAACCCTAACCCTAACCATGGGGGGGTCCCTAACACAAAACGAACAAAAAAAGACAAAAAGTCACGTACAAGAAAGAAAAACAAACAGAAAAAGAGTGAGACAAGACAAAGAGAATAACGTACACGAAACAACAGGAAAGGATTTAAAGGAAGGGGGTGGCATAAACATAAATAGAGTGAACACAAGGACGGGATGTCAAAACAGACAGGGGGTGCCATTAAAAGACAAAGAAAAACAAAGAGATGAAAGAAAACAAAGAGAAAAACAAGTGAAAGATAAAGAGAAAAACAGTGAGAAAAACAAAGAGATGAAAGAAAAGAAATAGAGAAAAACAAGTGAAAAACAAAGAGAAAAACAGTAAGACAAAGAGAAAAGTCAAAGAAAACCAAGTAAAAGCAAAATAATGTTTCACAAAAACTAAGAAAGAATTTTTTCAACTAAAAGCACAAGTAGGAGGAGCTAACAAAAGTATAAAAAGCCAAGAGAGGCAAACAGAAAACAGAAAGACAGAGACAAGACACACTGGGTCGGCCTGAAGAAGGCAAAAACATGCCGAAACGTCGCGAACGGCCCAGTGATGCTAAAGTGCACTACTACCCTAGATATGGGCAATTTTTTGAATCAGGGCAGGGACACCACCACCCGGCCCCATCGATGGCCCGTGCACCTCAGGCTGCCAGCTTGCTGGTGGCCTGCTCTGACTCAAAACCCTTACCGGCCAGTGCCTCGTGGGGTTGGGGGTGCCCCTGCCCTCTATTTAACCCTAACCCTAACCATGGGGGGGTCCCTAACACAAAACGAACAAAAAAAGACAAAAAGTCACGTACAAGAAAGAAAAACAAACAGAAAAAGAGTGAGACAAGACAAAGAGAATAACGTACACGAAACAACAGGAAAGGATTTAAAGGAAGGGGGTGCCATAAACATAAATAGAGTGAACACAAGGACGGGATGTCAAAACAGACAGGGGGTGCCATTAAAAGACAAAGAAAAACAAAGAGATGAAAGAAAACAAAGAGAAAAACAAGTGAAAGATAAAGAGAAAAACAGTGAGAAAAACAAAGAGATGAAAGAAAAGAAATAGAGAAAAACAAGTGAAAAACAAAGAGAAAAACAGTAAGACAAAGAGAAAAGTCAAAGAAAACCAAGTAAAAGCAAAATAATGTTTCACAAAAACTAAGAAAGAATTTTTTCAACTAAAAGCACAAGTAGGAGGAGCTAACAAAAGTATAAAAAGCCAAGAGAGGCAAACAGAAAACAGAAAGACAGAGACAAGACACACTGGGTCGGCCTGAAGAAGGCAAAAACATGCCGAAACGTCGCGAACGGCCCAGTGATGCTAAAGTGCACTACTACCCTAGATATGGGCAATTTTTTGAATCAGGGCAGGGACACCACCACCCGGCCCCATCGATGGCCCGTGCACCTCAGGCTGCCAGCTTGCTGGTGGCCTGCTCTGACTCAAAACCCTTACCGGCCAGTGCCTCGTGGGGTTGGGGGTGCCCCTGCCCTCTATTTAACCCTAACCCTAACCATGGGGGGGTCCCTAACACAAAACGAACAAAAAAAGACAAAAAGTCACGTACAAGAAAGAAAAACAAACAGAAAAAGAGTGAGACAAGACAAAGAGAATAACGTACACGAAACAACAGGAAAGGATTTAAAGGAAGGGGGTGGCATAAACATAAATAGAGTGAACACAAGGACGGGATGTCAAAACAGACAGGGGGTGCCATTAAAAGACAAAGAAAAACAAAGAGATGAAAGAAAACAAAGAGAAAAACAAGTGAAAGATAAAGAGAAAAACAGTGAGAAAAACAAAGAGATGAAAGAAAAGAAATAGAGAAAAACAAGTGAAAAACAAAGAGAAAAACAGTAAGACAAAGAGAAAAGTCAAAGAAAACCAAGTAAAAGCAAAATAATGTTTCACAAAAACTAAGAAAGAATTTTTTCAACTAAAAGCACAAGTAGGAGGAGCTAACAAAAGTATAAAAAGCCAAGAGAGGCAAACAGAAAACAGAAAGACAGAGACAAGACACACTGGGTCGGCCTGAAGAAGGCAAAAACATGCCGAAACGTCGCGAACGGCCCAGTGATGCTAAAGTGCACTACTACCCTAGATATGGGCAATTTTTTGAATCAGGGCAGGGACACCACCACCCGGCCCCATCGATGGCCCGTGCACCTCAGGCTGCCAGCTTGCTGGTGGCCTGCTCTGACTCAAAACCCTTACCGGCCAGTGCCTCGTGGGGTTGGGGGTGCCCCTGCCCTCTATTTAACCCTAACCCTAACCATGGGGGGGTCCCTAACACAAAACGAACAAAAAAAGACAAAAAGTCACGTACAAGACAGAAAAACAAACAGAAAAAGAGTGAGACAAGACAAAGAGAATAACGTACACGAAACAACAGGAAAGGATTTAAAGGAAGGGGGTGCCATAAACATAAATAGAGTGAACACAAGGACGGGATGTCAAAACAGACAGGGGGTGCCATTAAAAGACAAAGAAAAACAAAGAGATGAAAGAAAACAAAGAGAAAAACAAGTGAAAGATAAAGAGAAAAACAGTGAGAAAAACAAAGAGATGAAAGAAAAGAAATAGAGAAAAACAAGTGAAAAACAAAGAGAAAAACAGTAAGACAAAGAGAAAAGTCAAAGAAAACCAAGTAAAAGCAAAATAATGTTTCACAAAAACTAAGAAAGAATTTTTTCAACTAAAAGCACAAGTAGGAGGAGCTAACAAAAGTATAAAAAGCCAAGAGAGGCAAACAGAAAACAGAAAGACAGAGACAAGACACACTGGGTCGGCCTGAAGAAGGCAAAAACATGCCGAAACGTCGCGAACGGCCCAGTGATGCTAAAGTGCACTACTACCCTAGATATGGGCAATTTTTTGAATCAGGGCAGGGACACCACCACCCGGCCCCATCGATGGCCCGTGCACCTCAGGCTGCCAGCTTGCTGGTGGCCTGCTCTGACTCAAAACCCTTACCGGCCAGTGCCTCGTGGGGTTGGGGGTGCCCCTGCCCTCTATTTAACCCTAACCCTAACCATGGGGGGGTCCCTAACACAAAACGAACAAAAAAAGACAAAAAGTCACGTACAAGAAAGAAAAACAAACAGAAAAAGAGTGAGACAAGACAAAGAGAATAACGTACACGAAACAACAGGAAAGGATTTAAAGGAAGGGGGTGGCATAAACATAAATAGAGTGAACACAAGGACGGGATGTCAAAACAGACAGGGGGTGCCATTAAAAGACAAAGAAAAACAAAGAGATGAAAGAAAACAAAGAGAAAAACAAGTGAAAGATAAAGAGAAAAACAGTGAGAAAAACAAAGAGATGAAAGAAAAGAAATAGAGAAAAACAAGTGAAAAACAAAGAGAAAAACAGTAAGACAAAGAGAAAAGTCAAAGAAAACCAAGTAAAAGCAAAATAATGTTTCACAAAAACTAAGAAAGAATTTTTTCAACTAAAAGCACAAGTAGGAGGAGCTAACAAAAGTATAAAAAGCCAAGAGAGGCAAACAGAAAACAGAAAGACAGAGACAAGACACACTGGGTCGGCCTGAAGAAGGCAAAAACATGCCGAAACGTCGCGAACGGCCCAGTGATGCTAAAGTGCACTACTACCCTAGATATGGGCAATTTTTTGAATCAGGGCAGGGACACCACCACCCGGCCCCATCGATGGCCCGTGCACCTCAGGCTGCCAGCTTGCTGGTGGCCTGCTCTGACTCAAAACCCTTACCGGCCAGTGCCTCGTGGGGTTGGGGGTGCCCCTGCCCTCTATTTAACCCTAACCCTAACCATGGGGGGGTCCCTAACACAAAACGAACAAAAAAAGACAAAAAGTCACGTACAAGAAAGAAAAACAAACAGAAAAAGAGTGAGACAAGACAAAGAGAATAACGTACACGAAACAACAGGAAAGGATTTAAAGGAAGGGGGTGCCATAAACATAAATAGAGTGAACACAAGGACGGGATGTCAAAACAGACAGGGGGTGCCATTAAAAGACAAAGAAAAACAAAGAGATGAAAGAAAACAAAGAGAAAAACAAGTGAAAGATAAAGAGAAAAACAGTGAGAAAAACAAAGAGATGAAAGAAAAGAAATAGAGAAAAACAAGTGAAAAACAAAGAGAAAAACAGTAAGACAAAGAGAAAAGTCAAAGAAAACCAAGTAAAAGCAAAATAATGTTTCACAAAAACTAAGAAAGAATTTTTTCAACTAAAAGCACAAGTAGGAGGAGCTAACAAAAGTATAAAAAGCCAAGAGAGGCAAACAGAAAACAGAAAGACAGAGACAAGACACACTGGGTCGGCCTGAAGAAGGCAAAAACATGCCGAAACGTCGCGAACGGCCCAGTGATGCTAAAGTGCACTACTACCCTAGATATGGGCAATTTTTTGAATCAGGGCAGGGACACCACCACCCGGCCCCATCGATGGCCCGTGCACCTCAGGCTGCCAGCTTGCTGGTGGCCTGCTCTGACTCAAAACCCTTACCGGCCAGTGCCTCGTGGGGTTGGGGGTGCCCCTGCCCTCTATTTAACCCTAACCCTAACCATGGGGGGGTCCCTAACACAAAACGAACAAAAAAAGACAAAAAGTCACGTACAAGAAAGAAAAACAAACAGAAAAAGAGTGAGACAAGACAAAGAGAATAACGTACACGAAACAACAGGAAAGGATTTAAAGGAAGGGGGTGGCATAAACATAAATAGAGTGAACACAAGGACGGGATGTCAAAACAGACAGGGGGTGCCATTAAAAGACAAAGAAAAACAAAGAGATGAAAGAAAACAAAGAGAAAAACAAGTGAAAGATAAAGAGAAAAACAGTGAGAAAAACAAAGAGATGAAAGAAAAGAAATAGAGAAAAACAAGTGAAAAACAAAGAGAAAAACAGTAAGACAAAGAGAAAAGTCAAAGAAAACCAAGTAAAAGCAAAATAATGTTTCACAAAAACTAAGAAAGAATTTTTTCAACTAAAAGCACAAGTAGGAGGAGCTAACAAAAGTATAAAAAGCCAAGAGAGGCAAACAGAAAACAGAAAGACAGAGACAAGACACACTGGGTCGGCCTGAAGAAGGCAAAAACATGCCGAAACGTCGCGAACGGCCCAGTGATGCTAAAGTGCACTACTACCCTAGATATGGGCAATTTTTTGAATCAGGGCAGGGACACCACCACCCGGCCCCATCGATGGCCCGTGCACCTCAGGCTGCCAGCTTGCTGGTGGCCTGCTCTGACTCAAAACCCTTACCGGCCAGTGCCTCGTGGGGTTGGGGGTGCCCCTGCCCTCTATTTAACCCTAACCCTAACCATGGGGGGGTCCCTAACACAAAACGAACAAAAAAAGACAAAAAGTCACGTACAAGAAAGAAAAACAAACAGAAAAAGAGTGAGACAAGACAAAGAGAATAACGTACACGAAACAACAGGAAAGGATTTAAAGGAAGGGGGTGCCATAAACATAAATAGAGTGAACACAAGGACGGGATGTCAAAACAGACAGGGGGTGCCATTAAAAGACAAAGAAAAACAAAGAGATGAAAGAAAACAAAGAGAAAAACAAGTGAAAGATAAAGAGAAAAACAGTGAGAAAAACAAAGAGATGAAAGAAAAGAAATAGAGAAAAACAAGTGAAAAACAAAGAGAAAAACAGTAAGACAAAGAGAAAAGTCAAAGAAAACCAAGTAAAAGCAAAATAATGTTTCACAAAAACTAAGAAAGAATTTTTTCAACTAAAAGCACAAGTAGGAGGAGCTAACAAAAGTATAAAAAGCCAAGAGAGGCAAACAGAAAACAGAAAGACAGAGACAAGACACACTGGGTCGGCCTGAAGAAGGCAAAAACATGCCGAAACGTCGCGAACGGCCCAGTGATGCTAAAGTGCACTACTACCCTAGATATGGGCAATTTTTTGAATCAGGGCAGGGACACCACCACCCGGCCCCATCGATGGCCCGTGCACCTCAGGCTGCCAGCTTGCTGGTGGCCTGCTCTGACTCAAAACCCTTACCGGCCAGTGCCTCGTGGGGTTGGGGGTGCCCCTGCCCTCTATTTAACCCTAACCCTAACCATGGGGGGGTCCCTAACACAAAACGAACAAAAAAAGACAAAAAGTCACGTACAAGAAAGAAAAACAAACAGAAAAAGAGTGAGACAAGACAAAGAGAATAACGTACACGAAACAACAGGAAAGGATTTAAAGGAAGGGGGTGCCATAAACATAAATAGAGTGAACACAAGGACGGGATGTCAAAACAGACAGGGGGTGCCATTAAAAGACAAAGAAAAACAAAGAGATGAAAGAAAACAAAGAGAAAAACAAGTGAAAGATAAAGAGAAAAACAGTGAGAAAAACAAAGAGATGAAAGAAAAGAAATAGAGAAAAACAAGTGAAAAACAAAGAGAAAAACAGTAAGACAAAGAGAAAAGTCAAAGAAAACCAAGTAAAAGCAAAATAATGTTTCACAAAAACTAAGAAAGAATTTTTTCAACTAAAAGCACAAGTAGGAGGAGCTAACAAAAGTATAAAAAGCCAAGAGAGGCAAACAGAAAACAGAAAGACAGAGACAAGACACACTGGGTCGGCCTGAAGAAGGCAAAAACATGCCGAAACGTCGCGAACGGCCCAGTGATGCTAAAGTGCACTACTACCCTAGATATGGGCAATTTTTTGAATCAGGGCAGGGACACCACCACCCGGCCCCATCGATGGCCCGTGCACCTCAGGCTGCCAGCTTGCTGGTGGCCTGCTCTGACTCAAAACCCTTACCGGCCAGTGCCTCGTGGGGTTGGGGGTGCCCCTGCCCTCTATTTAACCCTAACCCTAACCATGGGGGGGTCCCTAACACAAAACGAACAAAAAAAGACAAAAAGTCACGTACAAGAAAGAAAAACAAACAGAAAAAGAGTGAGACAAGACAAAGAGAATAACGTACACGAAACAACAGGAAAGGATTTAAAGGAAGGGGGTGGCATAAACATAAATAGAGTGAACACAAGGACGGGATGTCAAAACAGACAGGGGGTGCCATTAAAAGACAAAGAAAAACAAAGAGATGAAAGAAAACAAAGAGAAAAACAAGTGAAAGATAAAGAGAAAAACAGTGAGAAAAACAAAGAGATGAAAGAAAAGAAATAGAGAAAAACAAGTGAAAAACAAAGAGAAAAACAGTAAGACAAAGAGAAAAGTCAAAGAAAACCAAGTAAAAGCAAAATAATGTTTCACAAAAACTAAGAAAGAATTTTTTCAACTAAAAGCACAAGTAGGAGGAGCTAACAAAAGTATAAAAAGCCAAGAGAGGCAAACAGAAAACAGAAAGACAGAGACAAGACACACTGGGTCGGCCTGAAGAAGGCAAAAACATGCCGAAACGTCGCGAACGG
This sequence comes from Pelmatolapia mariae, assembly GCF_036321145.2. Taxonomy (NCBI): domain Eukaryota; kingdom Metazoa; phylum Chordata; class Actinopteri; order Cichliformes; family Cichlidae; genus Pelmatolapia; species Pelmatolapia mariae. The sequence continues at coordinate 22,880 of NC_086233.1, forward strand.
CCCAGTGATGCTAAAGTGCACTACTACCCTAGATATGGGCAATTTTTTGAATCAGGGCAGGGACACCACCACCCGGCCCCATCGATGGCCCGTGCACCTCAGGCTGCCAGCTTGCTGGTGGCCTGCTCTGACTCAAAACCCTTACCGGCCAGTGCCTCGTGGGGTTGGGGGTGCCCCTGCCCTCTATTTAACCCTAACCCTAACCATGGGGGGGTCCCTAACACAAAACGAACAAAAAAAGACAAAAAGTCACGTACAAGAAAGAAAAACAAACAGAAAAAGAGTGAGACAAGACAAAGAGAATAACGTACACGAAACAACAGGAAAGGATTTAAAGGAAGGGGGTGCCATAAACATAAATAGAGTGAACACAAGGACGGGATGTCAAAACAGACAGGGGGTGCCATTAAAAGACAAAGAAAAACAAAGAGATGAAAGAAAACAAAGAGAAAAACAAGTGAAAGATAAAGAGAAAAACAGTGAGAAAAACAAAGAGATGAAAGAAAAGAAATAGAGAAAAACAAGTGAAAAACAAAGAGAAAAACAGTAAGACAAAGAGAAAAGTCAAAGAAAACCAAGTAAAAGCAAAATAATGTTTCACAAAAACTAAGAAAGAATTTTTTCAACTAAAAGCACAAGTAGGAGGAGCTAACAAAAGTATAAAAAGCCAAGAGAGGCAAACAGAAAACAGAAAGACAGAGACAAGACACACTGGGTCGGCCTGAAGAAGGCAAAAACATGCCGAAACGTCGCGAACGGCCCAGTGATGCTAAAGTGCACTACTACCCTAGATATGGGCAATTTTTTGAATCAGGGCAGGGACACCACCACCCGGCCCCATCGATGGCCCGTGCACCTCAGGCTGCCAGCTTGCTGGTGGCCTGCTCTGACTCAAAACCCTTACCGGCCAGTGCCTCGTGGGGTTGGGGGTGCCCCTGCCCTCTATTTAACCCTAACCCTAACCATGGGGGGGTCCCTAACACAAAACGAACAAAAAAAGACAAAAAGTCACGTACAAGAAAGAAAAACAAACAGAAAAAGAGTGAGACAAGACAAAGAGAATAACGTACACGAAACAACAGGAAAGGATTTAAAGGAAGGGGGTGGCATAAACATAAATAGAGTGAACACAAGGACGGGATGTCAAAACAGACAGGGGGTGCCATTAAAAGACAAAGAAAAACAAAGAGATGAAAGAAAACAAAGAGAAAAACAAGTGAAAGATAAAGAGAAAAACAGTGAGAAAAACAAAGAGATGAAAGAAAAGAAATAGAGAAAAACAAGTGAAAAACAAAGAGAAAAACAGTAAGACAAAGAGAAAAGTCAAAGAAAACCAAGTAAAAGCAAAATAATGTTTCACAAAAACTAAGAAAGAATTTTTTCAACTAAAAGCACAAGTAGGAGGAGCTAACAAAAGTATAAAAAGCCAAGAGAGGCAAACAGAAAACAGAAAGACAGAGACAAGACACACTGGGTCGGCCTGAAGAAGGCAAAAACATGCCGAAACGTCGCGAACGGCCCAGTGATGCTAAAGTGCACTACTACCCTAGATATGGGCAATTTTTTGAATCAGGGCAGGGACACCACCACCCGGCCCCATCGATGGCCCGTGCACCTCAGGCTGCCAGCTTGCTGGTGGCCTGCTCTGACTCAAAACCCTTACCGGCCAGTGCCTCGTGGGGTTGGGGGTGCCCCTGCCCTCTATTTAACCCTAACCCTAACCATGGGGGGGTCCCTAACACAAAACGAACAAAAAAAGACAAAAAGTCACGTACAAGAAAGAAAAACAAACAGAAAAAGAGTGAGACAAGACAAAGAGAATAACGTACACGAAACAACAGGAAAGGATTTAAAGGAAGGGGGTGCCATAAACATAAATAGAGTGAACACAAGGACGGGATGTCAAAACAGACAGGGGGTGCCATTAAAAGACAAAGAAAAACAAAGAGATGAAAGAAAACAAAGAGAAAAACAAGTGAAAGATAAAGAGAAAAACAGTGAGAAAAACAAAGAGATGAAAGAAAAGAAATAGAGAAAAACAAGTGAAAAACAAAGAGAAAAACAGTAAGACAAAGAGAAAAGTCAAAGAAAACCAAGTAAAAGCAAAATAATGTTTCACAAAAACTAAGAAAGAATTTTTTCAACTAAAAGCACAAGTAGGAGGAGCTAACAAAAGTATAAAAAGCCAAGAGAGGCAAACAGAAAACAGAAAGACAGAGACAAGACACACTGGGTCGGCCTGAAGAAGGCAAAAACATGCCGAAACGTCGCGAACGGCCCAGTGATGCTAAAGTGCACTACTACCCTAGATATGGGCAATTTTTTGAATCAGGGCAGGGACACCACCACCCGGCCCCATCGATGGCCCGTGCACCTCAGGCTGCCAGCTTGCTGGTGGCCTGCTCTGACTCAAAACCCTTACCGGCCAGTGCCTCGTGGGGTTGGGGGTGCCCCTGCCCTCTATTTAACCCTAACCCTAACCATGGGGGGGTCCCTAACACAAAACGAACAAAAAAAGACAAAAAGTCACGTACAAGAAAGAAAAACAAACAGAAAAAGAGTGAGACAAGACAAAGAGAATAACGTACACGAAACAACAGGAAAGGATTTAAAGGAAGGGGGTGGCATAAACATAAATAGAGTGAACACAAGGACGGGATGTCAAAACAGACAGGGGGTGCCATTAAAAGACAAAGAAAAACAAAGAGATGAAAGAAAACAAAGAGAAAAACAAGTGAAAGATAAAGAGAAAAACAGTGAGAAAAACAAAGAGATGAAAGAAAAGAAATAGAGAAAAACAAGTGAAAAACAAAGAGAAAAACAGTAAGACAAAGAGAAAAGTCAAAGAAAACCAAGTAAAAGCAAAATAATGTTTCACAAAAACTAAGAAAGAATTTTTTCAACTAAAAGCACAAGTAGGAGGAGCTAACAAAAGTATAAAAAGCCAAGAGAGGCAAACAGAAAACAGAAAGACAGAGACAAGACACACTGGGTCGGCCTGAAGAAGGCAAAAACATGCCGAAACGTCGCGAACGGCCCAGTGATGCTAAAGTGCACTACTACCCTAGATATGGGCAATTTTTTGAATCAGGGCAGGGACACCACCACCCGGCCCCATCGATGGCCCGTGCACCTCAGGCTGCCAGCTTGCTGGTGGCCTGCTCTGACTCAAAACCCTTACCGGCCAGTGCCTCGTGGGGTTGGGGGTGCCCCTGCCCTCTATTTAACCCTAACCCTAACCATGGGGGGGTCCCTAACACAAAACGAACAAAAAAAGACAAAAAGTCACGTACAAGAAAGAAAAACAAACAGAAAAAGAGTGAGACAAGACAAAGAGAATAACGTACACGAAACAACAGGAAAGGATTTAAAGGAAGGGGGTGCCATAAACATAAATAGAGTGAACACAAGGACGGGATGTCAAAACAGACAGGGGGTGCCATTAAAAGACAAAGAAAAACAAAGAGATGAAAGAAAACAAAGAGAAAAACAAGTGAAAGATAAAGAGAAAAACAGTGAGAAAAACAAAGAGATGAAAGAAAAGAAATAGAGAAAAACAAGTGAAAAACAAAGAGAAAAACAGTAAGACAAAGAGAAAAGTCAAAGAAAACCAAGTAAAAGCAAAATAATGTTTCACAAAAACTAAGAAAGAATTTTTTCAACTAAAAGCACAAGTAGGAGGAGCTAACAAAAGTATAAAAAGCCAAGAGAGGCAAACAGAAAACAGAAAGACAGAGACAAGACACACTGGGTCGGCCTGAAGAAGGCAAAAACATGCCGAAACGTCGCGAACGGCCCAGTGATGCTAAAGTGCACTACTACCCTAGATATGGGCAATTTTTTGAATCAGGGCAGGGACACCACCACCCGGCCCCATCGATGGCCCGTGCACCTCAGGCTGCCAGCTTGCTGGTGGCCTGCTCTGACTCAAAACCCTTACCGGCCAGTGCCTCGTGGGGTTGGGGGTGCCCCTGCCCTCTATTTAACCCTAACCCTAACCATGGGGGGGTCCCTAACACAAAACGAACAAAAAAAGACAAAAAGTCACGTACAAGAAAGAAAAACAAACAGAAAAAGAGTGAGACAAGACAAAGAGAATAACGTACACGAAACAACAGGAAAGGATTTAAAGGAAGGGGGTGGCATAAACATAAATAGAGTGAACACAAGGACGGGATGTCAAAACAGACAGGGGGTGCCATTAAAAGACAAAGAAAAACAAAGAGATGAAAGAAAACAAAGAGAAAAACAAGTGAAAGATAAAGAGAAAAACAGTGAGAAAAACAAAGAGATGAAAGAAAAGAAATAGAGAAAAACAAGTGAAAAACAAAGAGAAAAACAGTAAGACAAAGAGAAAAGTCAAAGAAAACCAAGTAAAAGCAAAATAATGTTTCACAAAAACTAAGAAAGAATTTTTTCAACTAAAAGCACAAGTAGGAGGAGCTAACAAAAGTATAAAAAGCCAAGAGAGGCAAACAGAAAACAGAAAGACAGAGACAAGACACACTGGGTCGGCCTGAAGAAGGCAAAAACATGCCGAAACGTCGCGAACGGCCCAGTGATGCTAAAGTGCACTACTACCCTAGATATGGGCAATTTTTTGAATCAGGGCAGGGACACCACCACCCGGCCCCATCGATGGCCCGTGCACCTCAGGCTGCCAGCTTGCTGGTGGCCTGCTCTGACTCAAAACCCTTACCGGCCAGTGCCTCGTGGGGTTGGGGGTGCCCCTGCCCTCTATTTAACCCTAACCCTAACCATGGGGGGGTCCCTAACACAAAACGAACAAAAAAAGACAAAAAGTCACGTACAAGAAAGAAAAACAAACAGAAAAAGAGTGAGACAAGACAAAGAGAATAACGTACACGAAACAACAGGAAAGGATTTAAAGGAAGGGGGTGCCATAAACATAAATAGAGTGAACACAAGGACGGGATGTCAAAACAGACAGGGGGTGCCATTAAAAGACAAAGAAAAACAAAGAGATGAAAGAAAACAAAGAGAAAAACAAGTGAAAGATAAAGAGAAAAACAGTGAGAAAAACAAAGAGATGAAAGAAAAGAAATAGAGAAAAACAAGTGAAAAACAAAGAGAAAAACAGTAAGACAAAGAGAAAAGTCAAAGAAAACCAAGTAAAAGCAAAATAATGTTTCACAAAAACTAAGAAAGAATTTTTTCAACTAAAAGCACAAGTAGGAGGAGCTAACAAAAGTATAAAAAGCCAAGAGAGGCAAACAGAAAACAGAAAGACAGAGACAAGACACACTGGGTCGGCCTGAAGAAGGCAAAAACATGCCGAAACGTCGCGAACGGCCCAGTGATGCTAAAGTGCACTACTACCCTAGATATGGGCAATTTTTTGAATCAGGGCAGGGACACCACCACCCGGCCCCATCGATGGCCCGTGCACCTCAGGCTGCCAGCTTGCTGGTGGCCTGCTCTGACTCAAAACCCTTACCGGCCAGTGCCTCGTGGGGTTGGGGGTGCCCCTGCCCTCTATTTAACCCTAACCCTAACCATGGGGGGGTCCCTAACACAAAACGAACAAAAAAAGACAAAAAGTCACGTACAAGAAAGAAAAACAAACAGAAAAAGAGTGAGACAAGACAAAGAGAATAACGTACACGAAACAACAGGAAAGGATTTAAAGGAAGGGGGTGGCATAAACATAAATAGAGTGAACACAAGGACGGGATGTCAAAACAGACAGGGGGTGCCATTAAAAGACAAAGAAAAACAAAGAGATGAAAGAAAACAAAGAGAAAAACAAGTGAAAGATAAAGAGAAAAACAGTGAGAAAAACAAAGAGATGAAAGAAAAGAAATAGAGAAAAACAAGTGAAAAACAAAGAGAAAAACAGTAAGACAAAGAGAAAAGTCAAAGAAAACCAAGTAAAAGCAAAATAATGTTTCACAAAAACTAAGAAAGAATTTTTTCAACTAAAAGCACAAGTAGGAGGAGCTAACAAAAGTATAAAAAGCCAAGAGAGGCAAACAGAAAACAGAAAGACAGAGACAAGACACACTGGGTCGGCCTGAAGAAGGCAAAAACATGCCGAAACGTCGCGAACGGCCCAGTGATGCTAAAGTGCACTACTACCCTAGATATGGGCAATTTTTTGAATCAGGGCAGGGACACCACCACCCGGCCCCATCGATGGCCCGTGCACCTCAGGCTGCCAGCTTGCTGGTGGCCTGCTCTGACTCAAAACCCTAACCCCCTAACCCCCTAACCCTAACCCCTAACCCTAACCCCTAACCCTAACCACCTTTCCCACTACTAGCCCTAACCCCAACCCATTGTCCCAACCCTTGTCCTAATCCCCTTCCCTACGCCTATTCCTAACCCTAGTCCCATCCCCTTCCCCTACCCCCAATTATTTTATTTTTGTACATTTCATTGTAAATATTTTAAATATTAATATATAAGTTCTGTAAGTTTTAATTTACAAGTTGTAACAATATACACAGTTTGAATAAACACTTGGTAATAAATATATAAATAAATAAATACTTGTCATAAATAAATACATAAATAAATAATTTAGTTTAAAAAGTTTTTCTGTAAATAGTAAATTTATTTCATATAAACACCATTTAGTTCATATCAGTTCATGTGGTGTGGTTTTAGTTCATTAAAAATTTGTTGGTAAGATTTAAAAACCTTTTGTTTAATTCATTTAGACTGTGGTGATTTCTTTTTGGTTAAAATTTAGAAGCCGTAGGGGCGGAGCCAGAGCTTACTTAAGGGGTAAGCCTGCAGGCCAGGCTCATTCTTTCGTTGCCCTTCAACAGAGACAGTCGCTCTTTTTGCAGCAGACCTATTTTAGTTTGTTTGAGTGTGCCCAGGCCTGAAGAAGACCAATAGCGGTCGAAACGTCGCCACAGCGCCACACGATTTTTATTTTTGAACCTTTTTAAAGGCATTTTTAGTTTATAACACTTTTATTTTTTTGTTTTTTGTTTTTTATTTTTTATTTTTTATTTTTCTTTTACAAAAAACATAAAAAAATTTAAAAAAATTACAAAAAAAACAAAAACACAAAAAAATATTGAAAAACTTACCAAGCCCTCCATCATGACTGATGGTGGGTGGCAGCAGGTCAGCTACGGGAGGAGGGGTCGCTCCCGTATGCAGACCAACAACTACAGACCCCAAACTCAAGACCAGGATTGGTCTTCTTGGGACCGGGGAGGGAGGGGTCCAGGAGGGAAGGACCGTGCATACCTTGGTCCTCCCCAGGGAGGACGGGGCCGTAACCCACCCCCTAACCCATACTTACTTTATACCTAACCCTAACCCCTAACCCTTCATAATTCATTCTTTTTTAATTTGCCCCTAAAACCCAATTATTGGATGAAAAAAATAATAATAATAAAATTAATTTCAATTTCCATTTGGTTCTAACCCTAATTGACATTGTATTATAAATTTACAGTCAATAAAAAAAACTCCATTTATTAATTACATTAAAAAATTAAAAAATTAGAAAACATACATTAAATATACAATTGGGATTAAAAACACTACATACATGATATAAAAAATACAGTAGACATGATTAAAAAATTGTTTACATGATTATAAATTATTTACAGGGTTAAAAAATTAAAATCTTTCTAAAAACATTTTGTTGCCAGTGAGGAGTGACTAAAAAATGCATTTGTAAAAATTTTATCCAAAAAACTAAGAACGACAAAGTAAAAAAACTATTTGACTTTCTAAAACTAAATTTGAACTGACAAAAAGTGGGAGGGTATAAATAGAAGTGGAAGGCACTCTCTGCTCATTCAACTCCAAACCATCGGACAGAGCAGACCGCTGAGAGCAAGCCTGTTTTCCTTTGTTATTGGGTGTGCCTAGGCATGAAGAAGACCTTCACCGGTCGAAACGTTGCCGCACGGGCACACCAATTAATATTCATTTGGCCTTTTTGTAATTTCTTTCTTTAAAAACTAAACGGTTTTTTTCAAAACCAATTCATCTTTTTATTTTTTTCTTTAAAAACTTTAAAATTTGAGTTAAAAATTTAAAATTCTAAGTTAAAAATTTGATTTCATTTCCAATTTAATTTCATTTGGTAGAAAAACCAAACTTAAAAACTCGCCTCCATCCAACTCATTATGGTTGGATGGACTTCAGACTGGACCCTGGTGCGTTATGGCAAACGCCGTGGACAATCCAGGGTCCAGGCACCCTACCGAGGGATGGCCCGTGCACCGCCCGCCTCCAATTGGAGGAGGGGCCCAAACCTTCATCCTAACCCCCTAACCCTCCTGGTGAGCAATCAGTGAGTGGCGTGGGGCCCCGAGATGGGAACAGGTATGGACTGTGCATGGAGTTTGGCCACCTTCGGTGGCCATCCTCCCAACTTGAGCTCCGCCTAACCCTTTTTGGATGTTGCTGTATGATTTATCCAGTATGTTTTTCCCCCTCGTTGCACATTTAATATGCTGTTCAAATCTGGGGAATACTGACCTTAAATCAGCATGGTTGAAGTCCCCAGCTATAATGTGCACTGCGTTTGGGTGGGAATTCTGCTGTTTGCTTATTGTCTTGTGCAGCTCCTCCATGGCCGAGTTAGCATTAGCATCGGTGGTACATACATGGCCGTTACCATGACAACAGTAAACTCGCGAGGTATGTAGACGGGTCTGCACTTCACAGTCAAATATTCCAAATCCGGGGAACAATGGCTGTCTACAGTCTTTGTGTTTTTGCACCAGCTGTCATTGGTGTAGATGCATAAACCCCCTCCTTTGTTCTTACCGGAGTGGCCGTTCCTGTCGTGACGGTGGACCGTGCAGCCTGCTAGCTCAATAGCCGAGTCCAGAATCGATGGCTGCAGCCAAGTCTCTGTGAGTAATATTATGCTGCTGTCCCGTACACACTTGTTGACTGCAATCTGTAATTTCAGTTCATCGATTTTGTTGGTTATGGACCTGACGTTGGAGAGGAAAATACTCGGAAGCGGTGGCTTAAATGGCTGTTTCTTTAGCCGTGCTAGTGGGCCCGCCCTGCAGCCACGCTTTTGCCTCCTTTGTTTACGTTTCCTCTTTGTCTTGCCACTGGGAAGAACCAACCACGGAGACCCTGGAGCTCTCATTATGTCCTCCGGAATGCTGTGAAAGTTGTGGTAGTCCGACGTAATGCTACTTGCACAGTGTAATCCCAAGCTCAGAAGGTCCTGACGACTGTAGGTGGACTCTACTTGATGTATAATAATAAAAAACACACTCATCCAAACAGATACACGTAGAAAAAGTAAAAAACAAAACACCGAACGTGAGGAGCAGTGAGCCGCTGCGGCTGTGCGCGCCGCCATCTTGAAAAGGTGGCGGCGGAGGCGGAGGCGGTCGCACTTCTCTCCTCCTCTGCCTTATCTTACCTGCTTAGCCTCTTGTGTCCTTGTCTAGTCTCGTGTTTTTTGTATTACTTTTCCCTGGAACACTCTCTCACAGTCTGTTCTCTAAAACCTAAAAGAGAATTATGGATTTGATCAATTGGTCCCTGAATGCAATTGACACCCTTTTCTTAACGAGAAGTCTGGGCTCGGGTGAGCCTGAGTTGAAACCAAGTGTGGCACCCTGAGTAATTTGAGCATTAAGAACAAGTCTCAGATGTGTTCCTTTTGTGTTCGTGTCCCCCCCCCCCAGTTATTACAATGGAAGCCGCCAGTAACACTGAACTGTTTTGCTGTGTTTCAGCGCAATAAACCTTCATGTGCACCTGGATGAACCTTGTTTTCCTTCAGTGTGTAACACAAGCACACCATTGTTTTTCTTGTGACATTACCAATAAGTTTGATATGTCACATGGCCCTCTTCCTATTGAAAAAACAAAAGTTGTATCCAAGATGGCCGACTTCTAAATGGCCACCATGGTCACCACCCATCTTGAGGAGTTTGCCCCCTCACATATACTAATGTGCCACAAACAGGATTTTAATATCACCAACCATTCCCATTTTATTACGGTGTATCCATATAAATGGCCCACCGTGTACTTCAAGTTTTTTACTGGCAGCGAATAATCACATCTGTTGTCCTTTGGGCTCAAAAATGACCCCGTCTGGTTTGACTGTTTATAAAGCAATAAGTATAAAATATCATCCATCTCCGTGTTTCAAGGTTTTATTCATCTTTATTCCAACTCATTACCTGACATGTTTCTATATTTTGGCATGGTAGGAACACCAGGGCATGGGTCTGAGTGAAGGCAAACTTTCATGAGAACAAAGGCGTGTCTATATTTGACACAAGTGCAGGAGGAAGCTCAGGTTTATTCCTCTGTACTGGTCCCATCATGGACAGCTTTCTTTTCTGCAGTTGCAGGCCAAGGGTCATATACAGTAAACGAGTTGTTACAGGTGATTGTTTTCTTTTGGAAACCTTCTGCAATGTTAGGGACAACTCGCGTGCCCTGACTGCAGGACAGACGGTTTGCCATCGTACACTAGCATGTTCCATGTACAGCTGGACCTGGCATCACATACTGCCCATGTTTTTATCTCATAGTTCCCCGGTTTACTTGGGATGTTCTGTTGGAGGGGACAGAGTCCTCTGAAGGGGACGTGGTGCTCATACACAGTCACATCAGTACCAGGATCTTACATCACAGCAGGAGAAACACCCACTTGTTCCATACACCTCAAATGGGAGCACATTTGTGTCATGAACGATGATCATCTATTGTGTCTTTATCAAGAACTTATATCCTTTTTGCGATTCTGTGATTAATCTTGTGTGACCTTTAAAACTTCTCTACCAGACTCAAGATGTCATAAACTGGCCGTAGTGACTCTACTGGATGCACGGCAGTAAGAATCAACACACCCACATATGCCTACAGCTGCATTCGATCCATTTTTCTTCCTCTCTCGTTGTCCCTCCTTGTTCGTCATTGAGTTGGCTGTAGAGCAGGTCATCTGCTAACTGGATGGTTGTTGGTTCAATCTCTGTGTGCTCTAGTCTGGAGTTCTTACCAAGGTGTCCTTGGGCAAGTTACTGAACCCCAACTTGGTCTCTGATGCATCCATCGGCATGTGAACGTTAAAAAGCAGAATACAATGTGTATAATGCTTTCAGTACTCGAGTAGAAAAGCAACTGAAGGAGTATGGGACCTGGCATATGTGCTTGGACTGTGGTAGATTGTCTTTCTCTGTGGCACATAAGAGAGTCATGCATCGTCTGTCACTGGGAAGGATAGAAGACCAGATCAATGTTTCCTCACATTACTGCAAATATTCCTGTCTCAGCTGACTCCTCTTTCCTGCTCGATTTTTGTCTTCATCATAATTGAAATGGAAGATGTGTAGTCCTCTGACACATCTTCCAGTACATTTTAGAATTCATTTTAAAATCTTGGTACTGACTTTTAAAGCTTTGAACTGTGATGCCCCTGCCTACATTTCCGATCTTTTAGAATCCCACACTTCCTCTCGCAGCCTGAGATCTTCTAATCAAAGGCTGTTGGTAGTCCCACGAACTCGTTTTAAGACTAGAGGTGATAGATCTTTTAGAGCGGTGGCCCCCAGGTTGTGGAATGCTCTCCCTCCATCTTTACGTTGTCTTGATTGTATTTATTCTTTTAAAAAGTAGCTTAAGACTCATTTATTTAGATTGGCTTTTAATTAGATTTGTGCTGTATGTTTGATTATTAATGTATTTTATGTATTTCTGTTTTATATTACTGTGAAGCACTTTGTGGTTTTTATCCTGTGAAAAGTCCTATATAAATAAATTGATTTGTTTTGATTTGGTCTTCTATTTCAGTTTCACATTCTGAAAACTCAAGAAACTTCAAGAAGCCCAGTCACTTTCTTTCCAAGCTCCTCAGACTACCATGTCCTGGATGCCTGAGAACCTACTTGAACATAGTTCAGACTCTTCATCACTTTCCTTCACTTCATAGCCTTCTTCCACTTCTGCGGGTGGGTGATGTGCTTTTTCAGAGAAAGGGTAGCATGTGCTCTAAATATTGATAATATTTTCTTTATCTTGTAACCCTGGATCCTCCTGATCGTTGATTCTCCCTCCTCATTATACTAGAGGACAATATGTGCTTTGTTCTACTGGTCATTGCTTTGCACAACATGGTAAAAAAAAAAGTATGCTCACAAATCTCTAGTGCAATGGAGGCTTGTGAGCATACTTTCTGTGTATGTATTATTGTAGGGTCTACCTTACAATACGAAGCACCTTGATGCGACTGTTGTTGTGATTTGGCGCAGTATAAATAAAATTTAATTGAATATAGAGCACCTGCCTCCTCATTGTGCTGCCTGTTGTTGTTGTTGTTGTGGTTGTTATGACCAGTGCTTGACCCCACACATCAGTGATCCAAGATCAAAGATGTTTGAAAGCAGTATGGTGTGAAAATATGGCCTTTTGCAACACTTTGTACTTTGGGGTCATTTTTGTCCACGAGGACCACAGGTGTTATAAAATCCAATAAAAACTCCATAAATAAATCAAATTACTTAAAACTTATTCCAATCATGCATAGCATAGTAATGAATAACTTCTGTTATTTTCAGACCATTTGATGAATAAAAGACACACTTTTGATAGCAAAAGACTTCTTTAGAGGACAAAAATGACCCAAGGACAACACAAGGGTTAATTTTGATTCTAAATTTTAATTTTATACTTTTAATGTTAGGTTATTCTTGTATTTATAATGGTCTGGAATTATACAGCAATAAGCATTTCACTGCATGTCTTGCTGTGTATGATTGTGTAAGTGACAAATAAAATTTGAATTGATTTTATTTTACGTGCTGTATTTGCTCTGGTACAACGTGGCAAACATGAACACAAAAAATCCTCCCAATCCCTCTCCTATGGGAGTCACGCCTGTGCAATGTTCTCTCTTACACACACTGATTCTTTCTCTCTTTGCCTTTTTTTTGTATCTCTCACACTGATAAGTACAGCCTGAGGCTGCATATGTCTCAGGTGTGCTGTTACCTGCCCAGATGTGTTCTTTCTTTTGCGATGGAGGCAGAAGTAGGTATGTCTCATATTTACTCTCATTAAGTCTATCAGCTATCTTTTAAGTCACATTTGGACCTGCTATTAGAAAAGTCAGGCAGCTTTGTGCCTCATATCAGCAGCTGATTTGTTCATTTTAACTGGAATAATGCACAATTCATAGTACTGTTAAACTGCAAACATTTTTTTGTGAAGCGTTAAGTGCTCTGCACTGAAATGTATTCATGGTTGTAGATATACGTTGGTGTGTTAAGTTGTGAACCCTATGAATTTGTCCTGTTTATCGTTTCACTATTCTAATGTAGAAATTAAAGGTTGGTGGGTATTTTCAGTGTACATATCAATGTTACCACCAAGTTTTTGACAGATTTTGTCATTCGACAATTGTACTTTGTAAATATCTTCAAGAGAAAACTCAAGGTCCTGTCAGACCATTAGAACCTTTTGTGGCTATAAGGATGTGTGACAGATCACACCAAGATATTTATTAGACGAACGTTTTACCTAATTGTTGCACTTTGCTCCATTGTCTTCACTTTAAGTTCAAACCTATAAATGTAACAATATTCCCAGGAGCACGATGAATATTCAGTACTGTGTTCCATTACACACACACACACACACACACACACACACACACACACACACACATTTTGAAATATAATTTTCAAATCCTATTTTAATTTGTCCAGAATTTGTGAGCATGAATATTTACAGCATTTTTATTTTTTGTATTAGGCACTGTTATGAGGAGTCCAGAGAAAGCTGTGTTTTTTCACATCACTAACACGATTAAGTCAGCGTTTTACATGTATGATTTACATGTAAAACACTGACTTAATCGGAGGAGTTTGAATGATGAGAAACACAAGCTGCCATCTGGATTATGCCTTTTTCTGGGAAAATTGTTTTTGTTATTTATTTTTTACCCACCTTTTTAACCTTTACACAGTGCTCCAACTGTTTCTAAAGGCAAGTTGGAAATCTGTTTTTATTTACTATGTTGGTGATCATACTGATCCAACATACCTATCCGCTTCTGTGTTGCTCTAGCACTTTCCCTGCAGGGGTCAATAAAGCTAACTTAGAAACAAAATGATCATTTGCGTCTCTAAAAAGAACTTGCGCAATAAAACTGGCTTAAACGTACTGAAGGTGTTGAAATGTTCAGCAAAGCATCATTTTCCTTTCATTCCTGTGAAAGTTCATCGGTCCCTTCAGGGGGTTGCATTTGATTGCTCTGTGAAAACATACTACTCTGCCAGGCTCTTTTTTTAAAATGGGAGGAGGCAGCATGCACATATTATATTCAACCAGTACCCCACTTACTTTCTTTCTTTCAGTTTTACAAAAAATGAACTAGCATTTAATTGAAGGTTAGCAGATATTTCATAACCATTTTCTAGTTATAGTACATTAGATTCCTATCTTATTTACAAATCATTTTTTCTTTATCTTTATTTTGGCATATATGGTGACATTTATGATGACATATATGTCATCATTAATTTCGTGCTTACTAGAATAGTTTGTGTCATAACACAATTAAAATACAACATCTGTTTCAACTTTGCCAGGTGACTCCATAATGTGAAGATAGAGACTCCAATTAACAGAGCAGCCAACAGTGAATGAAATGCCAAGAGGCTGGCTAAGATTCAAATTCAGAATTGACTGTTGTTGTGAATTGCCCTATCAATAAAACAGAATTGAACTGTTTACTAATAAGAACATGAAAAAAATATCAGTGTAATTTTTGTTTGTTTCCCTTAAATGTGTTTGTTTTTTGATAAATATATATTTTATTATTTATTCAGATTAAACTGACCTTTGGTTGGCAATCAGACAATGAGTGAATAAGAACTAAATGTAATGAAGATGTTTACATGTTTTTGTGCTCAAACAGAATAAGAATTTGCTAGAGATCTGTGGAATCTACCCGACCAGCAAACCTCAGCACAACATGATCTTTCACTTTTTCATCGGTGAGTTCAGCGAGAGGCTAGAAAATCACTACATGAACTGTGAGGGGGTCCATGAGGGAGCCTTGGGGCTGACATGGACGAGGGCTGGGGAACCGACACTTGCAGTGCAGGACCCCTGCAGTGTGGGAAAGAGGGAAAGGCTGCGGTGGTATTCTCACTCACTGAAATGAAGGAAACAGGTGTTAGAACGGGTTTCAGATCGTGATCCAAGGTGTAAGGTGCGAATTGCAAAGTCTTACTTTTCACAGGCGGAGGCGAAGCATAGAGGGGTAGGTGGTCAGGGTGAGGTGTAAAGGTAATCCGATGAGTGAATCTGTTAAAGTCAGAGTGCTGGGCAGGGAGGCAGGCAGGTGAGCATAGGTGGAGAAAATGCGAGTTGAAACGATTGAACCAAAGCAGGTTATGGCTGTGAGTCTCAGTAACATCTGGAGATTTTCTGTGAGCAGAAAGTCAAATTCAAGAATAACTATGACAAGACACTGTAACTGTGACGGCCGTGATTAACGAGGGCTGGCAGACAATCTGGGCTGCCGGCTTAGGTGCAGCCTGTCAGCAGTGATGCAGCGGCTCTGGCCAGAGGTGGAAACACCGGGATTGTGGAAAAAACCCAGCACTCACCCGGACCATGACCAGTCACTTTCTTTTCAGGCTCTTTAGACTACCATGACCTGGATGACAAAACATTAGAATTCAATATTTAATCTGTCAATGAATAAAACTTCCTGTAAAGAAAGAGACATTGAAGTGCTCATGTTGTGAGATGTGATGTCCAACACCTGCAGGTGCATCTCCTCTCTGAGGAAAAGTCCAAGATGTTATGACCAGGGCAGGAAGCAGTTGTCAGGTTGATCAGGTGTGCTGTTCAAGGTATTTTAGCTGAAGATTTGCAGACATGCAATCACTGTTGAAGGTTTTCCTCTTGTTGTCACTTGTTTTTCTTCCCAGTCTATTAAATTTAAACTTCTTTTTTAGTTCTCATCATCACTCTTGTAAAAGCAAAAATGTGAACGCCTTTCTCCTTATAGAAATCTATAATTTAAAAAAAAACCACTTCACTGTGATGCTTTGGAAAAAAAGGATTGATTTAACGATATGCTGAAATATTTAAACTGCAGGCAACTATTTTATTTTGTCTGTTAAAAGACCTACTTTCCCAGTCTGGAAGAAATCTCCAGTACCTCAAATCTCTTCAGTCAGTATGTCTCTCTGCAGCTTTCCTTCCAGCAGTTTGCCTTCAGGACTACAAGGACTTCCAGGACCCATGCCCCATCAGCTCCTGTAACCCCCAACTGGGTGACCTGTTGGTGGGTCGTGCTGCTCAGCTCTCAGTTTCATCCACTTGTGGTCTGGATGGACCACAGAGTTACTGCATCATCGGCTATCTGGAGGTCAAATAGAAAATTCATACAAACAAAGTTTGTGTGTGTGTGTGTGTGTGTGTGTGTGTGTGTGTGTGTGTGTGTTACATGAAGCAAGGAATGTCTGCCTGTGTGTGAATAAACTGCAGCTGAACTCATTTTCTCTTTGATTGATGTTTCTAGCTGGTCTTCATACTGAAGCATGTTTAGATCTGTCTTTATTATCTGATGCTGTTCTCTTCACCCCGAGGATCATTTACACCTCTCTCCGTCATTTATGCTTTTCTCTTTATTTTCTTCCCCTTCTGATGTATCGTGAATCTTTGCATTATTTCTCCAGCATTCAAAGTTCTTCTGACCGGTGAATCACCCAAGCATGAAAGGCTCCTAACTCAAAGGATGAACGAGTAAAAATAACAGAAAACTTGGCAATGAACCCGTTTTAAATGATATCTTCAGCCTCTTCAGACACAGCTTAAAGCATGACTCAGTCTGCTGCATTGATCAATAACAAAATTAATTTGTTATATCATAGAAAGTTTCGATTTTTTTCAAAGATGCTATCTTTGCCTAGGCTAATAGCCTGTACCGTGATTTGTAGGCGTTGGTATAATGAAGAAATAAGCATTACCTCCTTTATGGTGATTGAAACACTTAATAAATTAAATTAATTAGTTGTAATGATATTTCATGTAGTTTACTCGTAGTATTATAAACCCAGAGGTAATCATTGGTCAGGTTGGTTTATGTTTATTTATAGGAGGAGCAGAAATGTTTCATATGTGACTCTCGGCTACCATATCATCGCTACAACAGCCCAAACAGCCACCGTATTGAGAATGTCATCACAAACTTTGACCTCGAGAGAAAGCTGAAGTGGTGGCAGTCGGAGAATGGTAAGTTTGAGTATTTATGCAAAAACAAATTGTCCATTTAGACAGAGGAGGAAAACTGTGTGGAATCAATATATTAGTTACAACAAACATTTTCTTTAAGTGGTAGAATGTGTTTGGGTAAGAGAGCGCTCAGCTTTGCAACTCTTCCCCTACTGCTCTGTGTGTGACAAAGAAACACGACTTACTGTTTGTGGAACGTTACAGTTAAAATTTGCTATCACAAACAATCTGTAACACTGTAGCTCTGCTCTGTGTTTGCCTTCTGTGCAGGAGTTCATCATGTCAGCATCCAGTTAAATCTGGAAACTATGTTCCAGTTCAGTCACCTGGTCCTCACCTTCAAGGTATACCTCTAAAACATGTACTGAGTTTAATGTTTTCAGGGAATTAACTGAATGCTAGTCAAAAAGTTGTATGCACAGAAAAGACATTACATTTGCCTAATCAAACATTAAGATAATGCTAATCTACTCTGTGCAGAGTTTTCGGCCAGCAGCCATGTTGGTGGAGCGCTCAAAGGATTTTGGACAAAGTTGGAAAGTTGTCCGTTACTTTGCAGAAGACTGTTCTCTTCATTTCCCTTCAGTGTCGACTGCGCCAGCCAGGAGCATCGATGATGTTGTCTGTGATAGCAGATACTCTGGATCAGAACCATCCTCAGATGGAGAGGTAACAATTTCAACTACAGCCAGTGTGAACCTGAGCTTTTTTTTCTATAGCTCCCCTGAGCTTCAGTCATTCTGGACTTTGTCATAAGAATTCATACAGTGAGACAAAATTTCAATTAATTTACAGGAATGATGAAATGATGAAGAAATATTACAGCAAAGCATTAATTATGTTTTTTTCTACTGGTTCTGTGTAATTATGTTTGTATTTGTTATATCTGTCCTCTAGGTGGTGCTGAAAGCTCTTGATCCTGTCTTTGAAACAGAAAACCCTCACGCACCAAACATCCAAGGTGAGGTTTTCCTAAATTGCTGTCACTTTGTTTATATGTATACACGCTTCAGGTCAACATATAGTTTTAGCCAGTATTAACCTGCAGGTAACAGTATAATTGAATGAACTGATGAACTGACAAGTCAAACTAAGTGGCCTGTGTCGCCAATCACCCGTTAGTTAAAGACCGCCCAATAATGCAAACTTTATGCCTTAATACAATCTAAACAGGTGAGTTACAAGACATCCTGTGTTTGTTTGTTTTTTAACAAGTTTTTGTGTCAGGCTTATTCCTTTTATTTCTTTTGTAAAGTTTTAACATGGGAGTCTAAGGGGACCAATGCACTGTGAACATTAGAGGAACTGCGGGTTTTAGTCTTTCACCCATTTTTTTTGCCTCAGGGGTTTACGCTCTTTAACAGGAGGTTGATGTCTAATGAGCCTCCAGTAAATGTATCATTCACTAGCTGGGCCCACGTCGTCATTTGAGGTTTAACAGCTTTTTTTAGTAGATACTAGTGAATGGCTTAAACATGAATTGAGTTGCAGTTTGGGGAAGGCCTCTGAGGCAGCTCCCAGGCCTGGCAGATCTCTCATGTACTAATGAGAAGTGAAGAAGTGAAAGACTTGAAAAAGGAGAGGGAGGGTGATGCACAAAAACGAGAAAAAAGAGCTTGTAGAACAGTGTGTGTGTGTGTGGGGAGGGGGGGGGGGTTATATATAGATAAGAACTGGAAGAGCGTAGTCTAGAGGCGTAGTCCCCCTCCTGAAATTCTCTAGTTATGTTCTCTGCATATTCATCATTGTGAAAAACTTCCCAGCGACAGACTGAAGACAGACCCTAACAAATGGCGCACAGCAGCCCTAACACTTTTAATGCGTCTATCAGATGGAACATTTGAATGAAAACAGAGGAAACGTGTAAAACTGAATATTGTTCTGATCATCATCCTCAGATCTGACCACCGTGACAAACATTCGGGTGAACTTCACTCGTCTTTTCACACTTGGTGACACACTGCTGAGTCGAAGACGCAGGAACCCTCAAGACAAATATTACTATTCTGTTTACAACATGGTGGTTCAAGGAAGCTGTTTCTGTAATGGACATGCCAGCCAGTGTGTGCCCATGGCTGGCGTTCGCTGGGACGTTTTCACCCAGCCTGGCATGGTATGGAGCAGAGCCGGTCTGAAATTATTCGTCCTTCTGTGATTAACTTGATTATTTAACGTGAATAGTGCTTCCCATATCTTAGGATTAGTACTAGTGATTGTTTTTGCACTTTGTTAATGTTTTATAACAATGACTTATTGCATTATTGTGGAGCACCTTGGTCTACCTTTGGTTTTAAATGGTCAATGGCCTGTATTTGTATAGCGCTTTACTAGTCCCTAAGGACCCCAAAGCGCTTTACACAACCAGTCATCCACCCATTCACACACACATTCACACACTGGTGATGGCAAGCTACACTGTAGCCACAGCCACCCTGGGGTGCACTGACAGAGGCGAGGCTGCCGGACACTGGCGCCACCGGGCCCTCTGACCACCACCAGTAGGCAACGGGTGAAGTGTCTTGCCCAAGGACACAACGACCGAGACTGTCCAAGCCGGGGCTCGAACCGGCAACCTTCCGATTACAAGGCGAACTCCCAACTCTTGAGCCACGATCGCCCCTGTGCTATGTAACTAAAATTGTATTGTATGGTATTGTGATTTAATTTATCTTAACATGCTGGGTTTTTTTTTTAACAAACAGCTTTGAAAGGTTAATCAAGAACTTTAAAGTCAGTAAAAAGACATTAAAGATGAAGGCAAAAATTAAGGGAAAAGATCATATGTATTTGGGCGGCTGTGGCTTAGGAATTAGAAAAAGTGATCAGGTAATTTCTATGTGTGACCTCGGATTTCTGTTATCCACAAATCAGTGGTCTTTGGGTAAAACTGATGTTCTGGCCAGTAGGGGGACACAGATGGAGTCCTAATATAACCTCTGCACATTTTTAATCAGATGTGTGTGTGCATCGTTTTTCCCTCAACATCACACTGTATACACCTGAAACTGCAGGTGAGCTCAGCAGGTAAAGATATTTCCTGAATTCAGGTTCACGGACAATGTGTTTGTCAGCACAATACAGCTGGAGAAAACTGTGAGAGATGTCAGGACTTTCACCACGACTCCCCCTGGAGGCCCGGAGGAGAGGGTGCAGCAGACATCTGCCGAGGTAAATCAAATTGACATAAATATATCACTTTTTAATGTTTTTTATTAAAAAAAGATTGTTGGAAACATCATCAAAAATATTTTTAGGTTTTAGGCTAATGGACAAATGTCATTTTGATTCAGTTGTCAAACTGATTTCGGAAATGTTTGCATATTTGTAATGTATAAAACAATTAAGAAATCAACAATTTTCCCTTTCAAAGAACATTTGCTGAGGCAGCAAAAGGTCATCTTCCTTCTGTAGAAGCTACGTCTGTATTACAGATTCATTTTAGATATCAGACTACCTCACATTATATCAAATTACAACTAGGGTAGGTAGTAAGTAGAATTGCTTACATTTGTGTATAGCATATGATTATTTGGGATTTTCAACCATTCTCAAACACATTCCTTTGATGTGAAATAAAATGTTGCTTTCTGGTTAAAAGTCAAAAGTATATGTCCACTTTAATGACTGAATTATTTATTTTGTTCTGACCTATTTTAGATCCAGACAAAGGTTAAATTAAAATAGATGAAAGACACAAAACTAGAAGTTCAGGTAATGCATTTGATGTTTGTTTGTTTTTTCGTCCCATTTTAAATTTGAATATCAACACTTTTCAGTAACAATAAATGGTTCTGTGTGTGGTCATAGAACAACCTTACACAATTTAATCTTGATTTAGACTTTATACCACCTTTTTTTATTAATATTATAATAAAATAATATTAGTAAATCAGAATACAACATTATTTCAGTCTAAATCTTTGTTCTAATCATTCTAATTCTAATAAATGTGTTCAGCTCAGAAAAGTAGAGCATGAGCAGAGAAAAAGAAGTAAAATAAAAATAGCTCTGTTTCCTGTTGCCTCCATTGTAGAGGGGGACTTTAAACAGGAAATAAGCAGGGAAGAGGTCAGAGTGGATTCAGCAGGTGGGGAACCTAAAATCAGCTGTAATGTCTCAGTGTGGGGAAAATAATCACAACCATTCCTACTGAGAGCTTCAGTCGATTTTCTTACACAGCTGAATTCACCCAGATGTGAGCAGATGTTTCCTGAGCTGTCCTGGCTGAGTCCATCCTCTACCCTGACAGTACGCTGTTTATGCTGTCTTTGTATTAGACACTATAGAGTTGGTATGAATTCAGTCAGTGAGTCTCTGCTACACTTGATGGAAGCTAACTGTGACCATGAACCCACAGCCACTGTGCAGCAGTCACACTGTTCTTTACTTTAAACCATCACAGTGCAGCAAACTCACCTGTTTATCTCCTGTACTAACCTGCAGCCTTTAAATAACACAGTTAGTCTGCCTCAGTTTGTTTAGCAGCAGCTTTATGAACAAACATCATGTGACATGTACAGATGTGAGCTTTAAATGAACATCCTTCCTTTAACTTTAAGCTCTCTCCTTCCTCCACTGTCCTTCTTTCTTATCTGTCTCCATCTCTGAGTGAACTTAGCTCTCTGCCTTTTCTCTCCCTGTGAAATACACCAGCTGGGCCTTTGGCATTATTTATCAACATAAATTAATACACATTTAAAATAGGAATAAGAGGAATAACCTTCAGTAAAATTTTACACTCCAATCTCAATTTCCTACAGAATTTTTGGACTTTAAAACTATAAACTTATGACCATTATTGTCCACAAGTTTAAAGTGTGAATGTTAAACAGCACTTCCTGTTCTTACAGCAAAGAGGTGGCTGGGCAAAAGGAACAATAAAGGCTTGTCTCAGTTTGGACAGAAAACATCTTGATGATCCCCAAGAATTTTGGGAAAATACTCTGGGGACTGACAAGACAAAAGTTAAACTTTTTGAATGGTGTGTGCCCCATTACATCTGGCATAAAACTAACAGCCTTTTGGAAAAGCAACATTATAGCTTTAATAAAATATGGTGGTGGTGGTAGTGTGATGGTTTGGGGCCGTTTTGCCTTCTCAGCACCTGGAAGACTTGCTGTGGTAAATGGAACCATGAATTCTGCCATCTACCAAGACATCCTGAAGGAGAATAGCTGGCCATCTGTTCATGACTTCAAGCTGAAGCGCATCTGGGTTCTGCAGCAGGACAATAATCAAAACACAGCAGCAAGTTCACCTCTGAATGGCTTAAAAAAACACACTTTTGAGTGGCCTAGTTAAAGTCCTGACCTGAATCCAATTGAGATGCTGTGGCATGACCTTAAAAAGGCAGTTTGTGCTCAAAAACCCTCCAGTGTGGCTGAATTACAACAATTCTGCAAAGATGAGTGGGCCAAAGTTCCTCCACAACTGTAAAAGTGTCATTGCCAGTTAATACAATTGCTTGATTGCAGTTGTTGCTGCTAAGGGTGGTTCAACCAGTTATTAGGTTCAGGGGCCAATCACTTTATCACACAGGGCCATGAAGATTTGGAATTGTTTCCCCCCGTAATAATAAACCACTTCATTTAGAAACTGCATTTTGTGTTCACTTTTGTTATCTTTGTTTAATATTTAAATTTGTTTGATAATCTTAAACACCCCTGTATCTTGTTTTCTTGACATGAACTTTTATAGTTTAAAATGCTTTTTTTCATCTCTCTTAGCATGTAATTGCCACGGTCACTCGGACTCGTGTCACTTTGACGTAGCTCGTTACAAAGAGACTGGAGGTGTGAGCGGCGGTGTGTGTGATGACTGCGGCAACAACAGGATGGGGCCTCAGTGTGAACAGTGTCGATCGTTTTTGTATCAGGATCCGCAGAGAGCGAAGGATGACCCACACGCCTGCATACGTAAGCTTTTATTATTATTTTACTTTTTGAATATTCATGCTGTCACTGTTTCTGTAGAAATGAGTCTCACCTTTTTCTATTTCTATTGTTTTTTTCATCCCTGAAGTGGTGCGGCTGGATGTTTGTCAGAATCCAGCTATTAATGGGATATTACTATGTTAACAGTAATGTCCGAATGTCAAACCCAGAGTGATTTATGTCTTTTACCAACATGGCACAGTCTCCATTAACTCAGTGAAAGCTGACAGTAAATCATGTTCATGGTACAGAAACAGGAATAAATTCTGTGCTACACTGGATAATTTATGTTGTGAAAATACGCTCTGCCTCTATTTTTAACTGCTATTTTTTTTACTGTTGTTGTTGAATGCTGGTTATTCATGAAATAAACAAATGACTCGTTTGTTTACTAAATTGAAGTAGTTCAACAGTAGTTCTGGTAATTAAATCTCAGCGAGTTTGTGGCTGACAGAGTTGTGCATGAACCATGAATTTCACTTAGTCCATAAACTGTTTTCTCATCAAGTGGGCTCCTCACCGCATGATATGACTGTAGCCTCAGGAAGAGAGTGATTACTTAACACAGTTGTTACGAAACAGTTTCCCCCGGTTCGTAGATTCCTCGGGCATCCGGAGACAGCACCGGAGTCAGTAGTCATTTTCACAAAAAACCTTTATTCATCTTTATTCATCTTCAGTTACGCATGCATCTTCTAGAAGGGGAGATGTGCAAGGCCGGTGTCCCTCTGCAGATCTTCCACTCCTTTGTTTGTTACAGCCAGCTTTATAGATGTGATCCCATCATAAAACCCCCATGGTGTGTTGCAAACTCTGTGTTTGTGTGTGTATGTGCAAGCACGTGAGTGCCTGTGTGTGCGCGTACCCGTGTGTCTATGTGAGTGCACGTGAATGACTGTGTGCGCGTAGGTGTGGGTGCGTCGTAACAGTCAAAGCACTGTGTGTGTGTCTCTGTGTCTGCGACTTCCTGCCGGTCATAAAAGTAATCTCCTCAACCAAGCTACACCAAATTCCTTTAGACAACATACAAAACACAGTTAACATATTACAAACACTGAGACCCCCACTCTGCATCCACTGGGCCATGGGCCTCTTGTTGTCTTACATTTACAGATCAGGTGGAGAGTCTCCTGCAAACCTACTTCTAAGTTTATAACAATTATAAGCGTTTATTAAATTCAGGTAAAAGCATCAGCATCAACATCCCCTGCTGTAGCTTCCTGTCTCCTTTTATGACAGGCTGACCCCCAGTGTCAATAAATTCCTTTCCCTCTACACAATTACACACACTCTCAGGCCTACAGCTAAGCCAAACTAAAACACACAGACAAATCCTTTCCTATTCCTCTGATCTACTGCTGGACCCTCTCATCTAAGCAAATTTAACACATTATATTCTAATAATTTGTTTTCTTGTACTCACACAGTCCACCTGTGCTTAACCCCACCCCCTGAAACCTCTGAGCTCTGATCCAGCCCCTTGTTTCTCAGGGAAGCTGTCTCATGACAAGATGATGATTATTGTATGGTTTTTTCTTTATAATGTTGTTGTGATTTGGTGCTATAGAAATAAAATTGCATTGAATTAAATGACGTAACAGCTTTGTTTAAGGATGATGATGTCATACCATGCAATGGTGATGTGTTTCAGCATGTAACTGCAATCCAGTTGGTTCACGCGACGGCGGTCAGTGTGACCCTCTGAGCGGTCAGTGTGTATGCAAAGAAAACGTGGAGGGTCAACGCTGTGATCGCTGCAAACATGGCTTCTTCAGCCTGAGGCAGGATGACCCCGCGGGTTGTCAGGGTGACCAAATAACTTTATTTGTCCTGTTGTCATTTTCAACAAAGGTGCTCCTGCTTGTGGGTATATGATGATATATGAGTGTGACAGAAACTTTCAGGCTGACTGTGTGTGTGTGTGTTTCAGCATGCAGGTGTCATCCTCTTGGGAGTGTCGGGTCATGTGATCAGCTAACAGGAACTTGTGAATGTGACCAAATGGCGAGTGGACCGCTGTGTGATCAGTGTCTGGTAGGCCACATCTGTAAAATAAGTAATTTACACTTTAGCTTCCTTTCATCCTCATTAAATGTAATTGACAATAGAGCTGGGAAACAATTCAAACAAAATAATAATCCCAACCTAAGGAATATGATGTACACCACAGGTAGGCAACGCCAGGCCTCAAGTGCCAGTGTGCACAGCTGATTCAAATTGCTAAATGACCTCTACAACATGTCTTCAAGTTCTCCAGAGGCCTGGTAATGTACTAATCATTTGATTCAGGTGTGTTGACCCAGGGTGAGATCTAAAACCTGCAGGACACCGGCACTTGAGGCCTGGCATTGCCTACCCCTGTACACTGTTAAGTGCTGATTTATACAACCAAACAACCTCTGGCTAAGCAGGTGCCACAACACAGAGGAGCTACCTGGCCAGGCCAGGACTCTGCAGTCTATTTACACCTACAGGCCAGTGGACACTCTTTCAATGATGAGGATGTACACATCCTGGATAGGGAGGAACGCTGGTTTGAGGGCGGAGTCAAGGAGGCCATTTACAAAACTGAGCTCACAGTCCATTGTTCATTCAGTGGTTTTAGTGTCAGTCATTGTGCAGATGAACTGTTCATAAGGCTGGAAAGCTGCACTCAGCTGAGACTGAAGAAGTCTCAGCTGTGTTTCTCCCACTGAAAACATTTCTAGAGTTGGTGGACCCCACGGGATTTTCTGGGGCCACAGCTCTCTTGAACTTGGAAATCGCAGTCATAGAAAATAGAGTGATTGCTGTTGAAACTGCCCCTAGTCATCAAAAAGAGAACTGTGACACACAGCATCAACAGGCATGAGAGCGCTGGCAGTTAAAGACTGCACAAAATTTTGAAAATACAATATTCAACCCAGTATTTAATTTCCTCATCAGTTCCACAACACAAGTAATAAAATATCAGATTTCTAAGCATCTAAGCAGATACTGAAGTACTAATAACATCAGTTATACATCAGTATTTTCCATCCGGGATGTGGTAACACGGATGTAGGTAGTGATAACATTGGAAAATCAAAATATCTGAATCACATTAAAACTATTTAAAA
Organism: Pelmatolapia mariae; assembly: GCF_036321145.2. Classification (NCBI taxonomy): domain Eukaryota; kingdom Metazoa; phylum Chordata; class Actinopteri; order Cichliformes; family Cichlidae; genus Pelmatolapia; species Pelmatolapia mariae. The sequence goes on from NC_086233.1 coordinate 49,146, forward strand.
TATAATGCTGTGGCCATTCCTGAAGCAGCAATAAGAAGAAGAACAAAAACTGTATGATTTGAAGGCACATAAAAACTCACACAAACTCTGCAAGCAGTGTCTGGATTTTCAAAATAAAATATTTCAAAGCAGATTCATTAAAGCTAACCGGGAATAGAAATCTGATCATTTCAGGTTTTTAAAGATGAATATGATCGAGATGAAGATGAATTAGTTTTAAAGTATAAAACAGTGTTTAAGTAAAATATATTTTGTCCTTAGTTTGAACTGATCGCCTGAACACAGTGATTCTAAAGCAAATATCAGGAACATTTTAGCCACTCTGAGTGAAAAAAAGTCTGATTTTAATGTCTTTTAATGTGTTTGTGTTCAGCCAGGTTTCTGGGGTTTGGGAAACTCTGTGTTCAGATGCTCACCTTGTAACTGTGATATTGGCGGCGCTCAAGGACACACGTATGTTTTCTTTCTGTCTTTATTTTGTGTGTGACATAATAAAAAGTATTGAATAAAGATCAACAGTCAGTTTGATCTGAATCACAGATTAGTTTGAGAAAGAAGAAAAATTAACAGGAAGAGCCAGAAACCAACTGAATACCAATAAATAATCAGAAAAAACTGTTTATTACCTCACATGTATGGCACGCTGCAGTGAGCTAGAAATTCATCATAAATGCAGTAATTAGACTCTTAATAACTGACACCATAGAGCCTCCTGTGTGTCACTTCCTGTCTTTTTTGGGGATTTCCTGTCCCGTCAGGTGTTCTCCAGAGGATGGACAGTGTCGCTGTTTACCCAACATGATTGGTCGGCGATGCTCTGACCCTGCACCCGGGTACTTCTTGCCTCCACTGAATTATTTCCTCTATGAGGCTGAACTCACTTTCCCACTGCTAGGAGGAAGCTCTTCTACAACTCCTCCTCCTCCATCGCCTTCTTCTTCTGCTGCTCCATCTTCTTCTTCTCTGGTGTGTAACAGATGACGTGCCACACGACACAGAATGCATACAGTATTAATTTGAGGAGCTTGGAAAAAAAGTGAATGGAATCCTTTAAGTTAGATAGATAGATGGATAGATTGATAGATGCAGCATTTTGTGAGGAAAGTTGGGAGACATGTAAAGAAGGTAACCAAAAGGAGTATTCAACTGAAAATTTTATGCCAACTATCACAGATGATTTTTAATACATTTTTAATATCTTGTACATTTTAGTACAAGATGGCAGCGCGCACAGTCACAGTGGCTCCAGGACCCCCACTTGGGTGCTCTTCTTTTTCTTTTCTTTTTCTTTTGTTTCCCTTATTGCATAGCCAAGTTCAGCTACAGTCTTTGGGAATTATACAACATCGGTTATAACAGCCAGAACCCCGTTACCAGTGATTATCAGTGGATCAACAACATCCCAGAAAACTGCATGCAGTGCTAATAACACCAGTCTACATATCACCAGACGCTAATGTTAGCACAGCCCTTGCCTACCTGAACGACACGCTGCCCGAACAGCAACGGACATATCCAGAGGGAGTACACATCATCGCAGGGAACTTTAACAAAGCATGCTTAAAAACTGTGCTGCCTAAATTTGTTCAACATGTGGAATGCCCCACGAGAGGAAATAACACCTTGAACCATCTGTCCCCCTCCCCCACCTGATTATGTCCGACCACCTCTCCCTGCTCATTGTCCCGGCATACACACCACTCAGGAAAAGGACAAAGCCCAACATCAGAACCATTAACACCTTTTCTGAGGAAGCTCTGGCTCAGCTGCAGGACTCTTTTGCCCTCACAGAGTGGATTGTCTTCAAACATGGCAACCTAGAGACCCACACATCTGCAGTGCTGGGCAGTGTTGGGGAGTAACGGAATACATGTACCGCCGTTACGTATTTAGAATACAAAATATGAGTAACTGTATTCCGTTACAGTTACCGTTTAAAAAGGTGGTATTTAGAATACAGTTACTTTGTTGAAATAAATGGATTACACGGCGGTACTTTCCTGTTTCATATTGTCGCGGGTCAGGACTGTTTGGGTTTGTTTGACAGCTACGCTCTGTTGTTCCAGGCGGCAGCGTTACGGTTGCCATGGTTACATGGTGACGCTCTCTCTCTCTGCGTGTTTCCTGGGTGAGAGAGCGCTTTTTTGTTGTTGTTGTTGTGCTAAGCTAAAAGGCAGAATGCTACAGGCATGGCCCTAAAGAATGTAGCCTCATGGGCAGTGTAGTCCGTGCTGCAGCGAGAATAGACTACCATACACGTTATGTGTCTGTGAGCGAGGGAGGGAGAGAAAGGAAAAGTCCGAGCTGTCACGGAGCAAAAACGGGAGCTGGAAGCATGTAAATATAATAATAACCACTGCAGCCAAGAAGAGTGCCTGACGAGCCCATTTGTAAGTAAGATATTAAGACTCAACTGTACACTGTGTTCGTGTTTTCCTCCGGAAAAAATAAGTTCCGTTGGAGCAGCCTTTCAACGCCTCTCTCTGTCTCTCGCTAGCAAACTTGACCCAGACAACAAAGTAAAGCTATTTTTCGGCTAAGAGCCCGACACGGAACCCACCGTATTAGCCAGATGTCCCTTTACTACGGTTCGGAGCCGCGGACCTTCAGTAACAGTAATAAATCACAGCAATAGTACATTCACGTAGTTGTAAACAGCATGATAATATATTAAGTAATCCAAAGTATTCAGAATACGTTACCCTCATTGAGTAACGTAACGGAATACGTTACAGAATACATTTTGGGGCATGTATTCGGTATTCTGTAATGGAATACATTTTAAAAGTAACCTTCCCAACACTGGTGCTGGGTTACGGACTGCATGGACACTGTCACCACGGAAAAGCGGGTCCGGGTCTACCCCAGCCATGAACCCTGGATGACAAGTAAAGTTCCGGAATTCTTAAAGGCACGCAACTCTGCATACAAATCTGGGGACCAGGATATGTATAGCAGACCAGGAGCAGACCTTAAAAAAGGCATCAGAGCAGCAAAACTGGACTTCTCAAATAAACTATCAGATCACCTCTCAGACAACAACTCCAAGAAGGTATGGGAGGGCCTGAAACACATCACCAACTACAAAGGCAATGGGACAAATACAGATAACATGGACATCCCATTAGCAGAGGAACTTAACCACTTCTTTGTCAGCTTTGAGAGGACTGTAGACACCCCTACCATGCACACCGTTCTGCCCACAGCCTCCTCTGAGCACAGCCCTCACACATTTACTCTCCAAGAAAACCAGAGCAGTAAACCAGAGACAAGCCGCTGGCCCAGATGGAATACCTGGGAGTATCCTCAAAACCTGCGCCGACCAGCTGGCTCCTGTTGGCCGACCAGACTATTCAACCTCTCCCTGTCATATGCCACTGCCCCTCATTGCCTGAAATCAGCAACAATAGTTCCGAGTCCACCACAATCAGTGGCCTCAATGATTACAGACTCATTGCACTGACTTCAGTGGTTGCAAAGTTCTTTAAGAAGCTGGTCTTAAAGCACATAAAGGACTGCATCACACCTAGCTTTGACCCCCACCAGTTTGCCTATAAGGCAAACACGTCAACCGAGGATGCAATTTCCACTGCCCTCCACTCTGCTCTGCATCACCTGGAGAATCCTGGGACTTTCGTAAGGATGCTCATCATTGATTTCAGCTAAGCCAGACATTCTTATAGCCAAGCTGGTAAACTTAGACTTCCCCCTTGCTACATGTGCATGGATCAAAAACTTTCTCACAGACTGATCACAAACAGTCAAGGTTGGCAACCAGAGATCATCCACCCAGCACTGGCTCACCACAGGGATGTGTGCCACTCTGATGGGGCTCATCACCGATGATGATGACACCGCCTACAGAGATGAGATCCAACGTCTGACAGAATGGTGTGACTACAATAACATAACCCTAAACACCAGGAAAACCAAGGAAGTGGTCATGGTCAGAAAAAAACTCATCCCCCTCCCCTATCCATAAAAGGTGACTACGTGCAGAGGGTGTCCTCCTTTAAGTTCCTCGGTACCCATATTTCCGAGGACCTATACTGGACAACTAACACATCAGCCCTGGTGAAGAAAGCCCAGCAGCACCTCCATTTCTTGAGGGTTCTGAGATGGAACAGGCTGCAGTCTGACCTACTAGTCTCCTTCTATCGTGCCACAATCGACAGTGTGCTGGTGCACGCCATCCCCGTGTGGTACGCCGGTTGCACAACAGCCGATAAGAAGAATCTCCAGAGGGTAATCAGAACTGTAGAGAAGGTGATCGGCTGTCCATTCTCCACCCTGGACTCCATTGCCAGCTCTAGATGTCTCTCCAGAGCCGGGGCAATCATAAAAGACCGCCTCCATCCTAACCACCATCTATTCAACATCCTGCCCTCTGGAAAAAGGTTCAGATCCATTAGGTACAAAACCAACAGACTAAAGAGCAGCTTCTTCCGTGGGTTGTCTGAAAAATAAATCCAAATTCAGAGTATCTTGCAATCATTCTGTTGCTCCTACTTGCTATTTATTATTATTTATTATTATTACTATTTTTTGTGTGTGCGTATGTTTCTTTTTGTTTCCGTACAATATTCTGCTCCTCCTGAGCAATATTTCTCCTGTGCAGTATTTTGGCAGATGTGTAATCTCCATCCCATAATGACCATAACCCTTCCGCCCTTATTTATTATTTACTTTATTTTATTACGATGTCTACATCATGTATATAGTGTACACAGTGTTCTTATATTGTCTATTCTTCTTCTTTATTGTATATTATTTTCTTTACTTTCACACCTTTGCGGTCTTGCTTCCAAATTTTATTGTGCAAGCAACTGTACATTGACAATAAAAGTTCTAATATGAAGTTATCACATTCCTTTAAAGTTGTTAAATTTGAGCAGACTTGTCCTTTAATTTCTTGGTAGTAAGAAAGCAGTTTCAGATGAAACTTGGCCCAGAGGTACAGAAGGTGGCCCAGAGCAGGAATGTGTTAAAAGTTGGACACCAACTATCAAGAATGATTTTTTTAATGAATTTTTGAATATGATGCAACCACACTGTCTCAATGTATGTGTGCGCAGGTCTATGTTTGCGATTGGGAATGAAGGGGGAAAAAGCGCCCCCGTAAAGGCTAGTGTAGAAGCGCACAAATGACGGTTTAGTTGACCGCGGTCTGAATTTTAATTGAATTAAAGAAATCCAGTTGCTTTCCTTCCAAGCTCCTTAGGCTACCATGACCTGAATGACTGAGAACCTACACAGCTATAGTTCAGTATTAATATTTGTTTATCTGTAAAATTGTCTTTTTAAAGTGCATTCAGCAAACTATTCACAGCATTTTGATTGTTCTACATTGTGTAATGACACAGCCTTAGTCTGAAATTCATTGCATTAATTTTTTCAACTCATAATTCTTCACACAATACCCCATAATAACAAAGTAGTAAAGGTTTGCTTGAAATTATTGCAAATTTATTAAAAATAAAAAACAAAAAATATATCATGTACATAAGTATTCATAGCCTTTCCTCAATACTTTGTTTAAGCATGTTTGGCAGCAATGGCACCTTCAAGTTCTGTTGAGTACAATGCTACAAGCTTGGCCCACCTATTTTTCTGCAGTTTGTCCCTATGTTCTTTCCTAGACTATTTAAAAGTAGAATGGGAGGCAGAGCCTTCAGTTTTAAGGCCCCTCTTTTGTGGAACCAGCTTCCCGTTTGGATTCATGAGACAGACACTATCTGTCAAGGCTAGTGCTCTGGAGCAGGAAGGATGAAGGACCCAAATGCAGGACTCAGAAATGGAAACTTAAACTCAGAGCACAGCTTTATTGCTGGGAAAACTCTTCATAGAAACTAACTCAATCACAAACAGGGAAATAGACACTAAACTGGGCACTGGAGCCTAAAACTAGGAAACTCGAGGAAATGAACCAGAACTAAGAGCAAGGATATTTACAGGAACAAAAGGGGTGAAAACACAGCACAAAGAGAGTGTCCATGAAGGTTAATGATGCGACAATAAGCAGGGGTAGACTGAGGACTAAAATACACAGGTAGGATCATGAGAGGATTAGGAAACAGGAAGAAACACAGCTGGGACAAATCAGACATAATGAGACGAGGAAAGGCAAAACTAGATCCACTGGTGTAGGAGCGAGACTATCAAAATAAAACAGGAATTAGGCCACGTACACACAGACATGGACTCAGAGGCACGAGCTTAACGCTATGATAACACTGACATGGTACAGAGGGAACATAAGGACAGGGATGACTAGACAGGAGACGTGGGACCAGGACAGGCACAGAAATACACACTTGGTACTCAACTGAGGGAACACAAAGTACAAGGACAGGAGTGACATGAGACATGACTAACTGGGAAACAAGAGAATAACTAAACAGAACTAAATCTAAGAACTAGAAATCACAAACCCAGAAGAAGTAGAGATCAAGAAATACAAAAACAGAAACCAAAACCCTAACAGTCATGAACCAAAAATAAAAGTACAAAACTCAAAACACTGGGTCACCCTGAGTCCTCCCTTAGTTATGCTTTCTGTACTGAATCATACCTGTTATTAATCTCTGTCTCTCTTCCACAGCATGTCTTTATCCTGTCGTCCTTCTCTCTCCGGAGGTTTCTTCTTGTTAAAAAGGGAGTTTTCCCTTCCCACTGTCACCAAAGTGCTTGCTCACAAGGGGTCATATGATTGTGAGGGTTTTCTCTGTATGTGTTATTGTAGGGTCTACCTTACAATATAAAGCACCTTGAGGTGACTGTTGTTGTAATTTGGAGCTGTATAAATAAAACTGAATTGAATTGAGTGGAACTGAATAGAACATCTCACGCTCCATCAGCTTGAATGGGGAGCATCAGTGCAAGGCCATTTTAAGATTTCTATAGAGATGTTTATTTGATTTCAAGCCTAAGCTCTGTCTAGACCACACCTTTCTTATCTTGGCTGTGTGCTTAGAGTTGTTGCACTGTTGGAAGATGAACCTTCGTCCAGTCTGAGGTCCAGAGTGTTCTGGAGCAGGTTAGGATTTCAAGGTGTCCCGAATTCTTTGATTGAGGTGTGAGACAAACAACCACTGGTCCAGATGAGTTCAGTCAAAACAATGATTTTATTGAACACACGCGTGGGAAGATGTACACCATCAAATTGTCAGCATAGGTCTCCGCTAGAAAGCACACTTCAAATGGTTTTTGTATGTCAGGGTTCACGCCCCTTCTTGCGTCAAGCAGGTACATAACATGCATAGATTACAGTTAATGACAGTTGCTACATTTCTTTTGTTGACAACTTAAAGAGCCGTCTTCAACCGTCTTCACTCCAGGTGTTTCCTGTTGCTCCTTCTCTTCACGCTTATCTCTGGAACATCATGAGCACGTCCTGTACCAAAACTGTTGCTATGCAGGCACAAAATGCAGTTGCAAGCAATATGTATCTTACCTCTAACCTAGAAATGAGTCTATGTGTTGTCTGTGTCTGTGAGCGTGTTTGCATTGACCTTTACTGCACTCTGAGTCATTTTTCACAATAGGTCATCTGGACAGTCCCACCAGATGAAGCTTATGACCCTCAAAAGACTGAATGCTAACTCTTTATGAGCACATTTGCAATATATATAAGAAAATGATTATGATTACTTCACTTAATAAAAGTTTTACCAAAATGCCACTACTCAAGCTTAATAAAAAATGATATATTTCCCACACTCCCCCTCTTGACCTTCGAAGGTCACCATACTTCTCACTTCGTCTTGATGCATTCTCAATCATCCAGGAAAGTAAATCTCCAAAAGTTGAATCTGTTCATCTGGTCATAGCGTTTTGTGGGAGAAACGTTTCGTCACTCATCCAAGTGACTTCTTCAGTCTCAGCTGGCTGCAGGTTTCCCCAAACCTTATAAACAGTACATTTGCATAATGACTGAAACCAGCCCGCTGAAGGAACAATGGGCTGTGAGGTCAGTTCCTTAATCATAATTATGCAAATTCTCATGACCATTGATCAACAACACAGAGCGAACACCATCCCCACTGACACAGCGGCCAGGGAGGCAGAAGAACAGCACATCAAGAAAGCCCTGAGTAAATGTGGTTATCCCAGCTGGACTTTTGTCAAAGCTGGAAAGACACCTAAAGAAAGCTCCAGCCGATCCAGGAGAGAAGGACAACCGCTGCCCAGGCGAAAACCTGTAGTGATCCCATATGTGTCAGGAGTATCGGAGCAGTTGAGACGCATTTTTTCTAAACACCGGGTCTCTGTGGCTTTTAAACCCCAAAACACGCTGCGCCAAAAACTGGTCCACCCCAAGGATCGGGTCCCCCGACACAAACAGAGTAACATAGTGTACGCTGTTAAGTGCCAGGAGGATTGCCAGGATTTATACATCGGGGAAAGCAAACAACCTCTAGCGAAGCGGATGGCACAACACAGAAGAGCAACCTCATCAAGCCAGGACTCTGCAGTCTATTTACACCTACAGGCCAATGGACACTCTTTCAATGATGAGGATGTACACATCCTGGACAGGGAGGAACGCTGGTTTGAGCGCGGAGTCAAGGAGGCCATTTACGTGAAGAGGGAAAGACCATCCCTGAATGGAGGAGGGGGCCTAAGGGTACATCTTTCGCCATCTTACAATGTTGTGATTGCAGCCATTCCCCAACTCTCTGTGAATGATACTCATCGCCATTGATCAGTGTTCTTTGATCAGTGGGTTTTGGTCAGTGATTGTTGATCAATGGTCATGAGAATTTGCATAATTATGATTAAGGAACTGACCTCACAGCCCATTGTTCCTTCAGTGGGCTGGTTTCAGTCATTATGCAAATGTACTGTTTATAAGGTTTGGGGAAACCTGCAGTCAGCTGAGACTGAAGAAGTCACTTGGATGAGTGACGAAACGTTTCTCCCACAAAACGCTACGTCCAGATGAACAGATTCAACTTTTGGAGACATACTTCTCACTGTTACTCCTGGGTCCATTCGGCTGTCTCCACCTCCAGCAATGGCATCATGGACACCGGACCTATTGGTTCCAAGTCCACAGCCCTCGTTATCACCCTTTCCAACAGCCGTCTGGCACACGGAATCACACAACAACCACATGTTATGAGTATCCCTGTAAAAGTAGATAAAGAAAGCAGACATAACCACCCCCTTCCATTGCCCAAACACAGATGTCATCCAGCTCTCCAGCGCATTGTTGACTCCCGAGTGTTCGTGCATGGTCTTAGACAAGGTCTTCAAACCCTCCAGAGTTCTAGTTACCGATCCATCTGGACCTGTGTTGTTGGGAATATAGGTATAGCACATGTCACCAAACATGGCACACACGCCCCCTTTCTCGGCCAACGACATGTCCAGGGCCATTCGATTTTGCACTCCCATTAACGAAGTCGGCCCCAGCTGCTCTGCAAACTCCTCCATGAGGTCTCTGGTTAGGTTAGAGAGTCTCAGCACATTGTAATGGACATAATTAATTCGATCAACATTTTTATTCATAGTTACCCATATGACTATGCTTTCAAACCCTGCAGCTATTTGGTCAACTAATTTATACTCATTCGGAACTCCCCTTGGGACTCCTATTGAGTCAATCCAGGTAGGCGAGTCCGTTCTGGGGTCATAAGCATGTGTCCCTTTTGCAGGTGCTCAGTGCTTCTCTAGTTAGCCTCAGCATACAGTTATAACCCCACTCGTCCTCTGATTACAGTGGCGCAGGCTCAGTGAACAAACAAGGTCTAGCTGTGGCACAAGCGACACAATCATCTACGTGTTGTTCCCTAGCATTTTGGGCCAACCAATCCAGCCAGAGATTACTGTGACCGAATCCTGTGTCATGCTCAATTAAATCTTGTGGTTTCAGCCAGGTGTAGTCGACTACAACTACTTTCCCATCTGATTGGCGATTATCTTTTATCAGTGATGTCCCATTAGCATTTACTTTAGGCTCTTTTGACTTAGCTTCCTTAATGAAAATGACTTTTATTAACCCCTTTGGATCTGTCCCCATGGTTTCGATCCCTAGAACTAGATATATGGGCTTTTGACGCAACCAATTCCCCATGGACAGGGTCAGTGGATTCTGGGTCGGACTAAAATCCCTCTGAAGCTTTAGTTCACTCCCCTGCCCCAGTTCCGGTGCCACCCAATTTTCCCCCGTGTACTCTCTTACCTGATCCCAGTTCCGACACCAGCTGTCAAAAGGTCGCCTTCCCCGTTCACAATGTGTACTTACCGCGTAGTCCCAACACACCCACACATTATACCCTCTCCAGCTACTGTTTGCTCCCTTACAGTTAATGACATCACACAGATCAAATGTAAATGAGGTTGTGGACCCGTTAACATAGTCCACCTCTAGTCCACCATATGTGCTGAGACACTCATCCTGTTTACCTGACACCTCGTGCTTGGATCTTGTTGGTGATGCGGTCATTTTGGACTCTGGAGCGGATGGATCTCCGTGCCTGGGCAATTCACCTGTCTGCCAAAAAATAAACAAACAAACATATTAGAACACTTGAACACGCCAACACCCCAATTACTTTCCAATCGCCCCAAAATCCCACGTGTGAACCTCTCATACTCTCCCTTAGCTTCAGGCTGGACTCCCTGTCTATTAAGCTTTCCACCTCGTTGTCACACCCCTCTTCCGGTCGGGCGATTCTCTGCGATCCTCCACTTCTTTCTTCGGCCTTCCAGGTGGACTACTGGTCAGCCGTTGCACAGGTGAGAGGATTTATTCTGCCTCTTTTTTCTTGACACCTGTGTTGGGTGGAGATAAGCTTTTCTCCACCAAGCTCTCGTCTGCTACTGCACACTGCGACCAGTGGTACCAGGTGTCACCTCGTCCCTTCAGCTGGACTGCCATCGTGGTGCGAGCTGTCACCTCGTATGGGCCTGTCCACCTGGGCTCTTTCCACTTCTGCTTGATTACCTTCAGCCACACCGCTTTTGCGTCTGGGACAGACCTGTCCACAGTGTCCACTCCTGTTGCAACCTGTTGTGTGAAACCTGAGACAAGAGCTTTTAGTTCTTTCCAATGTTCTGCATGAGTTCTGTTACTTTTTATGTTTTCTTCCGCCGGGATCGCTGTCCAGGGCGCTGGAAACTGTCTTCCAGTCAGCAGCTCATATGGCGTGAATCCTGTGGATTGGTTAACAGAACATCTTATGATCATTAAAGCAATTGGCAGGGCTGCAACCCAATTTAGCCCCATCTGTGCACAGATTTTAGCTAATTTGTTTTTCAAATTTAGGTTCATTCTTTCTACTTTTCCTTGGGACTGAGGATGATACACTGTCCCAAACCTATGTTGCACCCCCACATCTGTTCTACTTCTGCCAAATCTTTGTTTTTAAAATGGGTCCCATTATCTGACCGAATTCGTTTGGGAAACCCATGTCTGGGGATGTAATGATTGATCAAACACTTCATCACACTTTTGGCATCCTCCCTCTTTGTGGCCCATGCCTCTGGTCAGCCGGTCAGAGCATCTACACTCACCAACAAATACCTGATTCCTCCTGGACCCACGTCGATCATGTCAGTGAAGTCGATGACAATCTCTTCTCCTGGTCTCTCTGGAATGGGAAACTTACCTGCTTCCGGTTTTATCACCGGCTTTGGATTGTGCATCCCGCAAATCAGGCACATCCTGGCTTTCTCTTTAATCATGTCTTTCAAAAATGAGTGCCACCAATGGCACAGATGTCTCTCCATCTGAGCCACACCCACATGACTGAGCCCATGTGCTTCGGTGATCTTTTGTTTTGCCAGTTTTGTGGTCAGCACAGGTCGCCCGTCAGGTCCTCTCCACAGACCTCCTTCTTTCCACGCTACTCTGTTCTGCCACACCCCCTTTTCCTCTGGGGATGCCTCCTCCTGCGCCTTTCTGGCCTCCTCCATCATGTTGACTCCTGGTTCCTACTCTACACTTACTTGCACCATCTGCCTTCGTCCTTTATATCCTGCAGCCTCCTTTGCGGCTTCATCGGCTTTCTGATTTCCTTTGGCCACCATGTTCGTTCCTTGAGAGTGGCCTTTACATTTTATAATACTTACCTCTTCCGGATCTTCCAGGGCCTGTTACAGTTCCTCCATTTCCTTCTTATGGCAAATGGGTGCATTTCCTGGAGTCCTGAATCCTGCCCTTCTCCATTGAGCGAGCTCCACATGGGCTGCTCCAAAGGCGTAGGCTGAATCCGTGTAAATGTTCACTCTCTTCCCTTTACCGAGTCTCAGGGCTCGGCTTAATGCTATTACTTCTGCTCTCTGAGCCCACTGCTGCCCTTCAATCCTCCTGGCCTCTTTGACCTCAAATCCAGTCCCATTTCTGCAGACTACAGTGTAACCTGCTTTCAGTCCTTCATCTCGATGACAACATCCATCTGTAAACCAGTCCTCAGCTCGTGGGATGGGCTCCGCCTTCAGGTCTGCTCTGATCTTTTCTTCGGCTTCTGCTCTTTTGGCGTAGTCGTGCAGTTCCCCTGACCCCATTAAATTTGCCATGTTGATTCCTTCATGTGTGAATGTCAGATTTGGATTATCTAGGACTTTACTCAGTCTCTGCTGTGTCAATGGTGTCATAGTGAATGCTTGTGAGTTAACATAAGCCATTACACTGTGTGTGGTCAGTACTCTCAATGGATGTTCTCTCACTATATGTGCTGTTTTCTGTATGATCTTTGCTACCCCAGCTACATGTTGTGTGCATGTAGGATGTCTCGTCTGTATTGGATTCAATCTAATGCTGACATACATAAGTACATCTCTCCCCCCTCCCCCTTTTTTTCTGAAACAACACCCCATTTACTACCCCGTGTGTTTCAGAAACATCCAGGTAGAATGGTTCATCGTAGTTGGGTGTGGCAAGTTCAGTTGCTCTTGACAGGTCTTGTTTCAGTGAGATAAATGCCGACTCAGTGGCGGATGTCCATGGCAATTCAGCCTTAAGGACACCACATCTCTCAAAGGAGCCGTCTTTCCCCGCATAATTTGGGATAAACTGCCTGCTGTATCCTGTCAAACCTAAAAATGAAAGCGCTCCTTAACCGTGGATGGTTTTGGGTGTGTCAAAATCTGATCTCTGTGTGTGTTAAGCAATTCCACTGATTTATGAGCAATAACACGGCCCAGAAATGTTACTTCTGGTCGAACCAACTGCAGCTTTTCTTTACTGACTTTGAACCCACATTTGGCGAGTCTGTTCAGTATTGTGAGCAAGGCCGCCATACACGCGGAGGCTGACGGCGCCGCAATGAGTAGGTCATCAACATACTGCACCAGTGTGCACCCCTCTGGTAGGTGACATAGTGACAGAGCGTCTTTCAGCACGTGGTTAAAAATGCCGGGAGACAGCGCAAACCCTTGTGGTAATCGTGTGTATCTGAATTGTCGCCCCTTATATGTGAATGAAAAAATGTCCCTGAGAGAGTCATGTAAAGGGAGACAGAAAAATGCATTAGCTAGGTCAATGCACGTGAACCACTTTGATCTGGTGTTATGGCTGTCAGTGCTGTGTAAGGATTTGGAACGGGCACAGTATAAGTAAGGAGAACGGAGTTAATGGCCCTCAGGTCATGCGCCATTCTGTACTTCCCTGTCCCATGCTCCACCGGCAAAATGGGTGTATTCCAAAAGGATTGTGAGGGCTCAAGCACTCCTACTTTCAGTAACCCTTCAATGGATGGTTTCTGCAATCCCCTCCTCTGCTTCTGGCTTGTGTCTATACTGTGGTTTCCAGATTGGTGCTTCAGACTTCAGCTGGAATAGGATGGGCGAACAACTCGCCAGGCCCACATCCGTGGGTCCTGCGGACCACAAAGTGTCAGGGAGAGTTGAGAGCGCGGCCACCGCATCAGGATGATCTGTTCTTTCTCTTCCATGTGTTCTGGAAATTTGCTCATGTTCTAGTACCACTGCGTCGTTTGAAAGGCAAGTTATACAATAAGTTTTGCATTTCACTGCATACCAAACATCTGGAATCTGTGTGGCTTGCCACCAGGCTTCGTCCAATGCTCTCTTGACCATTGTCCCCATCTCCTTCGCCTGATGACCCTCATGGACCGCCAATGTGATATGGGGCGCTGAATCAGGTCCCATTTTATACCAAGGCCATTGTTCGTCCGTGAATTTTACTGCTGCAGCGACACCTTCTGGGCCTACATAGATCTTGTGTGAACACACATTCCAAGTCTGACCTTCGAGATCAGACTGGAAATTTTCTCGGTAAATGTCATCACCATCCGTATGTCTGTGAAGGTTCTCAGTCATCCAGGTCATCGTAGTCAAAGGAGCTTGCAAAGAAAAGCATCTGGACTTCTTTAAATTGCTTGAAGGCGTTTCACCTCTCATCCGAGAAGCTTCTTCAGTTCTAAGGTCAAATGGCGGAGAGTCCCAGATTTAAACCCAGTAGGAGTATCCCCCCAAAGAGGGACAAAAGGACCCCCTGATGATCCTTTAATCACATGAGCCAAGGTGTGAAAACGGGTGTGGGTCCCAATCAGCCAGGGTTTCAGGTGAGCTCATTGTGAAACCTGGCCCCACCTTATCATGCGATTTCCTGAGGTCAGGAATCATCATCCCTATCATAAAAGAGGGGGACGTGGTACAAATCACGGGGTGGGGAGTAGACGGCCAGGCTCATGATCCAGGGTTTCCACAGCTGGTATTGTCTTAAAATGCCTTCCTCCACTAGCCGTCCCCAGTATATGTCGGCTGTAGGTTGTGCACAGTCTTGTACCAGATATTGGTTCTTTGAGTGTGTCCCCAGGCGAACTGTGTTCCTCCTGGAAGTGTTACTGTTAGTCCATCTGCAGAACACATGATTGTGGCTCCCAGTTTAATGAGCAGGTCCCTGCCCATCAGATTTACAGGCACTTGGGGAGACACCACATATCTGTGCTTCAAAGTCTGTTTTCCCAGCTTTGTTAGGGCTGGATCAGTTACTGGCAGAGTCATTGTGGAACCCCAGAGAAACCCACCACACTCACCGTGTGATTGGAGAGTGTTGCACTGCTTGGTGTCACTCTCAGTGTTGAGTAAGTTGCTCCAGTGTCCACCAAGAAGGTCATTTCTGTGCCTTCTACGGTCATTGACAACATAGGATCTGCCATTCCCATGCTGTCTGGTCTCTGTGGGTCCTGTCTATACTGCTCCTCCCAGCAGCCCCAGTCAGCCACGGGGTACTGAGTCACAGGTGCTGCGCCTGGATTTGGAGCCTGATGTCCCAGCCTTTGTGCTCCTCTGCCTCTGGGAGCTCCACGTGCCTGTGTTGGATGATATTGTCCTTGTTGTGTTAGAGTAGGGCACTCCCGAGCCCAGTGTCCTTGTGCTCCACACCTGTAGCACGTATTTGGATCCAGCATTGGTCCCCCCGGACCACGCCCCCTTTGTCCACCCCTTCCGTATCCACCACGCCCTCTCTGCGATATGCCGGCCCCCCAATTCCCCACGGGTCGTCTTTGCCTTGGTCCATTGGCAGGCCATCGGTCATCAGGATATAGATTTGGTTCCAGATCCGGCCAATCAGGCGTCGGATCGCCCTGGGGCCTCGCCACCAGCATTTTCTTAGTTCCCTCCTTACTTTCTTTTTTCTTTTCATTTGCTGTGTTTCTGGCCTCAGCCAGTTGCAGTCTCAACAGCTGTGCCTGCGCCTCCTCTAGCTCCCTTTTCTTATTGGTCGCTTCATCCTGCTCCAGCTGAAGCCGATCTATTACATGTCTCTCCCATTTTGTGGAATCTGCGACCGCAAAATCTGGATTCTTTTCTAGGTCGGTTCTCACCTGTTCTGGCAGACCTGCCAACACTGCTGCGCTGAACCACGCCCTGTGTTCTCCCCCCTGTCCAGGGTGTTCTCCTGTCTGAGTGATCCACTGCTCCTTTGCACGTTCTATAAATTCTTTTGGAGTGTGTTCTGGGCTCCAGACTATTTTAGGTGTTATTAAATCCAGTTCTTTTATATTCGTCACAGCAATTAAAAATCCACCCCAGTATTAACAACAATGAGCTTTCATCAAATCTCCCCAAACTTTACTTTTATTTATCCCAAATTACCCAAAATTATCATGGGCATGTCACCTGAAATCTACTTAACAGATTTTATAATTTACTTTAATTTCCCCACTTCTGAGCCAATTTGACGGTTAGATCTTCCACTCGGCGGACAGATAATTTAGAATTCATCCAATGTGCACAAATTTGCGTTTTCTTTGAACAGGCTTGTGCCTACCTTTAAATCTTTTAGACCGGTCTCCTGTCCGCCTCATATCAGATCGTACCTTAAACTCCGAATTTGTCCTCTCAGCCGCAAAAGAATCCGGGTCACTGGCACCAAGTATTAAATCCAGTTCCTTTGTATTCTTTACGGCCAAAAAAGGACACGGCTCAAAGTGGTCTTTTACTCAAAAAATGATCTTTAATTTTACATATTCTGGAATATAGAGACTGAGCACAGAGACGACATCGGCCACAGTCTCAAGCAGAAACAGGAAGCCAGGTTTTTTATGTACTTCTCGACGTCACACCCACTTTAAGTTTCGATCAAACACTCTGCTTAGTTTCACTTTCTGCCTGAAAAAGAATGCTCTGCAAAAGCATGTAGTTTCCTGTCAGCCTGCAACCTAGTTTTACACTGAAATCTGGGCCTCTCTTATATATAAAACAATATAATCAGCAAATAAGCATTAAATACATATTTTATTTCTTAACAGTGTGGTACCAGTGTTTGGGGTAGGGTACTTATCATGCACAGCGTTAGCGAGAGCATTCTGCACCCTGTCATAGGGGACATCGTTTGCTGCGCACGAGGTTCCTGCTATCTCTTCCACATCGGCGAGGCCTCCTCCTCTCATGCATCGCCCACCTACTACTCGGAAATCCCCTAGGGCCAGTTCTTCTCCCTCCGTTAGACTCTGTAACTTCCTCAGCCACGCGGCCCCTCCCTCAGTAATTGGGGGCAGCTGCTTAACCAGTGCCTCCAGGTCTCTGATGTTGTATGGCTGATACACTGGTCCTCCCGTCGGTCCCATCAGCAAAGGCATAGAGAGCCGCTCCTTTCCTGTGTCAAACAGCACCTCCTTAGCCTGTCTCTCTGTACTGCTCTGGCTTTGATTCTCTTAAAAATTGACTGTCTCTTTCCTCCACCATCACCCAATATTCTTCGAGAGTGCAGAATCTTGGGGCCCAGGTCAGCTTCAGGGCTCATGGTGGTCCCCTCAGCCCTATGTGGTGGTGAAGCAGGTGTTTTCCGATGTTCTGCAGCCAGCATCCTAAGGTCATTCCCTAGCTCCTCTAAATCTTCCTCCAATACTCTCTCCTCCATTTGTTTCACCCTTTCCCTTATCTCTGCAAGGGTTTCTCGGTCCTTGTACACTTTTCCAATGACCACACCTTCCCATTGGTCTTCCAAGGATTTGTCTCCAGCTGGTCTCTGGGAATCCCTCTTACTCATATGAGCTGGCAAAACCTGGAGCTCCGGCCCGTTTTCATCCTCCTCCGATGTCGCGTCCTCAGTCCATGTTCCCATAGCTGCCACTTCCTGCCTTATGCCCTCCAGTGTGGCCAAGTCTGGATGTGTAGGGGCCTCAGTTTGAGCTACTTCCACAGCTCTGTCTGGGCTAAAGTGTGAAGGGGGAAGTAGGGTCGAGCTCTTAGTCATAATGCTGCCCTGTGGTGTCCCAGCTGCTGGTTGGGGCTGGATCACCCCTGCTGTAGCTCTCTCTGTCTGCTTAGTGGGTTGCTTGCTGTCGTACTGGAAATCCACAAATCCTCCCTTCACTGTTCCTGTTTCTCCTCCCGGTCAACACTGGAAGAGCGTACGGAGGAGGGGCACTGGGCAGCTGTGTGAGACAGGGGTATGCGGATGGCGATGCTAGCTCAGCAGTGGCTCTTGTTTGTCCCTCCTTTTCAGGCAAAGGTCCAGCCTCGTCCACTTCTTCCTTCATCCAATGAGCTACCCCCTGACACATAATCATGAACTTGCAATACTTACCATGTTTTTCTTTCAGTGTCTTCCTTTCTGATTTTGCTTTTCTGTTCACAGACCGACCCACGGCTTCCTCGTCTAATTCTTTCATCCTCTTTTCACATTTCCCACCTTAATCCTTGAAGATCAGATGTAGAGGTACTTTGTCCTCTAAAGTTTTTTGTTGGCTCTCATATAATTTCTTTACCTCCTCTTCCATTTCCTTGCATTCCCGGGCGGTCTCCTTTGGTGTTCCCTTGCATGTCATCTTAATGGCTTTTTTTAACTGTTCCACTTGGTCCTTCAGTGGCTTATACCTCTTCTCTCCACTGGATGTCACCCTTGTGCTGTCAGCCATTTTGAATTCTCCCTTAGCCTCACAAAATGGCTGCTCGTGAACTCCTCCCTCTGGGTTCCCCCACGGTACTTCCTTCTTCGCAGTCAGAAGCATGCTGGCTGCTCCAGCGCTCACTTCCTCTGCTCTCTAGCACCCGCTCTGCACCTGCACTCACCGCTGTCTCACCCACGCTCAAGTTTCTATTTCCACCACACAATTATAAACTCGTGGCTCTCAAAAGAAAACAGAACTTAACTCCACGTCGACAATTTAACCACACCAAACCACTGAAAGTTTGCTCTCCCAGTCACTCTATCGGCTATTGCAAAGCTTAAAAATAGAACTAAACCACATGCACAAGCGCTTCTTCACACTAAATGCAGAGAAGAAATAAAACAAACCACACGCCACCGTTTTCTTCACACTGCGTAAAATATCAAAATAAACCACACACTTCTGCCTTCTTCAGACCAAATAAAAAATGTCAAACATGAATCACACAATTGTTCCTTTGCAGTTATATGGTTAGCACAAAAGCAACATTTTTCTTCTCACAACAATTCTCTCAATGAAAACTCCTCATAAGATATTACGCCACCCGTCACAACTTGCAACCACAAAACAGAACCGTAATATTCACTCTCACGGTCCTTAAAAGCCAACAACCATAACCAAAATTATTCAAGCAAAATTAGCAAAACTCTTTTGTCATATTTTCTTTAGCACACAATAACACAATTCATCAAAGCCACCAACTTCAACGCAGTTTAACACAGTTCATCAGCACACCATGCACCTCTTTTAATTCAGCTCCTCAACAGATTTCACACAATACTTTTAACACAATTTTAACACCATTCACTCAGCTCCTGTATCAGATCCTCTTCACACACCACACAATCCTCTATCACACTTTCAAAACAATATGCACTTCTGACCATACACCCAAAGAACAAATTTACACTTAACTATATATTCTCACATTTATACACATAACAAAAGACACCAAATGCCAAGACACATTATTCAACGTTTCCATAACACAACTTCACATTCTCTCCCCAGTCGTTCCTACACAATTTCAACAAATTTAAAAGCTTATCTGCCCAGGTCCTACCTTGCTGACCAATTAACCCGTTTCTGTCCCAGACAGGGGCCAGATTTCTAAGTCCTATATTAATTTAAAAGCGTTTCCCGCAGCTTGACCGGAAGCTTTACTTTACCGGCGTCTCTCGCCTGAAGTTTCACCGGCCACTCTACGTTAAGGTGGTCACGCCCGAGGCCCGGCCTCTTCAATCAAACAATGCACCAAAAGTGGTCCCTGACCACTGGTTGTTAACCAAGATCCCAAGTCTTAGCAGTGACCAACTGGGATAATCCTGACGCTGCAGGGTCTCGTCACGCGTCCGTAACAAGAAGGGGGTTCCCACCCCTGAACTTGTGTGTACTCCTAGGGATCGCTCTCCCCGTCCTAAATTAATTTGAACAAATTTAAAAACACCACTGGGGACTCTAACCGCCAGTTTACTGATGTCCAGGCCTAGTCTTCTGCCCAAAATGGGAACTCAAATCCCTTAAACAAGTGCCTAATTATCTACTCTAATCTCTTTGCTCATGGCTGACACAACACAGTTAACATTACACACATGAACATCAAAGTTAAAATTCCCCCAATATTAACAGCAATAAATTTTCATCAGAAATTTCCCCAGACCTTACTTTTATTGTCACAAATTACCCCCAAAATCACCACAGACATGTCACCAGAAATCCACTGAGCAGACTTTTAATTTAGCTTGGTTTTCCAATATAGCACCCTTTGGATATTTCTTTGATCAACAGGCGGTGCTTACCTTTCTGTCAAAGGCCCATCCACTCAGTTGACCTGCTGGCTCCCGTCCGTCCGCTTTGACCACCACTGGACCTCGGCTTTCGCCGTCCAAACCTCCAAAAGACGTCTCTCCTCAATCCGGGTCACGGCACCAAAAACTGTCCCGAGTTCTTTGATTGAGGTGTGAGACAAACAACCACTGGTCCAGATGAGTTCAGTCAAAACAATGATTTTATTGAACACACGCGTAGGAAGATGTACACCATCACATTGTCAGCATAGATCTCCGCTAGAAAGCACACTTCAAATGGTTTTTGTATGTCAGGGTTCACGCCCCAACTTGCGTCAAGCAGATACATAACATGCATAGATTACAGTTAATGACAGTTGCTACATTTCTTTTGTTGACAACCTTTTTTCTCTTTGACTCCCATCACCCCCTGGAACACAAACTTGGAGTAATCAGGACCTTACACCACCGGGCAGAACATGTTCCCTCTAAGCCTGAAGGGAAAAAGAAGGAACACACACATGTAAAGGAAGCAC
Source organism: Pelmatolapia mariae (assembly GCF_036321145.2). Lineage (NCBI taxonomy): Eukaryota > Metazoa > Chordata > Actinopteri > Cichliformes > Cichlidae > Pelmatolapia > Pelmatolapia mariae. Next base: position 69,840 of record NC_086233.1, read on the forward strand.
TTAAAACATGCGGTTATCCTAATTGGGCGTTTATAAAGACAGCATAGATGCACAGAAAAGAAGATCAGACACCAGCGAAGGAGGATAAGAAAGACAGACGCAGCAACATTGTCATCCCCTATGTAGCCGGTGTATCAGAGAAACTCAGGAGAGTTTTCTCCAAGCATGACATCCCAGTGTACTTCAGACACAGCAACACACTCAGACAAAAACTGGTTCACCCGAACTTCAAAACTCCAAAACACAAACTTAACAATGTGGTGTATGCTGTACAGCAGGGGTCCCCAATCCCAGTCCACGAGGGCCAGTGTCCCTGCAGGTTTTAGATCTCACCCTGGGTCAACACACCTGAATCACATGATTAGTTCATTACCAGGCCTCTGGAGAACTTCAACATGTTGAGAAGGTCATTTATCCATTTAAATCAGCTGTGATGGATCAAGGACACATCTAAAACCTGCAGGGACACCGGCCCTCGTGGACTGGGATTGGGGACCCCTGCTGTACTGTGTAGGGAGGAATGCCCAGACCTCTACATTAGAGAGACCAAACAGCCACTTCACAAGCGCATGGCACAACATAGAAGAGCCACCTCCATGGGACAAGACTCAGCAGTCCATCTGCATCTTAAGGATAAAGGTCACTCCTTCGAGGATGCCAATGTTCACATTTTGGACAGAGAGGACAGATGGTTTGAAAGAGGAGTGAAAGAAGCCATCTATGTCCACTGTGAGCGACCATCTTTGAACAGAGGCGGTGGTTTATGAAACCAACTGTCTGCCATCTATAATCCAGTTTTGAGATCCTTCCCAGACGCCTTGACGCCCACTCACACCCTGGGCCATCTGACCTCAGGAAATCACATGATAGGGTGGGGCCAGGTTTCACAATGAGCTCACCCGAAACCCTGGCTGATTGTGACCCACACCCATTTTCACACCTCGGCTCATGTGATTAGGTAGAGGATCATCAGGGGGTCCTTTGTCCCTCTTTGGGGGGAAACTCCCACTGGGTTTAAATCTGGGACTCTCCACCATTTGACCCTAGAACTGAAGAAACTTCTTGGATGAGAAGTGAAACGTCTTCAAGCAATGTAAAGAAGTCCAGACGCTTTTCTTTCCAAGCTCCTTAGACTACAATGACCTGGATGACTGAGAACCTTCACAGACACGTTGACAACCTTAAACACACTTAAAGAGCCGCCTTCAACCGTTTTCACTCCAGGTGTTTCCTGTTGCTCGTTCTCTTTACGTTTATCTCTGGAACATCATGAGCACGTCCTGTACCAAAACTGTTGCTATGCAGGCACAAAATGCAGTTGCAAGCAATATGCATCTTACCTCTAACCTAGAAATGAGTCTATGTGTTGTCTGTGTCTGTAAGCGTGTTTGCATTGACCTTTACTGCACTCTGAGTCACTTTTCACAATAGGTCATAAGGACAGTCCCGCCAGATGAAGCTTATGACCCTCAAAAGATTGAATGCTAACTCTTTATGAGCACATTTCCAATATGTATAAGAAAATGATTATGTTTACTTCACTTAATAAAAGTTTTACCAAAATGCCACTACTCAAGCTTAATGAAAAATGATATATTTCCCACAATGGATATCATTATACATTGCAGCATTTATCTTTCCTTCAACCCTCACTAGTCTCCCAGTTCCTCCTTCTGAAAGACATCCCCACAGCATGATTCTACAGGGTGGGCCATTTATATGGATACACCGTAATAAAATGGGAATGGTTGGTGATATTAAAGTCCTGTTTGTGGCACATTAGTATATGTGAGGGGGCAAACTCCTCAAGATGGGTGGTGACCATGGTTGTTTTTTCAATAGGAAGAGGGCCATGTGACACATCAAACTTATTGGTAATGTCACAAGGAAAACAATGGTGTGCTTGGTTTCAACATAACTTTATTCTTTCATGAGTTATTTACAAGTTTCTCTTTGTTCACAGCCACTGACATGTCGAAGAGGTTAACACGTGAGGAGCCGATCGAAACTGTGTTGATATCTGGTGAACGCAGTAACCGGGTCATTGCAGCAGATTTCAATGCAAGACACCCTACGAGACCACCCATCTCCCATGCTACAGTTAGCAAACTGCTTGCTAAGTTTCATGAAACTGGTTCAGTGTTGGATTTGCCAAAATATGGACGCAAGAAAACTGTCACTAATGAAGAAACATCAGTGGCTGTCCTAGCTTCATTCAGCAAGAGCCCACAGCGTAGCACTCGCTGCATGTCACTGGAGAGTGGCATAAGTCGAACATCCCTTCGGCGGATATTAGCTACTCACAAATGGCACCCTTACAAACTCCAGCTACTGCAGCATCTCAATGAGGATGATCCAGATCGGCGCACAGAATTTGCAGAATGGGCAAAACAAAAATTGGAACAGGACCCTCAGTTCACGCAGAAGATTTTGTTCAGTGATGAGGCAAACTTTTATGTGAATGGTGAAGTTAACAAACAAAACCACTGCTATTGGTCTGACACTAACCCACATTGGATGGATCCCTCCAAGACTGTTGGAACAACAAAAGTGATGGTTTGGTGTGGTATATGAGGTACAACGATAGTGGGTCCATTCTTCATCAATGGAAACCTCAAGGCCACTGGATATTTGAAATTGCTACATGATGATGTCTTTCCCTCTTTATGCACTGAAGCTGGCGCGTTCCCTGAGTTTTTCCAGCAAGATGTGCACCACCACATTATGGGTGCCAGGTCCGAGCATTCCTAGATGAACAGTTTCCTGGAAAGTGGATTGGTCGTCGTGGGCCAGTTGAATGGCCCCCAAGGTCTCCCGATCTGACCCCCTTAGACTTTTATCTTTGGGGTCATCTGAAGGCAATTGTCTATGGTGTGAAGATATGAGATGTGCAGCACCTGAAACTACGGATACTGGATGCCTGTGCTGGCATTTCTCCTGCGGTGTTGCTATCAGTGTGTGAAGAGTGGGAGAAGAGGGTTGCATTGACAATCCAGCACAATGGGCAGCACATTGAACACATTTTATAAGTGGTCAGAAACTTGCAAATAACTCATGAAAGAATAAAGTTACGTTGAAACCAAGCACACCATTGTTTTTCTTGTGACATTACCAATAAGTTTGATGTGTCACATGGCCCTCTTCCTATTGAAAAAACAAAAGTTGTATCCAAGATGGCCGACTTCTAAATGGCCACCATGGTCGCCACCCATCTTGAGGAGTTTGCCCCCTCACATATACTAATGTGCCACAAACAGGATTTTAATATTACCAAATATTCCCATTTTATTACAATGTATCCATATAAATGGCCCACCCTGTATATCACCATGATTCCCTGTAGCGATGGTATTGAGCATCAGATGAGCTGTGGCTGGTTTCTTCCAGACATGATGCTTGGCAATCAGGCCAAAAAGTTCAATCTTCATTTCCTCAGACCAAAGAATTTTGTTACTCATGGTCTGAGAGTCCTTGGTATGCTGTGTAGCAAACTCTTGAGCCTTTTACTGAGGAATCTCTTTCGTCTGGCCATGCTACCATACAGGCCTGATTGGTGGAGTGCTGCAAAAATGGCTGTCTTTCTGGAAGGTTCACAAAGCTACCCTGGAGCTCTGTCAGATTGAGTATTAGGTTCTTGGTGACATCTATAACTAAGGACTTCTACCCCACTCCCTCAGCTCCCTAACCCTTTGCTGAGCAGCCAGCTTTAGGAAGAGTCATGGTGGTTCTAAATGTCTATTTATGAATAATGCAAGCCGCTGTGCTCATTTGGGACCTTCAGAAATGTTTCTGTACTCTTCCCCAGATCCGTGCCTCAATACAGTCCAGGCTCAAAGGTCTACAGACAATTCCTTCTTATAGCTACATGTTATTTGTTTGTATTTTCATTTTGAATAAATTTGCAAGAATTTCAAGGAAACTCATTTTAGGGTATTCTGTGTAGAAATTCAAGGTGAAAAATGATTTTAATCCATTTTGGGATAAGGCTGTAATATGACAAAATGTGGAACAAGTGAAGCACTGTGAATGCTGCCCATTTGCACTATATACACAGTATCTGTGTGTTTTCAGCTGAACCCAGGAGTGTTACCTCAGTGTGAGCAGTACTTCAAAGAGCAAGGTTTTGACACTAAGTTCCAAAATGGACGAGTCATTTTAGTTCGGCGGGCTCAACAACTTGCCCAGCGACAGAAAAGGAGAAAGAGATTGGTGAGATCCATTTCTTGTTACACGTTAATGCTTTGATCAGTGGGAGACTATAGGCCGTGTCCAAATTCGCAGGCTGCATCCTTCCAAGGCAGCAAAGACTAGAAGTGCAAGGCTGTGAAATTGGATGGTCTAGCCTACAACCTGGGGTTCCTGTTACCTGGCAACAATGACAGTAGCAGCTACTGCTGTGGTGGTCAGAATGTTCGACAGAAATACAGAAAATCTTTCTTTTATTGTGTTTTTTCATCTGCATGTGAATCTGGGCACTGAGTCCCTTTAACCAACAATGATGCTAAGTTTAGCTAGTTTGGAAGAGTAGCTCATGAGACTAGTCTCATTTCATTTTGAGAGTACAAATATAATAGGTCTCATTAACTTGCGGGATGAAAGCACAATTTTCTTATTAGAATGATGGGACGTACTTTCATTTTAACAAGAGAGAAAAAAAGAGAAAATGGGAAACAGGACATAAGATCCGCAGAAATGTTGGGCTTTATAACAAAGGTGACAGGCTCAGGTTGTAACTAACCAAAGTTTGCATGACCCAATTAAGTGGTGATATGACTAATATCATGTAACTTAGATGAAGGTTAAGTAATTTTGATGTTTTAAGATTATTTGGTATGCTAACATGTGGTCCACTGGATATTTGGGTGAGGTAAAAACCCAGTACTTACTTTTAAGTTTATGTCTGGACTGCTTTGCTACAACCATCTGTCATTTTTTCCAAAAAGTTGCTTCAACCTTAGATTCACAATGAACCCTGGATTCGAACACCATGTTCGAACATAAGAGTGTCCATAAGTGCACGTGGCACCAGAACGTTCTAGGCCATAGGTCGATGATCAATTTTGTAATCGTATCACCAGACCTGTGGCCATATGTTCTGGACACTCGGGTAAAGAGAGGGGCTGAGCTGTCAACTGATCACCATCTGGTGGTGAGTTGGATCAGGTGGCAGGGGAGGACACTGGACAGACATGGCGCAGTTAAACGTATAGTGAGGGTGTGCTGGGAACGCCTGGCAGAGGCCCCCAGTCCGTGAGATTTTAAACGCACACCTCTGGCAGAGCTTCAACAGCATTCCAAGGGAGACTGGGGACATTGAGTCCAAATGGACCATGTTCAGCACCTCCATTGCCAAAACTGCTGCACTGCGCTGCGGTTGGTGCCGTCATGGTGGTAACCCCCAAACCAAATGGTGGACACCAGAGGTGAAGGGAGCCACCAGGCTGAAGAAGGAGTCATATTGAAGGAGTCCTTAGTTAGCCTGTGGGACTTCGGAGGCAGCCGCGTACGGAACGTGGTTCAGGTAGTGGCTGATGCAAAAACTTGGGTGTGGGAGGAGTTTGGAGAGCCCATGGAAAAAGACTTTCAGAAGGCTTCGAAGAGATTCTGGTAAACCGTCAGGCGATTCAGGAGTGAAAAGCGGTGCTCTACCTGCACTGTGTATAGTGCAGGTAGAGTGCTGCTGACTTCGACTGAGAAAATTGTCGGGCAGTGGAAGGAATACTTTGGGGACCTCCTTAATCCCACTGGCATGTCTTCTGTGAAGTAAGCAGAGTCTGGGGAGTGGGATGACCTACCAATCTCCGAGGGTGAGATCACTGAGGCAGTTAAACAACTCCTTGGTGGCAGACCCCTTAGGGTGGATGAGGTCTGCCCTGAGTTTGGATGGTGTAGGGCTGTCCTGGTTGACACACCTCTGCAATGTTGCATGGAGATCAGGGGTGGTACCTCTGGGTTGACAGACTGGGGTGGTGGTTCCCATCTTTAAGAAAGGAGACCAGAGGTTGTGTTCCAACTATAGGGGGATCACACTCCTCAGCCTCCCTGGGAACGTCTATGCCAGGGTGTTGGAAAGTAGAGTCTGTCCTTTAGTCAAACCTCAGATACAGGAGGAACAATGCGGTTTTCATCCTGGTCGTGGAAAACCGGACCAGCTCTTTATCCTCTCAAGGATACTTGAGGGTGCATGGGAGTTTGCCCAGCCAGTGTTTTGGCTGTGGATATGTGTTGTGTGGACTTGGAGAAGGCATTCGACCGTGTCCCTCAGAGTTTCCTGTGGGGTGTGCTCCAGGAGTATGGGGTGTTTGGCCCATTGCTACAAGCCATTCAATCCTTATACAACCATTGCAAGAGCTTAGTCTGCATAGACCAAGGGGCGGTCGTGGCTCAAGAGTTGGGAGTTCGCCTTGTAATCGGAAGGTTGCTGGTTCGAGCCCCAGCTTGGACAGTCTTGGTTGTTGTGTCCTTGGGCAAGACACTTCACCCGTTGCCTACTGGTGGTGGTCAGAGGGCCCGGTGGCGCCAGTGTCCGGCAGCCTCATTCACACACTGGTAATTGCCATTACCACACACTGGTAATTGCCATTACCAGTGTGTGAATGGGTGGATGACTGGTTGTGTAAAGCGCTTTGGGGTCATTAGGGACTAGTAAAGCGCTATACAGGCCATTGACCATTTTTACCAAAGACGGTATTTAGTGGGACGCATTCCCAGTGGGTGATGGGCTCCGCTAGGCCTGCCCTTTGTCACCGATTCTGTTCAAAATTTTTATGGACAGAATTTATAGGTGTAGCCAAATGGCAGAAGGCTTTCACCTGGATGGTCTCAGAATCTTATCTCTGCTTTTCGCGGATGATGTGGTTTTGTTGGCTTCATCGGGTGATGGCCTCCAGCTCACACTGGAACGGTTCACAGCCGAGTGTGAAGTGGTGGGAATGAGAATCAGCACCTCCAAATCTGAGGCCATGGTCCTCAGCCAGAAGGGTTGGGGTGCCCACTCCAAGTCAGGGATGAGTGACTGCCCCAAGTGGAGGAGAGATCGACAGCCGGATTTGTGCTGCCGCTGCAGTGATGCGGACACTGTACCAGTCCATCGTGGTGAAGAGGGAGCTGAGTGTAAAAGCGAAACTCTCAATTTACCGGTTGATCTACATCCCTACCATCACCTATGGTCACAAACTGTGGGTAGTGACCGAAAGAAAGAGATCGTGGATACAAGTGGCAGAAATGGGCTTCCTCAGAAGGGTGGCTGGGCTCTCCCTTAGAGAGGTTCAGCCATCCAGGAGGGGCTCAGAGTAGAGCTGCTGCTCCTCCACATCGAAAGGAACCACTCTAGATGGTTCAAGCATCTGACAAGAATGCCTCCTGGGCGCCTCCTAGGTGAGGTGTTACAGGCATGTCCCATCAGGAGGAAGCCCTGGGGTAGACCAAGGACATGCTGGAGAGATTATATCTCTTGACTGGCTTGGGAATGCCTTGCTGTTCCCGCGGAAAAGCTGGAGGAGATGGCTGGGGAGAGGGAGGTCTGGGCTTCTCTGTTTAGGCTGCTGCTTCTCTGGGCCACGAAGGATACACTGGACCCTCCTTCAAAACCGGGGAAAAGGAGGAAGCATTTGTGGGTCACATTTGGAGCAGCCTTTGAATTTGGTGTGCCCTGATATAATCGTCCCACAAATGCGGTCTCCGAAGGATGCAGCCCCTGAATTTGGACACAGCCCAACTCATACAGTGGCTTGCAAAAGTATATCGGCCCCCTTGAACTTTTCCACATACTGTCACATTACAGCCACAAACATGAATCAATTTTATTAGAATTCCACATGAAAGACCAATACAAAGTGGTGTACACGTGAGAAGTGGAACGAAAATCATACATGATTCCAAACATTTTTTACAAATAAATAACTGCAAAGTGGGGTGTGCGTAATTATTCAGCCCCCTTTGGTCTGAGTGCAGTCAGTTGCCCATAGACATTGCCTGATGAGTGCTAATGACTAAATAGAGTGCACCTGTGTGTAATCTAATGTCAGTACAAATACAGCTGCTCTGTGACGGCCTCAGAGGTTGGCTAAGAGAATATTGGGAGCAACAACACCATGAAGTCCAAAGAACACACCAGACAGGTCAGGGATAAAGTTATTGAGAAATTTAAAGCAGGCTTAGGCTACAAAAAGATTTCCCAAGCCTTGAACATCCCATGGAGCACTGTTCAAGCCATCATTCAGAAATGGAAGGAGTATGGCACAACTGTAAACCTACCAAGACAAGGCCGTCCACCTAAACTCACAGGCCGAACAAGGAGAGCGCTGATCAGAAATGCAGCCAAGAGGCCCATGGTGACTCTGGACGAGCTGCAGAGATCTACAGCTCAGGTGGGGGAATCTGTCCATAGGACAACTATTAGTCGTGCACTGCACAAAGTTGGCCTTTATGGAAGAGTGGCAAGAAGAAAGCCATTGTTAACAGAAAACCATAAGAGCAGCTGTATTTGTACTGACATTAGATTACACACAGGTGCACTCTATTTAGTCATTAGCACTCATCAGGCAATGTCTATGGGCAACTGACTGCACTCAGACCAAAGGGGGCTGAATAATTACGCACACCCCACTTTGCAGTTATTTATTTGTAAAAAATGTTTGGAATCATGTATGATTTTTGTTCCACTTCTCACGTGTACACCACTTTGTATTGGTCTTTCACGTGGAATTCCAATAAAATTGATTCATGTTTGTGGCTGTAATGTGACAAAATATGGAAAAGTTCAAGGGGGCCGAATACTTTTGCAAGCCACTGTATGTTTCAGCTAATCAGATCGTCCTCTTTCCTCAGTGCGTCTGTTGTTTGTTTCCATCCAGCAGCAAACCAGCATCCCTCTGGTCCCCGGTTACACCCTGCAAATCATTCCCCGTCAGAGGGCATATCACCAGCCAGTAACCTGGACTGGCCTGGGATTGGTCAGAGTGTTCGAGGGGGTGGGGCTTAGATTTACTGTGGACAACCTCCCATCTTCGACTGATTACCAGCTGGTGATTTCCTATGAACCAGAGGTGAGGCGAATTTGAATACTAAACTTAATGTAAATGTACATGTTTAATAAAATTGATGGAATTGTCTTTCTCTATAAGTCATGTCAATTTATTATTTTCTCTAGTCTGCATCTGATTGGATGGCTTTAGTCAGTATCATCAAAGTGTCACAAGGCGATGGCGGCTGCAGCAGCAGTCCAACAGGAAGTAAAACTCTGATTCTACCTGGAAACCCCAGGTGAGAATCAGAAAACAGGGCGTCTATTACATCCATGAAGGTCACATAACTATTCAGATGTGAAATGAAGCAGGTTCTTTGAAACTAGCAGAATAAATTGTACAGGATATTGTACAGTCTCTGTGTGAGTTGTTTACAGAGGCCATGTTTAGGTGGTCTGTGGGTGACATGTTTGTGGCACAGGCAGCAGGCTCTGTATGTATATCAGTGATAGGGCGTAGCTGTGTGTGTATGATGATTTAATAAACTTTGCAGCCCCTTGTTGTCAGTCATAGTGCAGCTTGTGAACCAAACCAGGATGTACTGACAGAGGACTCTCAACAGAATATCTATAAAAGGAAAGCAGACAGCTAGCAGCTACAGCTAACGCACATGAACCAAATGTTGTGCCTTTTTACTCCTGGTTCCACATACAGAGACATTCTTACAAATTTTATTTGTGTGGGCTCCAAGGTTCTCTGAAGCTTTAATAGTGTACTTGTGTCAGAGATTGTGTCTCAGTAGCAGCAGTTTTTGTTTGTTTTTGCTGTTTGTTTTTCCAGACGAGGTATTCTGGACTCTCTGCTCTGTCTGAATGCTGGAGGTCACTATTTTGTGGATATCACCTTTTACAAACAGCCCAGATCTGATGGTTCACACATCCTAATTGACTCAGTAAGAAGTTCTTCATCTATTCAGATAAAGTGATTGACATATTCCCTAAAATCTTCCTGCTAACAGTAACTGTCCAATCATAGCTGAGCAATACTCTCTAGCTCTCTCTCTGTGCAAAAGCAAATTTGGGAAGATTGCATGGTTTCAATTTTTTCTCTTCAAAACTAAATGATGGCATCTGTCTATATGAGGTGATTTCTACATGTTTAATCGTGCCCCCTTTTTTTTTTCCAGATTAGTCTTTTTAATAGAATCGGGTCAGTCCAAAATTTCTGCTCTCAGAGCGACCTCGACACTTTTCACCAGTTTCACTGTACTGGATTGGCTGTCAAGCTTGGCTCTCAGGAGTCGCTACCTGAAGTCTGCGAGGGACTCATCATGAGCCTTTCAGCACAAATCCACAATGGAGCTGTCCGTAAGTAGCTGGACTGAGATCATCCAGAACTGAGACAGAAAGGAAAAGACAAGTGTTTTATATGTTTATTTCTGCACTTTACCTGCTGTCAGTTTGCAGGTGTAATGTTATTGGCTCTATTGGACCATCCTGCAGTAAACTGGGTGGGTTTTGTGAATGTAAGGCCAATGTGATTGGTCGTTGCTGCGATGCCTGTGCCCCAATGACGTTTGGCTTTGGACCTGAAGGCTGCAAACGTAAGAAACCAAACCCAGAGGGGAAACACTGCCTTTCATTTTCTCTCTGAGCGTCTGACAGTTGATTCACAATGAATTCTTCCCTGTTTGCAGGATGTGATTGTGACCCCCATGGCTCTGTGTCAGAGCTGTGCGATCAGGTCAGTGGTCAGTGTGCATGTCGTTCAGAGATGGCGGGTCAGCGCTGCGATCGCTGTCAGATGGGATTATGGGGATTCCCTTCCTGTCGATCGTGTGAATGTAATGGGCTGTCAGAGATGTGTGATGGACTTACCGGAGACTGTCTGAGCTGCAGGGAGAACACTACTGGACCCAGCTGTGAAAGGTTAGTCAATGACAAACAATGGTCTGTGAGGTCAGGTCCTTGATCATTAATATGCAAATTGTCATGATCAATGACCATGAGTACCATTCACAGAGAGTTGGGGAATGTCTGCAATCACAGCATTGTAAGATGGTGACAGATGTACCCTTGGGCCCCTCCTCGAGTCAGAGATGTAGTACATACTATACTCCATAATGATGAAGAACAGAGAGAACTAGAAAGTGCATTTTCTGAAGAAACTGCAGTGTGAATGCTTGAATCTGAAAGTATGCACTGAAATAAATTAATTGCTGAATTTTAAGTTAAAAATGTTGAATGAGATGAAAAATACAGAAATTTTAACCTGAAACAAAAGTGCTGAAATGCTAAAAGCTGACAATCACACAGAAGAAGTTGGAAAAGAGCTGAAAATGTTTAAATTGTAAATTAGAAAAACATAAGAAATGAGAAAAGAATATTTAGAGTCAGAAAACATCTGAATGGATATTAAAAGTTCATATTCTTTGAATCACTGAATGACTAAAATGTGATCCCTCCACTTGGATGCACACAGTTTTAAAAGTTTAAAAATCTGAGCTTTGAAAGACACGCTGTTGGGAAGAGAACAACGATGGCGACGTTTTGAGGGTAAAATGATGGCTGTAGAGCAAACACTGTGGACACAGCAGCAGTTGAAAGAGAAGTGTTTAAGATTAATCTTGGCAGAGTGAGAGACAGAGCTCGTTAAGCAGGCAGGTGTGAGCCTGGTTGCTATAGTGACTGCACCCAATGGCTCAGTACACACGCACACAGACATGCACCTCACTTTTGCTGCTTAAAATGAACAGAAAAGTCAGGCCGAAACAAATCGCTCCGAAATGAAAAGTACATGTCATATTGACAAAATTCTTTCACCGTGAGCGCCAGCAATGTCTAGTCTACTTAATTCTCAGTTTTCATGCCTGTGGAGTTTATTATATGGACGTGGTGACAGTGTAAAGACAGCCTGTACTTGTGATTTTCAAACGAACTTTCTGAGCCATTTTAACATTAGAGTCTATGGAAGAGTTGGAGGGAGGAGGCTGTGCTTTGGTGACATTTATGAAAGAACCATAACACCTAGTACAATAGCAAACACATTGGATGAAAGAGGACAGCGATGGCTACATTTTGAGGGTAAAATCATACCTGTAGACCAAACGCTGCGGACACAGCAGCAGTTTTAAGAAAATATTTTAAGATTAATTCCCCCCCTGCTCTCACTCTACCAGTTGAGCTGTCTCACTCTAGCGGCAACATTCCTTCCCATACACACCCATTATAAACTCTGAAACGGCTGAAAAAACATCATGAAACTTAAACTGGAACTGAAGAAAAAGTATAATAGATATTGAAAAGATAAATACAAGTTAAATAGTTGAATGTCTTGTCTTCGTTTTAAATTTTGAATGGTGGCTCTATGTCAACTTATGTGGAAGTAGTAAGAGTTTAAAAATGAGTAAGTTCAATGAGGATTTGAAGGGTCTCCCCATTGAAATACATGGGAAATTTTTGTTGAAAAAAGTTAAATAAAATTAAAAATATAAATGTTCAAAATGAGAAAAATAGAAGCAGTCAATTCCAAAAGACGAGGAATCTAATGGTGTTTGAATGGTTTTTCTAAGTTGAACGGTTTTGAAGGAGATAGACTGCAAAAAACGTACGGAATCCAGAATAAAATATAACTAGAAAGTGCATTTTCTGAAGAAACTGCAGTGTGAATGCTTGAATCTGAATGTGTGCACTGAAATGAATTAATTACTGAATATTAAGCTAAAAATGTTGAATGAACTGGAAAATACAGTTTTTAACCTGAAAACAAAAGTGCTGAACTGCTAAAAGCTGACAATCACACAGAAGAAGTTGAAAAATAGCTGAAAAGTTTTTCAATAAAAATTAGAAAAACCTAAGAAATGAGAAAATAAAATTTAGAGTCAAAAAACCTCTGAATGAATATTAAAAGTTCATATTCGTTGAATAACTGAATGACTAAAATGTGAACCCTCCACTTGGATCCACACAGTTTAAAAAGTTTGTATCTGAGCTTTGAAAGACACGGTGTTGGAAAGAGAAGAACGATGGCGACGTTTTGAGGGTAAAATGATGGCTGTAGAGCAAACACTGTGGACACAGCAGCAGTTGAAAGAGAAGTGTTTAAGATGAATCTTGGCAGAGTGAGAGACAGAGCTCGTTAGGCAGGCAGGTGTGAGCCTGGTTGCTATAGTGACTGCACCCAATGGCTCCATACACACACACAGAGACATGCACCTCACTTTTGCTGCTTAACACTAGAATTACTGAGCCTTTTTGCCCTGGTGCAAGTCCCTACTACTAGATTTACTAGCCTGCGCAGATTTGCGTAAATTCCCCCCGACCTTAACACCTCTTGGCACCCCGCTGAGATTTTCACAGGTCTTCAGCTCCATTGTTCTCCTGCTTTTGTTGTGCAAACACACCCTCCCCCAACCCCTAACCATGAGAGATTCAGGTCTTTCCTTCCCTGCAAGGCTACTTTCCTTCCTTACCTGCAGCGTACTATACATCATGGTAGTTTCTATGTGCAATATTTCTCATATGCAATATTAGTTCTTGTCAATCCTTGTCACTACATTGGATGCCTGGCCATAGACATATATACACAGAGTTGTACTTATATTTATATAGCTACACCTTATATAATATGCATAAAGTCTAGTTATACACACAGACACATCTATATATATATATATATATATATATATATATATATATATATATATATATATATATATATATATATATATATATATATATATATATATATATATATATATATATATATATATATATATATATATATATATGTGTGTGTATATGTGTGTGTATGTGTGTGTGTGTGTATGTGTGTGTGTGTGTATATGTGTGTGTGTGTATATGTGTGTGTGTGTGTATATATATGTGTGTGTGTGTGTATATATATATATATATATATGTGTGTGTGTGTATATATATATATATATATATATGTGTGTGTGTGTATATATATATATATATATATATGTGTGTGTGTGTATATATATATATATATATATATGTGTGTGTGTGTATATATATATATGTGTATGTGTGTGTGTGTGTATGTATGTATATATATATATATACACACACACACACACACACACACACACACACACACACACACACACACACATATATATGTATATACACACACACATATATATGTTTGTATAGTGTACTTTCTATATCGTGCTCTGTCCACTTTTTTGCAATGACAATGCAGATTTTCCACTTGTGGGACAAATAAATGCAGATTTGCTGTGTGTGTGTGTGTGTGTGTGTGTGTGCAACATTGGCATTTGTTTACTCAGATCCAAGGCAGGCCAAACCTCTGTGTTACAACCTACATACAAAAGACACACATTCACAATATATGGGTACACAAGTCTGTTTTATTTCAAAGTGTTTCAAACTTTACAGCGTTTGCAGACCCAGTGTCCATCATCCCTGCATTTGGCACAGGTGAACTTCTGACATGTTGCACAGGTAAACCTGCTGGGATTCCTGTTGCAGCTCTCTTGCACCTGGCACTGCGTTGTCTTTACAGTCCCTGGCACAGCAGCTGCAGCAGCTGCAGCAGCCTGCCTCTGTGCTAATATTTCCTTGTGCTGCATGAATCGGCAACGAAGTTGCTGAGCTAGAAGACTCAGAAACAATCTTCTTTTGCCTGTCCACCCTGTACATGCCTTGTACAAAATGTAGGCATTCACTGCCGCCAGGTCCAGCATATTGTAGAAAACCGCTACTGGCCACCTGCGTGTTGCTGATCTTACGGAATACATCCGTGCCATTTGGTCCAACACGTCTACACCACACTGTAAAAGCAGAGAGAGAGAGTCATGAGTATATGTTTTTTTCTATAGGCCTGTATAGCACACATCAGAAAACATTGTAGCACTGGTGTAAAATTGTACACACATTCACATACCTTCAGGTGGTTATAGTCTGTTATCATGTTGGGTTTCCTCTTTCTGCCGTCACTGATCGTCACGTCTTGGTGCATGGAACTTAGAACACACACAGTCTTGTTTTTTTTAGGTGCATAAATTGTCAAGGAGACACTGCCACTTCTAAGCACTGAAGTGGAGAATACCTCTCACTTTGCAGTATCTTTTGCAAGTTGAGGAAGTTCACGCCAGATTTTATTCACCGTGCCCAGTAACGTTGTTTTGCACTGCAGCAGTCTGTGCGACAGTAACAGTGAAGTAAAGAAATTGTCCGTTGTGACATATCTCCCATCATCCAAAAACGGCTCCATCAGTTTCATGACCACGTTCTCGGCCAGCCTCTCTCCCTTCTGACGACTGGGGTCCTTTCCCAAGTAAGGAGATGCACTGCAGACATATTTGGTGTCCAAATCCGTGGCCATCCAGAACTTGATCCCAAATTTGTCTGGCTTGGTTGCGATATACTGTGTGAATGGACAACGAACCTTGGTAGGGAACAGCTGTTCCCTACCAAGGTTCGTAGGGAAGCTGGCAACAACGGTCGTGCATTCAGTATAGTTGTGACTTCCGCAAGAAATGTGGTCAAAATCTCATGAGTAAGTTGAAGCATTTCTACCAGGCATTTCTGAAAGTTGTAACACAGAGGTTTGGCCTGCCTTGGATCTGAGCAACTCTGAGTGAGCAAATGCAAATGTGCCAGGCCTCAAGGATAATGGGTGGTTTGCACAACAAAAGCTGTAGGAGAAACAAGCTGACGACCTGTGAAAATCTCAGCAGGGGTGCTTAACACCTCGGGACTTGCACCAGAAAATAAAAAAGCCAGTAATTCTAGGGGGTGTTGGGTTTAGGGAAGTTACGCAAATTTGCGCAGGATAGTAAACCTAGTGTTAAAATGAACAGAAAAGTCAGGTCGAAACAAATCGCTCCCAAATGAAAAGTACAGGTCCTATTGACAAAATTCTTTCACCGTGAGCGACAGCAATGTCCAGTCTACCTAATTCTCAGTTTTCATGCTTGTGGAGTTTATTATATGGACGTGGTGACAGTGTAAAGACAGCCTGTACTTCTGGTTTTCAAACGAACCTTCTGAGCCATTTTAACATTAGAGTCTATGGAGGAGTTGGAGGGAGGAGGCTGTGCATTGGTGACATTTATGAAAGAACCATAACACCTACTACAATAGTAAACACATTGGATGAAAGAGGACAGCGATGGCTACGTTTTGAGGGTAAAATCATACCTGTAGAGCAAATGCCGCGGACACAGCAGTAGTTTTAAAAAAGATTTTAAGATTAATTTTTTTGCTTCTCTCACTCTAACGGTTGAGCTGTCTCACTCTGGCGGCAACATTCCGTCCCATACACACCCATTATAAACTCTGAAACGGGTGAAAAAACCTCATGAAACTTAAACTGGAATTGAAGAAAAAGTATAATAGATATTGAAAAGATAAATACAAGTTGAATAGTTGAATGTCTTGGCTTCGTTTTAAAGTTTGAATGGTGGCTCTATATCAACGTATGTGGAAGTAGTAAGAGTTTAAAAATGAGTGAGTTGAAGGAGAATTTGAAGGGTCTCCCCATTGAAATACATGGGAAATTTTTGTTGAAAAAAGTTGAATAATTTTAAAAATATAAATGTTAAAAATGAAAAAAATAGAAGCACACCATTCCAAAAGAAGAGGAATCTAACGGTGTTTGAATGGTTTTTCTAAGTTGAACTGTTTTGAAGGAGATAGACGGCGAAAAACGTACGGAAAAGAAAATAATAATAAAGATTTGAAGAACAATACTGTGAATGCTTTTACAAGCATTCACACTAATAATAAAGATTAGAAGAACAATACTGTGAATGCTTTTACAAGCATTCACACTAACTAGAAAAATTTGCATTACCTGCGAAAATGCTGTGTGGATGCCTTAACGCTGAAGCTGTCTGCTGAAAAGCTAAAAAAGATGAAAAGTTGCAAAAAGTTGTATGGTGGTGAAAAAAAAAATGTCGCCCTGAGCAGGATTCAAACCTGGCCCTCCTGGACTCAAGGCAGCTACTCATCTCACTGACCCAACCTCATTCTCACAAAGAAAAGGTGGACAGACTAACAATTCTGCTGAAATGAGCAGAAGCTGCTGAGAATTGTGCTGATAAGAGGAGAAAAGGCTGAAAATTTTGCAGAAAAGAGGTGAATCAGCAGAATTTCTGCAGAAAAGAGGCAAAGAAGCAGAACGTTGCGCTGAAAAGTGGTGAATGAGCAGAATTTCTGCTGAAAAGAGGCAGAACAACCTGGTTCTACTCAAATTCACCAATCAGAGGTACTGCCTCTGTCTGCTTCATCAGGCTGTGTACTTCTATGCATTTCTGCCATGGAGCGCTAACAAGAATCTGATGTACATATTAGAAAAGCTGCAAAAATCATAAAACTTTGCAGAATTGTAATAAATTAGCAATATAAATTACAGGTCTGTGATAGTGTATAAATTTGTAGTGAAAAAAAAAAGTTGAACAAGGTGGAATTGAACCCACAACCTTTGAGCTGCAGACCCGTGTCATTAGTGATTGCGCCACCTGGAAAGGGGGGGGGCGGCTGAAAAAGAGAGACATGAGCAGTCAAAAAGAACATCGCGGTGAGAGGCGAAAAGCGCCGTTTTTTGGAGTTACAAAACGTCGTGTAACTCAGAAACTAGGAGGGCTAGCAGCATAATTCTTGTACTGGGTGAATCAGCGGACTTTGGTGTACTTTGACTGCGATTTTCATAGCTCTTTGTACCTCTGTCGCGGAGATATGACGAGAGAAGAAACTGCTTCATTCTCGGAGTTTGAAAACTGAGAGGAGGACAGATTTCCACCCCTCAAACAAACGTAATTCATTGCTCAATGGTAAGATAACTGTGAAAACTGCTTCCACTGTGAGTGTCAGCAGTGTCTGAAGATATATTGGCACAAGCCTCATGTCCTAACTTTGCTTTGTTAAAGAGATATGACGATTTGAAAATGCCTCTCATTAGAGAGTCCCAGCGCTGATTTTGAACAGACTCTCCATTGACTTTCTATGGAGAGTTTTAAGACTTTGTGTTGCTCTGAGGCGATTTGATAAAAATCTGTAACTTCCACAACAGTGATAGTGACATTTTCTGAAAGCCAGAAAAAATACCTACGTTTTGATGTATAATTTGTGGGGGTTGAGTGGAAATTGAGCGAATAGCAAGAAGTTGTTCAGACATGAAGAGAAAATTCAGAACAGACCAGCACACACTCTGAGTTAATTGCATAGCAACCATAGCAACGCATGTATTTTCTGAAAAATCACAATTTTGCAACTGAAAACTTGAAGAGGTATAAAATTAAAACGGTAGAGGATCTGAAAAAGCTGAATCATACAGGAATAGCCCAATAATCTGAGAACATTTTAAAGTTTGAATGGAGTTTCTAGGTGAAAGTATGAGGAAGCAGTTAAGTTTCAAAAACAAGCAAGTTTTAGCAGAATTTCTGAAGTTTTCCATTCATTTCAATGGGACAAATTAAAGGAAAAAAGTGTAATATTTTAAAAAGTATAATAGTAATAAACACCAAAAGTCATAGCAGGAATTAGCAGAAAGAGCAGAACAGTTTAGAGTTTGAACAGAGAAAATCGGCTGAAAACTGAGGGAGTAGTTAAGTGCCGAAAAACGTACGGAAGCAACTAGATTATGGTGGAATAAAGAATAAAGAGAAACAGGAACTCAATAGTGTGGATGCCTTTGAAGGCATCCACACAATTTGCATTTCCTGCGAAAATGCAGTGTGGATGCTTTAAAGCTGAAGCTGTCTGCTGAAAATAGCTGAAAAAGTTGCAGAAGTTGTAAAAACTTTGCAGAAGCAAAGGAACTTTGCTAAAATGTAGTAACTTAGCAGAACTGTAATATCTTAGAGGAAACATAATACTTGGCAGAAATACAATAGCATAGCAGAACTTAGCAGAAATATTGTAACTTACCAGAAACATGATAACTTCTCAAAAATACAAGAATTTAGGAGAAATAGTATAAGATAACAGACAGAATATATTTAGCCAAACATTCTTAAACATTACAGAAATACTATGATTTAGAAAAACAGTACAACATAGCAGAAATGCTGTGATTTACCAGAGACACTGTAATATACTATGAATATTGTAATTTGATATAAATACTATGTTTTAGCAAAAATACTCCAGTTTAGCACAAATATTATAATATAGCAGAAACACTATTCTATAGCAAAAATGCTATATTTAGAAAGACAAATATAATATAGTAGAAATACTATGATTTAGCAGAAATCCTACAATATAGCTTAACACTAGGTTTACTATCCTGCGCAAATTTGCGTAACTTCCCTAAACCCAACACCCCCTAGAATTACTGGCTTTTTTATTTTCTGGTGCAAGTCCCGAGGTGTTAATCACCCCTGCTGAGATTTTCACAGGTCGTCAGCTCGTTTCTCCTCCAGCTTTTGTTGTGCAAACCACCCATTATCCTTGAGGCCTGGCACATTTGCATTTGCTCACTCAGAGTTGCTCAGATCCAAGGAAGGCCAAACCTCTGTGTTACAACTTTCAGAAATGCCTGCCGTATCTATACAAAATATCCCACACATTGACTGACCTGCAAATATAAAAGACACACATTCACACCTTCCTTGACTCTCAGCACAGATCTTCCATTGTTCCATTGTGACTGTGTATGTGAGGAAGTGGCATTGCTTGACTACAGCATAGTGCTGTGCATAAAAGCAGACTGTGCTAAGAGTTTCACTCCAGGGGAACACATGACCATAGATGAACAGCTGTTCCCTACCAAGGTTCGTTGTCCATTCACACAGTATATCGCAACCAAGCCAGACAAATTTTGGATCAAGTTCTGGATGGCCACGGATTTGGACACCAAATATGCAGTGCATCTCCTTACTTGGGAAAAGACCCCAGTCATCAGAAGGGAGAGAGGCTGGCAGAGAACGTGGTCATGAAACTGATGGAGCCGTTTTTGGATGATGAGAGAAATGTCACAACGGACAATTTCTTTACTTCACTGTCACTGTCGCACAGACTGCTGCAGCGCAAAACAACGTTACTGGGCATGGTGAATAAAGTCCGGCGTGAACTTCCTCAACTTGCAAAAGATACTGCAAAGCGAGAGGTATTTTCCACTTCAGTGCTTAGAAGTGGCAGTGTCTCCTTGACAAATTATGCACCTAAAAAAAAACAAGACTGTGTGTGTTCTAAGTTCCATGCATCAAGACGTGACGATCGGTGACGGCAGAAAGAGGAAACCCAACACGATAACAGACTATAACCACATGAAGGTATGTGAATGTGTGTACAATTTTACACCAGTGCTACAATATTTTCTGATGTGTGCTATACAGGCCTATAGAAAAAAACATATACTCATGACTCTCTCTCTCTGCTTTTACAGTGTGGTGTAGACGTGTTGGACCAAATGGCACGGATGTATCCCGTAAGATCAGCAACACGCAGGTGGCCAGTAGCGGTTTTCTACAATATGCTGGACCTGGCGGCAGTGAATGCCTACATTTGTACAAGGCATGTACAGGGTGGACAGGCAAAAGAAGATTGTTTCTGAGTCTTCTAGCTCAGCAACTTCGTTGCCGATTCATGCAGCACAAGGAAATATTAGCACAGAGGCAGGCTGCTGCAGCTGCTGTGCCAGGGACTGTAAAGACAACGCAGTGCCAGGTGCAAGAGAGCTGCAACAGGAATCGCAGCAGGTTTACCTGTGCAACATGTCAGAAGTTCACCTGTGCCAAATGCAGGGATGATGGACACTGGGTCTGCAAACGCTGTAAAGTTTGAAACACTTTGAAATAAAACAGACTTGTGTACCCATATATTGTGAATGTGTGTCTTTTGTATGTAGGTTGTAACACAGAGGTTTGGCCTGCCTTGGATCTGAGTAAACAAATGCCAGTGTTGCGCACACACACACACACACACATACACACACACACACACACACACACACACACACACACACAGCAAATCTGCATTTATTTATAAAAGTGGACAGAGCAAGGTATAGAAAGTGCACTATACAAACAATCTGGAAACATAAATATGGACACGTGTATTCAAAAATATTGGTGTATGTATACACACACACACATATCTATCTATCTATGTGTGTGTGCATGTGTATGTGTATATATATATATATATATATATATATATATATATATATATATATATATATATATATATATATATATATATATATGATATAGATGTGTCTGTGTGTATAACTAGACTTTATGCATATTATATAAGGTGTGGCTATATAAATATATGTACAGCTCTGTGTATATATGTTTATGGACAGGCATGCAATGTAGTGACAAGGATTGACAAGAACTAATATTGCATATGAGAAATATTGCACATAGAAACTACCATAGTGTATTGTACGCTGCAGGTAAGGAAGGAAAGTAGCCTTGCAGGGAAGGAAAGACTTGAATCTCTCATGGTTAGGGGTTGGGGGAGGGTGTGTTTGCACAACAAAAGCAGGAGAACAATGGAGCTGAAGACCTGTGAAAATATCAGCGGGGTGCCAAGAGGTGTTAGGGTCGGGGGAATTTACGCAAATTTGCGCAGGCTAGTAAATCTAGTAGTAGGGACTTGCACCAGGGAAAAAAGGCTCAGTAATTCTAGTGTTAATAACAATGATTTAGAACAGATACTATGATTGAGCAGAATAGTAATAACTTAAGTGAAAATATTGGAAAGGTAAAATGATAAGCTGAATAAAAAGGAACATGGTTAAGTTCGCTCAAAACTAATTTTTGTTCACCTGTGAAAAAATAAAATGAAAATACATTTAGAAAAAAAAAATAAAAACAGCCAACAGATACACAAAATCAAATATGGATACACAAATCACCAAATACACAGAAAATCAAATATGGATACACAAATGTACAGAGAGAGACAAACACACAGGGTCTATGCCAGTCAACCAGTCTGAATATATTATATTTTTATCCACCAAGAAGATGCTGCCCTAAAAAAGGTCTTTGTGTCTCTCTCTCTCTCTCTCTCTCTCTCTCACACACACACACACACACACACACACACACACACACACACACACACACACACACACACACACAACAGCAGCAGCAGCAGGTGAACAGGGGCTGTTAACAGCATGTTTCTAGGTTAGTAAAACAGCTGTGAGCTTCTCAATTTGAATCCACCAATCAGAGAGGCTGTGTGCTTTTTCCCGCCAAAACTGGTGCACCAAGTGCAGGCTTTTACACATGCAGCACAGAGAGAGACAGGATTTCTGCAGTCTATTTCTCATAGTCAGGACTCCCCTCAAACAAACAGCCATTAATTACTAACCGTAGGGGCTAAAACAGTCATTCTTAGACCGTTTTGTTCAGAAGACATGGGGGAATCTTGAAATGTTGACCATTTAAAATATAAATATGAAATATATATATATATATATATAAGATATAAGATATATGACATAGATGATTGGTTGGCTTAGAAGCCATGAAGGCCCCAATATGCAAATTTGAATGTGCAAGCCCTCAGATATGATTGGTTGTCTTAGAAGCCATATAAAAAGCAGTAAAACTGTACTATGATTTGGTGGAAAAACTATAATTAATCAAAAATACTATATTTGGCAGAAATACTATTTTTTAGCAGAGACACTATATTAAGTACAAATCCTATAAAATGGCAGAAATAGTATGATTACTGAAATAAAAATAAATACTGAAAAGCAGCAGAAATGCTATGACTTAGCACAATAGCAATAACTTAAATAGAAAAATTGGAAAAGCAAAATGGACAGCTGAAAAAATCCTGAACATGCTAAGGGTCCCTCAAATGTAATTGTGAAATGAAAACAAATCAGCAAAAAAAAGTATAACAGTCACACAATCACAAATATGTACACATATGGAAACACACATGCACAGAGAGACACACACAGGATCAAATTCAGTCAACCAGTCTAAATATATTGAATTTAAATCATACAATAAGATGCTCCCATAAAAACTCTCTCTCGCCCTCTCTTTCTCTCTCTGTCTGTCACACACACACACACACACACACACACACACACACAGAGCGGGCAGCAGCAGCAAGTGAACAGGGCTGTTAACAGCATGTTTCTAGGTCAGTCAAACAGCTGTAAGCGTCTCAATTTGAATCCACCAATCAGAGAGGCTGTGTGCTTTTTCCCGCCAAAACTGGTGCACCAAGTGCAGGCTTTTACAGCACAGAGAGAGCCAGGATTTTTGCAGTCTATTTCTCATAGTGAGGACTCCCCTCAAACAAACAGCCATAAATTCCTAACCGTAGGGGCTAAAATGGTCATTCTTAGACCGTTTTGTTCAGAAGAGATGGGAGAAACTTGAAATGTTGACCATTTAAAATAAAAATATGAAATATTATAGATATATGACATAGATGATTGGTTGGCTAAGAAGCCACGTGGGGCCCCAGTATGCAAATTTGAATGTGTCAGTCCTCAGGTATTATTGGCTGGTTGGGAAGTCGTGCATGCCCTGATATGTAAATTTGAATATTACTCTCCTCACAGAGGATTCAATGTTTTAGCACAAATACTATAAAATGGCAGTGATACTATCATTAAGCAGAAATACTATATTAAGTACAAATCCTGCAAAAAAAATACCCAGAAATACTGTACTATGATTTGGTAGAAAAACTATAATTAATCAAAAATAGTATATTTGGCGAAATACTATGTTTTAGCAGAAACACTATATTTAGCACAAATCGTATGAAATAGCAGAAATAGTATGATTTAGCAGAGATGCTGTATTTAGCACAAATTTCATAAAGTATCAGAAAAAGTATGATTTAGCAGAAATGTTGTATCTAGCACAAATCTTATAAAATTGCTGTATTTAGCACAAATACTGAAAAGCAGCAGAAATGCTATGACTTAGCACAATAGTAATAACTTAAATAGAAAATTTGGAAAAGCAAAATGAACAGCTGAAAAAATGCTGAACATGCTAAGGGTCCCTCAAATGTAATTGTTAAATGAAAAAAAAAATCAGCAAAAAAAAGTATAACAGTCACACAATCACAAATATGGACACATATGGAAACACACAAGCACAGAGAGACACACACAGGATCCAATTCAGTCAACCAGTCTAAATATATTGAATTTAAATCATACAATAAGATGCTCCCATAAAAACTCTCTCTCGCCCTCTCTATCTCTCTCTCTCTGTCACACAAACACACAAACACACACACACACAAGATCCAATTCAGTCAACCAGTCTAAATATATTGAATTTGAATCTTACAATGAGATCATCCCATAAAAAGGCTCTCTCTCTCTCTCTCTCTCTCTCTGTCACACACACACACACACACACACACACACACACAAGATCCAATTCAGTCACCCAGTCTAAATATATTGAATTTGAATCTTACAATGAGATCATCCCATAAAAAGGCGCTCTCTCTCTCTCTCTCTCTCTCTCTCTCTCTCTCTCTCTCTCTCTCTCTCTCTCTGTCACACACACACACACACACACACACACACACACACACAGGGAGAGAGAAGTAAGTTTCTAGCTCAGTCAAGCAGCCTGGGAGCTGCTGAATTTGAATCCACCAATCAGAGAGCCTGTGCACTTTTTCCCGCCAAAACAGGTGCACGCAGCACAGAGAGACACAGGATTTTTGCAGTCTATTTCTCATAATGACGACTCCCCTCAAACAAATGACCATAATTTCCTAACCGTAGGGGCTAGAACGGTCATTCTGACACCGTTTTGTTCAGAAGAGATGGGGGAATCTTAAAGTGTTGACAATTTATCATTAAAATATGAATTATTAAAGATATTTGACTTCTAATGCACCATAACTGAGTAGACCAAAGCAAAAACTGCCTTGACTTGCCCTCAAACAACGCTTTCTAACTCTAAATCTATTTGGAGTATCAATTTTATTCTTTCACCGTAAGAAACAGCAGGCTTTGGTGAACAGTCATGGAAATTTTCAGGTCTCTGTGGAAATCCATCAAAAAGATATGACGAGAGAAAAAAGTGGTTCATTTCCAGAGTTTGAAATCTGAAGAAATCTGAGCGAAGGACGAATTTCCTACCCTCAAACAAGTCTAACTCATTTCAGAACGGTAATAGGTGAGAAAATAATTCTTGAATTGTGAGCGTCAGGAGTGTCTGAAGATATACTGGGACAAGCCTCATGTCTCAACTTTGTTTCGTTAAGGAGATATGACGATTCGAATATGCCTCTCATTACAGAAATCAAGCGGTGATTTTGAACAAGCTCTCCATTGACTTTCTATGGAGAGTTTTGCGACTTTGTGTTGGTCTGAGGAGATTTGCCAAAATTCTATAAATCCCAAAACAATGATAGTGACATTTTCGGAAAGCCAGCAAAAATACCTACGTTTTGATGTATAATTTGTGGGGGTTGAGTGAAAATTGAGCAAGTAGCAAGAAGTTGTTCAGACATGAAGAGAAGACTGCAAAACCTTCAGTGGCACACTGGAAGCCAAGTGCATAGCAACCATAACAACGCATGTATT
The DNA here is from genome assembly GCF_036321145.2 of Pelmatolapia mariae. NCBI lineage: Eukaryota > Metazoa > Chordata > Actinopteri > Cichliformes > Cichlidae > Pelmatolapia > Pelmatolapia mariae. The sequence goes on from NC_086233.1 coordinate 95,351, forward strand.
TTGTGAAAAATCACAATTTTGCAACTGAAAACTTTAAGAGGCATAAAAGTAAAACGGTAAAAGATTTGAAAAAGCTGATTTATACCTGAATAGCCCAATAATCTGAGAACATTTTAAAGTTTGAATGGTTGTTCTACGTGAAAATATGAGGAAGTAGTTAAGTTTCAAAAACAAGCAAGTTTTCGCAGAATTGCAGAAGTTTCCCATTCATTTCAATGGGACAAATTAAGCTTAATATTTTAAAAAGTATAATAGTGAAAAATACCAAAAGACATAGCACACATTAGCAGAAATAGCAGAATAGTTTAAAATTTGAACGGTGAAAATCGGCTGAAAATTGTGGAAGTAGTTAAGTGCCAAAAAGTGTACGGAAGTCCCAAGAGGAATTCAATAGTGTGGATGCCTCCAGCATCCACACAATTTGCATTTCCTGCGAAAATGCTGTGTGGATGCCTTAACGCTGAAGCTGTCTGCTGAAAAGCTGAAAAAGATGAAAAGTTGCATGGTGGTGAAAAAAAAATGTCACCCTAAGCAGGATTCGAACCTGGCCCTCCGGATCTCAAGGTAACAATTCATCTCACTGACCTAAACTCATTCACAGAAAGAAGAGGTGGAGAGACCGACAATTCTCCTGAGATGAGCAGAAGCTGCTGAGAATTGTGCTGATAAGAGGTGAAAAGGCTGGAAATTTTTCAGAAAAGTGGTGAATCAGCAGAATTTCTGCTGGAAAGAGGTAAAGAAGCAAAAACTTATGCTGAAAAGAGATGAATCAGCAGAATTTCAGCTCAAAAGAGTTTTTTTTCTGAAAACAGCTGATATTTGTGCTGAAAAGAGGTGAAAAGGCTGAAAATTTTGCAGAAGAGGTGAATAAGCAGTATTTGGCCTTAAAAGAGGTGAAAATTCTGCTGAAAAGAGTTCAATCAGCAGAATTTCTGCTAAAAAGAGCTCTGCAGAACTCTTCTCAGAATTCTGCTGAAAAGAGATTTTTGCTGAAAACAGCTGAAAAAGCTGGGATTTGTGCTGAAAAGACGTGAAAAAAACTGAAAATTTTGCTGAAAAGGGGTGAAAAAGCTGAAATTGAGTTAAACAGAGTTAAAAAGTTTAATTGTTAACTGAATGAAATGTTGCCACAAGCGGGATTGGAACCCAGGATTCCCAGTCTGAGAACGGCTGCTCATCCCACTGAGCTAAAACACAGCTCAGCCCGGCAATCAGAAATAAGTGACCACATTTATAATGTGTTCCATTCATTTCAATGGGCAAAAATATTGCAAAAAATATTCAATATCTCAAAAAGTATAGAAGTTATGAGCACCAAAAGTCATAGCTGGAATTAGCAGAAAGAGCAGAATTTTTTAGAGTTTGAACTGAGAAAATCGGCTGAAAACTGAGGGAGTAGTTAAGTGCCGAAAAACGTACAGAAGCAACTTTAAGAATACTAGAAAAATTTGCATTTTCTGCGAAAATGCTGTGTGGATGCCTTAACGCTGAAGCTGTCTGCTGAAAAGCTGAAAAAGATGAAAAGTTGCAAAAAGTTGTATGGTGGTGGGGAAAAAAATGTCACCCTGAGCAGGATTCGAACCCGGCCCTGCTGGGCTCAAGGTAGCTACTCATCTAACTGAGCCAAACTCATTCTCACAAAGAAGAGGTGGACAGACTGACAATTCTGCTGAAATGATCAGAAGCTGCTGAGAATTGTGCTGATAAGGGGTGAAGTGGTTGAAAATTCTGCAGAAAAGAGGTAAATCAGCAGAATTTCTGCAGAAAAGAGGCAAAGAAGCAGAACATTGCGCTGAAAAGAGGTGAATCAGCAGAATTTCTGCTGAAAAAAAATGTTTTCACCAGCAGGATTCGAACCTGGCTCTTCTAGTCTCAAGGCGGCTACGCATCATACTAAGCCAAAGTCACTCTCAATGAGTCAAAGTCATTCTCACAAAGAAGAGGTGGAGAGACGGACAATTCTGCTGAAATGAGCAGAAGAATTGCGCTGATAAGAGGTGAAAAGGCTAAAAAGTCTGAGGTGAGTCAGCAGAATTTCTGCTGAAAAGAGGCAGAACAACCTGGTTCTGCTCAAATTCACCAATCAGAGGTACTGCTTCTGTCTGCTTCATCAGGTTGTGTACTTGTATGTATTTCTGGCATGAATCTAAGGTCCATATTAGAAAAGCTGCTAAAATCATAAAACTTTGCAGAATTGTAATGAATTAGCAATATAAATTACACGTCTCTGATAGTGTATAAATTTGTAGTGAAAAAAAAATGTTGAGGTGGGATTGAACCCACGACCTTTGAGCTGCAGAGCCGTGCCATTACTGATTGCGCCACCTGGAAAGGAGGCGAGCGTCTGAATGACAGAGACTTGAGCAGCAGTTGCTGAAAACAACTGAAAAAGCAGAATTTTCTGTAAAATAGAGGTGTAGACGTAGACGTGCTTGATGAAGATGGCTTTATGTGTAAGGGTACACTGAAGAGTGTCAAGAAAGCAGAGTGCATGCAAGCAAGCGGGGAAGATATGTAGCAACCGTCACAGGCAGGACTCGAACCTCTGCCACCGGGTCTCATGGCAGCTGCTCAACTCTCTGAGCCAAATGAGGTCTGGTGACAAACAAAGATATGATGAGAGGAAAAATGTGCGAAAGAGCAGAAGAGGCTGGAACTTTTCAGCTACTCATTGAGCCAAACTGGTTCTCACATAACTGAAAAAAGGTGAAAAAGCTGACAACTCTAATAAAAACAGCAGAAAAGGCAGGGATTGAACCCACGACCTGTGAGCTGCAGACCCGTGTCATTACTGATTGCGCCACCTGGAAAGGGGGCGGGCGGCTGAAAGAGAGAGACTTGAGCAGTCAGAATTAGATCGCAGTGAGAGGCGAAAAACGCCGTTTTTTGGAGTTACAAAACGTCGTGTAACTCAAAAACTAGGAGGGCTAGCAGCATAATTCTTGTACTGGGTGAATCAGCGGACTTTGGTGTATTTTGACTGCGATTTTCATAGCTCTTTGTACCTCCGTCGCGGAGATATGACAAGAGAAGAAACGGCTTCATTTTCGGAGTTTGAAAACTGAGAGGAGGACAGATTTCCACCCCTTAAACAAACGTAATTCATTGCTCAACGGTAAGATAATTGTAAAAACTGCTTCCACTGTGAGTGTCAGCAGTGTCTGAAGATATATTGGCACAAGCCTCATGTCCTAACTTTGCTTTGTTAAGGAGATATGGCGATTTCAAAATGCCTCCCGTTACAGAATTTCAGCTCTGAATTTCACAACCTCCCCATACACTTTGAATGGGAAGTAACCAGACTATGTGTCACTTCGAGGCAAATTGCGAAAAAACGGTAAATCTCACAATAAAGATAGTGACATTGTCTGAAAGCCAGCAAAAATACCTACGTTTTGATGTATAATTTGTGGGGGTTGAGTGGAAATTGAGCGAGTAGCAAGAAGTTGTTCGGACATGAAGAGAAAATTCAGAACAGACCAGCACACACTCTGAGTTAATTGCATAGCAACCATAGCAACGCATGTATTTTCTGAAAAATCACAAAGCTGCAACCGAAAACTTAAAGAGGCATTAAATGAAAACGGTAGAAGATCTGAAAAAGCTGAATCACACAGGAATTGCCCAATAATCTGAGAACATTTTAAATTTTGAATGGAGTTTCTAGGTGAAAGTATGAGGAAGCAGTTAAGTTTCAAAAACAAGCAAGTTTTAGCAGAGTTGTGGAAGTTTCCCATTCATTTCAATGGGACAAATTAAAGGAAAAAAGTGTAATTTTTAAAAAGTATAATAGTAATAAACACCAAAAGTCATAGCAGTCGTCAGCAGAAAGAGCAGAACAGTTTAGAGTTTGAACGGAGAAAATCGGCTGAAAACTGAGGGAGTAGTTAAGTGCCGAAAAACGTACGGAAGCAACTAGATTATGGTGGAATAAAGAACTAGAAAAAATTTGCATTTCCTGCGAAAATGCTGTGTGGATGCCTTATCGCTGAAGCTGTCTGCTGAAAAGCTGAAAAAGCTGAAAAGTTGCAAAAAGTTGTATGGTGGTGAAAAAAAAAAATGTTGCCATGAGCACAATTTGAACCTGTCCCTCTTGGGCTGAAAACTGCTACTCATCTCACTAAGCCAAACTCATTCTCACAGATAAGAGGTGGACAGACTGACAATTCTGCAGAAATTAGCAGAAGCTGCTGGGAATTGTGCTGATAAGAGGTGAAAGGCTGAAAATTTTGCAGAAAAGAGGTGACTCAGCAGAATTTTTGCTGAAAAGAGATAAAGAAGCAGAAAGTTGCGCTGAAAAGAGATGAATCAGCAGAATTTCTGCTCAAAAGAGGTTTTTTCTGAAAACAGCTGAGATTTGTGGTGATAACAGGTGAAAACGCTGAAAAATTTGCAGAAGAGGTGAATAAGCAGAATTTGGGCTGAAAAGAAGTGAAAATTCTGCTGAAAAGAGTTCAATCAGCAGAATTTCTGCTGAAAAGAGTTCTGCAGAACTCTTTTCAGAATTCTGCTGAAAAGACGTTTTTGCTGAAAACAGCAGAAAAAGCTGGGATTTGTGCTGAAAAGTGGTGAAAAAACTGAAATATTTTACTGAAAAGGGGTGAAAAAGCTGAAATTGAGTTAAAAAAAGTTTAACTGTTAACTGAAAGAAATGTTGCCATAAGAGGGATTTGAACCCAGGCCTCCCAGTCTGAGAACGGATGCTCATCTCACTGAGCTAAAACACAGGTCATCCCGGCAAGGAAAATCAGTGAGGCCACTGATGATATGGCAGAAATGGGCAAAAAATATTGCAAAAAAAATTCAATATCTCAAAAAGTATAGAAGTTATGAGCACCAAAAGTCATAGCAGGAATTAGCAGAAAGAGCAGAATTTTTTAAAGTTTGAATGGCGAAAATCGGATAAAAACTGTGGGAGTAGTTAAGTGCCGAAAAACGTACGGAAGCAACCAGAATAATAAAGAATAAAGAGAAACAGGAAAACAATAGTGTGGATGCCTTGAGGCATCCACACAACTAGAAAAAATTGCATTTCCTGCGAAAATGCTGTGTGGATGCCTTATTGCTGAAGCTGTCTGCTCAAAAAGTGAAAAAGATGAAAAGTTGCAAAAAGTTGTATGGTGGTGAAAAAAAACAAAGTTTCACCCTGAGTAGGATTCGAACCTAGCCCTGCCAGACTCAGAGCAACTACTCATCTCACTGACCCAAACTCGTTTACACAAAGAAGAGGTGGACAGCCTGACAATTCTGCTGGAATGAGCAGAAGCTGCTGAGAATTGTGCTGATAAGAGGTGAAAAGGCTGAAAATTGTGCAGAAAAGAGGTGAATCAGCAGAATTTCTGCAGAAAAGAGGCAAAGAAGCAGAAAGTTGCGCTAAAAAGAGGTGAATCAGCAGAGTTTCTGCTGAAAAGAGTTTTTTTTTCTGAAAACAGCCAAAAAACCTGGAATTTGTGCTGAAAAGGGGTGAAAAAAATGAAAATTTTGCTAAAAAGTGGTGAGGAAGCTAAAGTATACCACATCAAAGTATTTGTGGCAAAACATAATATTTCTGCCATATTGTGGTATTTGTGCAACAAAAGTTACTACATTACAACATGAATACGGATTAAAGATGAAAGAAACTGGCAACAAATTCCTCCACTACAAACCAGTCTGATACCACTGTGCAGTGTTCACGTTTACTAAGGCACTACCCAAAAGGCGCCACAAGAGGGCACTCCAACACAAGAGATGACCTATGTACACTGATGCACTTAGTAACAGTCAGCCTCCTACTTAGCCACTACGTAATACAGCGGAAATACAGTAGCAGAAATACAATGTTTTTGCAGAAACACTGTAATTTCACTCAAATACTATGAAATAGCAGTAATACTATGATTTGGCAGAAATACTATGTTTCAGTACAAATACTATGATTTGGCAGAAATACTATGACTTAGAAGTAATACTATAACAAAAGGGATTCCTCAAAATACTATGAAATTGCAGTAATTCTATGATTTGGCAGAAATACTGTACTCCGTACAAATACAATGCTTTGGTAAAAATACTATATTTTGATTTGAACTCTATGATTTGAAAAAGATGAAAGCATTGAAAAAGGTGAAAAGGCTGAAATGAGCAGAAAAGAGATGAATCAGCAGAATTTCTGCTGAAAAGAGGCAAAGAAGCAGAACGTTGCGCTCAAAAGAGGTGAATGAGCAGAATTTCTGCTGAAAAGAGGCAAAGAAGCAGAACGTTGCGCTGAAAAGAGGTGAATGAGCAGAATTTCTGCTGAAAAGAGGCAGAATTTCTGCTGAAAAGAGGCAGAAGGTTCTGTATGTAGAAAAAGAAACACGATGAACCATGTGTGAAATAAATAAAGAAATGAAATGAAAGAACAACCTGATTCTGCTCAAATTCACCAATCAGAGCTATTGCCTCTGTCTGCTTCATTAGGCTGGGTACTTGTATGTATTTCGGTCCATATTAGAAAAGCTGCTAAAATTATAAAACTTTGCAGAATTGTAATAAATGATCAATATAAATGACAGGTCTGTGATAGTGTTTAAATTTGTAATGAAAAAAAAATGTTGAAGCAAGGTGGGATTGAACCCACGACCTTTGAGCTGCAGAGCCGTGTCATTACTGATTGCGCCACCTGGTAAGGGGGCGGGCGGCTGAAAAACAAATAGATCAGCAATCAGAAATAGATCGCGGTGAGAGGCGAAAAGCGCCGTTTTTTGGAGTTACAAAACGTCGTGTAACTGAAAAACTAGGAGGGCTAGCAGAATAATTCTTGTACTGGGTGAATCAGCGGACTTTGGTGTATTTTGACTGCGATTTTCATAGCTCTTTGTACCTCCGTCGCGGAGATATGACGAGAGAAGAAACGGCTTCATTTTCAGAGTGTGAGAACTGAGAGGAGGACAGATTTCCACCCCTCAAACAAACGTAATTTATGGCTCAACGGTAAGACGAATGTAAAAACTGCTTCCACTGTGAGTGTCAGGACTGTCTGAAGATATATTGGCACAAGCCTCATGTCCTAACTTTGTTTTGTTAAAGAGATGTGACGATTTGAAAATCCCTCTCATTAGAGAATTTCAGCTCTGAATTTCAAAACCTCCACATAGGCTTTGAATGGGGATTTGTCACACCTTGTGTCACTTCGAGGGAAATTGCGAAAAAACGGTAAATCTCACAATAAAGATAGTAACATTGTCTGAAAGCCAGCAAAAATACCTACGTTTTGATGTATAATTTGTGGAGGTTGAGTGGAAATTGAGCGAGTAGCAAGAAGTTGTTCAGACATGAAGAGAAAATTCAGAACAGACCAGCACACACTCTGAGTTAATTGCATAGCAACCATAGCAACGCATGTATTTTCTGAAAAATCACAATTTTGCAACTGAAAACTTAAAGAGGTATAAAATGAAAACCGTAGAAGATCTGAAAAAGCTGAATCACACAGGAATAGCCCAATAATCTGAGAACATTTTAAAATTTGAATGGAGTTTCTAGGTGAAAATATGAGGAAGCAGTTAAGTTTCAAAACCAAGCAAGTTTTAGCAGAACTGTGGAGGTTTTCCATTTATTTCAATGGGACAAATTAAAGGAAAAAAGTGTAATATTTTAAAAAGTATAATAGTAATAAACACCAAAAGTCATAGCAGTCGTTAGCAGAAAGAGCAGAACAGTTTAGAGTTTGAACTGAGAAAATCGGCTGAAAACTGAGGGAGTAGTTAAGTGCCGAAAAACGTACGGAAGCAACTTTAAGAATATTAAAGAATAAAGAGAAACAGGAACTCAATAGTGTGGATGCCTTTGAAGGCATCCACACAATAAAGAATAAAGAGAAACAGGAACTCAATAGTGTGGATGCCTCAGGCATCCACACAATAAAGTTTAAAGAGAAACAGGAACTCAATAGTGTGGATGCCTTTGAGGGCATCCACACAATTAAAGAATAAAGAGAAACAGGAACTCAATAGTGTGGAAGGCATCCACACAATAATAAAGAAGAAAGAGAAACAGGAAAACAATAGTGTGGATGCCTTGAGGCATCCACACAATAAAGAGAAACAGGAACTCAATAGTGTGGATGCCTGAGGCATCCACACAAATAGTGGAATAAAGAATAAAGAGAAACAGGAACTCAATAGTGTGGAAGCCCTTTTAGGGCATCCACACAATAAGAAAGATGTAGAAGAACAATACTGTGAATGCTTTTACAAGCATTCACACTAATTAGACAAAGAGGTTGGGTTTTCAATTTTCAGTTAAGCAGCTTTTATCTGCAAAGAGATGTAATTAAAAAACAAAATCAACAACAATCTTTTTTTACTGTAACTCAGCTGGTGATTTTTTTCCCTCTGAAAATGTCTTTGCTATGTCTCTGAGTAAATGTAAATGTATGAAATTAGATTTACTGAGGAGATAAGTGTGGCAGTACTTACTGCTGAGGGTCTGTACCTGTTCAGGTCAAATGATACACCTATTTTGATGCAGGTGTGTTGAGGGTTACTATGGTGACCCAATCTCCAGACTGGCCTGTCAGCTGTGTTTGTGTCCAGATGTTCTGAGCAGTGGACGATTCTTCGCCACTTCCTGTCAGCATGACCCACAGTCCCTCAGGCTCATCTGTAAGTGCCAGGAGGGGCACACAGGTAAGAGCTAGTATGTTTGCATTACTTACTTTTACCTTCTTTATATAAAAGAGGCAACCAGACAGACAGCAGCGATGCTAAGAGTCAGTGTTTATCAGAAGGTTTTTGGAAAGACACATAAAATAGATGACTCTCTGTTTCCCTTTTAGGTGTAAGCTGTGACAGGTGCAGCCCTGGTTTCTATGGTGATCTGACATTGCCAGGTGCAGTCTGTAAAGAGTGTCCCTGCAACAACAACATCAACCCTGATGATCGCAACTCATGTAACAGCACAACAGGAGAGTGTCTACACTGCCTTCACAACACAATCGGCCTACACTGCCAAAACTGCAAACCTGGCTACTATGGCAATGCCCTAACCCAGGACTGCAAAGGTGACAACAAAAACATAGAAACCTCATCCATCATCCTTTCATCCTCTTACGTGTATGCAAAGCCTCATCGAGGCACCAGGTATTCCTGTGTCCTTTAATGTGTCCCCTTTTTGGTGGAACCCACAGTCTTCACCCAGCTGGACACCCAACCCACTAAATATCCACTGGGAGGCAACTTAGACGTGCCTCCCAGTGAGCTACTTTAACTTTTAGTGTAAAGGAGCGCTGGTTCTTGAGTGTCTGTAAGGCTGAGCGAATTGAAAACTTTAAATTCAATATTGACTAGGGATGGCAATTGATAAGAATTTAGCAATTCCAATTCCATTATTGATATCACTTATCAATTAGATTCCTTCCCTTATCAGTTCTCATTGGCTCCACTTTGAAAGTCACAGCCATCAATAATCAGCATATCAAAGAAATTACACTCATGCACATTCACTTGCATGCTGCGGGTCACATGTTTGTGCTTGTTGGAAGTGCTTCCATCTTTGTTGTAATCAGTGTTGGTGTCGTTACTTAACAAAGTAATTAAGATAAGATAAGATAACCTTTATTAGTCCCACGTGTGGGAAATTTGTTTTGTTACAGCAGGGAACAGTGCAGACTTGCATAGAAAAATTAGAGAAAAACACTGGAATAAGATATCAATAAGATACTGTACACAATAGAATAGAATAAAAAATAAAACTAGAAAGCGAAAATTTCAGAAGAAATTTTAAGTGTGCCTATGCCGCTAGTAATCAGTGTAGTTTGCCATTCATACGGCTACAGAGAGCAAAACTCAGAAGAGCAGCCATTCTCCACCATGAACTATGGTAAAAACAAACACCGCTCACGCTTCACAGATGACAGCTTACAGTTTTGTGTAAAGATGAAGTTACTTCGTACAGCGCCGATTTGCAGACGCTGTGCACACAGGTTCATGAGCAGAAGTCCCATTGTACCACGGCAGACCCAACAATGTTTGCATGAACACGCTTTGAAGCATTACGTTATGGACCACTTTTCACACATGGTTGGTTTACCCACACAGCCGGCTGTGCATTCACTTTTTGTTTTTTGTTATTTTTACACAGTGTTCTGGATTATGAACAATGGTCTACAGCCAATCTTGTGTATTATTATACAAACTTTGGTTGTGAGATTCAGATAACTATTTAATAAAAGCTAAATATTTTATATGAGAGTAAGAAAGAAAAGTATATCTTTGTGTCCACCTTTCTCTGTTAATGCCCTAGCTGCCCCCCCCCCGGCAAAAGCTTTGCTAGATCCGCCCCTGCACAGTTACCAGCTGTCAGCTACACAAAAAAGGAGCGTGGTCTTTATTTGTCTCTCAGAAACAACTCATAACTTCCCTTCAACTCATTCATGTCACCTAAAGTGTAAACCTGTTTCTCCATCACCAGTTCAGCTCTGATGATTCAGTAAGGACATCTCCTGATTTCATCTTCATGCTCCAGCAAACATCAGCTGATACTAGAAATTAAAATCAAAAGAATTCTAACAACAGCTGATCAAGCTTAAACATGCTGCTGTTGTTTAGCGCGAGGAATAGTAATATGTGTGCCTCTTGGCATAGGCACACATAATAAAATACTATATACAATCGAATAAAATAGAATAAAATAGAATAGAAATGCTATATACAATTGAGTATAATACAACGATGCCAGAAAAAGAGTAATTGTGTTATTGCTATTGCAGATTTGTGGATGTGTGTGTTTGATCAGTTGAAGTCTTTGTTGTGGAGTCTGACAGCAGTGGGGAGGAAAGACCTGTGAAATCTCTCCGTCCCACACCGTGGGTGCCGCAGCCACTGAAGGAGCTGCTCAGTGCTGTCAGAGTCTCCTGCATGGGGTGGGAGATGTTGTCCAGCAGGGATGACAGCCTAGCCACCATTCTCCTGGCACTCACCACCTCCACTGGGTCCAGAGGGCATCCTAGAACAGAGCTGGCCCTGCAGATCAGCTTGTTCAGTCTCTTCCTGTCCCCGGCTGAGATGCTGCCGCTCCAGCAGACCACACCGTAGAAGATGGCTGAGGCCACCACAGAGTCATAGAACGTCTTCAGGAGTGGGCCCTCCACTCCAAAAGACCTGAGTCTCCGCAGCAGGTACAGCCTGCTCTGCCCTTTCCTGTAGAGGGCGTCTGAATTATGAGACCAGTCCAGTTTGTTGTTCAGATGAACACCAAGATACCTGTAGCTGTCCACAGCCTCAATGTCCATACCTTGGATGTTCAGTGGTTGCAGTGGAGGATGTTTGTGCCTGCAGAAGTCTACCACCAGCTCCTTGGTTTTACTAGTGTTGATCCGGAGGTAGTTCTGCTGGCACCAGTCCACAAAGCCTTGTGTCAGTCCTCTGTACTCCCTGTCATCCCCATCAGTGATGAGGCCAACTATCGCAGAGTCATCAGAGAACTTCTGCAGGAAGCACTGGGTGGAGTTGTGGGAGACGTTTGCAGTGTAGATGGTGAAGAGGAATGGTGCCAGAACCGTTCCCTGTGGGGCCCCCGTGCTGCAGACGACCCTGTCCGACACACAGCCCTGAGTTCTCACATACTGTGGTCGGTCAGTGAGGTAGTCCAGAATCCATGTAGTGAGGTGATGGTCCACTCCAGAGTTCTCCAGCTTGTCCTTCAGGACCGTGGGAAGAATGGTGTTAAAGGCACTGGAGAAGTCAAAGAACATGATTCTCACAGTACTCCCAGCGGTCTCCAGGTGAGAGAGGGAACGATGCACGAGGTGAATGACGGCATCATCCACTGCAATGCCAGGCTGGTAGGCAAACTGAAGTGGATCAGTAAGTGGGTGGGAGAGCTTCATTTTGATGCGCTTCTTCATACATGGTAAAAAGTGGAATTATTAATTTTTCTTGGAAAGTTTTATAAAATTCAATCGGAAAGCCATCTGGCCCAGGTGCCTTACCACTGTTAATGCCTGTGATATCTCTTCAATAGTTAGACGTCTGTCTAATTCCTGCTTTGTGTTTGTGTCTGGAACTGATTTTGATCTAAGAATATGTCCTGCTCTTCTGAGGCTTGAGCACATTCTGATTTATACAAATTTTCATAAAATTCTCTAAAGCTGTCATTAATTTCCAATGGATCTACTGTTACATTCCCTGAAGAGGTCTTTATACTATTAATTGCTCCTTCACTCTGCATTTTCTTAATTCTCCATGCCAAAAGTCTTCCTGCTTTCTCTCCTTGGTCATAATAAGATTGCTTCAGCCACATTAGATTTTTTGCTGCAGGGACTATTGTATTAATTCAGGGTCTACCTCACAATATAAAGCGCCTTGAGACGACTGTTGTTGTGATTTGGCGCTATATAAATAAAATTGAATTGAATTGTAAGATGGAGACCAGCACAAATAGACTTCAAAGCAGTCATCATGGTGATTCTACTGTAGAAGCATGAACAGGTAGAGGCTGCAGCCTGATTGCTCATCAGTTTGTTACTTGTTTAAGTTCAGGCTCTGGCTGCTGGGCTGAGGGGTTAGGGTTAGGGTTGCATTTACTCAGCTTTAGCATCACTCTGGGTTCTTGGCTAGCTTAGCATTAGCATGCCATCTTTGTGGGTGCTTGCAAAGAGCTGAAGTTGTGTTAGCAGCATAATGCAGCTGTTTCTGTCCTGGAGCAGTCTCCACTTTACCATAAAATATCCATATTCATACTGTAGGCTGTGTCACTATTTTCCTTCTCTTGCACACAAACTGAAATTAGCTGATTGTCCAAGTGCAAGCAGAACTGATAAGTGTGATCGATAGGCAAGGCATTTTTCCCCTTTTTCTTAAGGACATGACTTCATGACTTCAGATACTGTTTATCTGCTGTAGATATTTTTTTTAGGCCTCACACTTCTTCTTCAGGCCTTTCACTTTTTTACCTCAATTTTTTTTTTTTGCAAAGACACCCTGGTCACCATGCCAAGTATTAAATCTTGTTCTTTTATTCTTTTACCAGACAGAGAAAACACGACTCAGTTGGTCAAAGTATTTATAATTATTATTTAATCATCTTCCGAAAGAGAGAGAGATGTGCACAGCCCAAAGCAATTTGCAGATCTCTAGCATTAGAAGCCAAAATGTGTATCATATAGGTGTTATTTTGGTCCTTTACACATCACACATAGTTTCGATAAAAACAACTCCTTCTGGCCTGACTTGACGTGTGTGTGTGTGTTGCTTAGTTCTGCTTTTCTGTCTGCACCGCTTCCTGTTCTCTGCACAAAGCGTCTCCTTCTGCAGTTTCCTGTCGTACACAGTACTTTGTGACCTTTAGCACACATTACAACTCAAAGTGGCGTTTTTGCTACACTGGCCTATATAAAACAATATAAACAGAAAATAAGCACTAAGACTATATATTTATTCGGTAACACAAGTAAACTTGTCAGCTAACAGGTCTGCGAGAATAAACTTGCTGGTGCAAAAGTACTATTCCATGCTGTCAAAATGTGTTGTTTTTTCAATTAAAGCTGTGAAAATGCTAAGAAACAAGTAATGTGTTTTTATGACAGGCTGGTAGTAACAAAGTATCTAAAGATCCAGTTTAAACCCTGATTTTTACTGGAAAAATTTTAAAGTTAAACTGCAGTTTTGAAAGAGGGATCAATGCTTCCATCATCAATAATCTTCTTGCATAATTTTTCTTCTCTATTGCTCCACCTATATACCCTATATTTCTTTTCTATATTTCGCAAAGTTTTGACAAACACTAAAATAAAAGTATTTTCCAGAATGCTCCTGTGATCGACGGGGGACTCAGGAGACTCAGTGTCCTCTGGGGAGACCCTGTTTCTGTGATCCGAGGACAGGACAATGTCCCTGCAGGACAGGTGTGATAGGTAAACTCTGTGATGAATGTGAGGACAGATACTGGAACCTGAACATACCCTCGGGATGTCAGCCCTGCAGCTGTGACCCCGTCAACTCTATTTCCAACATCTGTGACAAGGCAAGAGCTCCACAGCCACAGACAGTGTTGGCGTGTGACCACAGGGTTCAGTTTTCATTTATCATTTGGGGTGTGAGGCTGTCACTCTGCTACTCCTCTCACCTCAGAAAAACAACCTTGTATGTTTGTATGTCCATTTCAAGGTTATTTTTATTTAAAATAAAAAACAAATTATAAATAATCATCTGCAGTAGATGCTGATTGTTAAACTTTGTATGAATGTGCTGTGACATATTCAGGTAACTGGACATTGTCCATGCCATCCTGAGTTTGGAGGAAGGCACTGTGATGAATGCAGAGAAAATCATTTTAGGAATCCAGACCTGCAGTGTATCCGTGAGTGATATTTTAATGTTTCCTTTAAGTGGACTATTCTTCTTTTCTTTCCTGACATATGTCTCCAGTGGTGTATGTTCATATAAATCATTCCAAAGTTTCAAATATTGAGGGCAGTGAACCAAAAACTCGGGGTGCAGACTGCTCTGACCACTCATTTTATCACCCTTGTTATACTCTTTGATCTCTTTGATGTCACAGGATGGGGATATTCTTATATGGTCACAGTAAGAGCTGCACTCAAAGCACAACATCCACATCTACCAGCTCTGTCTTAATCTGAAAGTTTGCACTGTTCCAGGAGGAAGACAGGACAAAGACATGCTGTGGAAGAGAACCAGAGATTAATATTAACTAATAATTAAATGCAGACAGGTGTATAAACACATCGGTGCATCCTGAGAATCCCCCAGCAGCCTAGACAACTGGTCCAGCCCTAACTATATGCTTTAGCAAAAAGGAAAGTTTGAAGCCTAATCTTAAAAGTATAGATAGTGTCTGTCTCCTGAATCCAAACTGGAAGCTGGTTCCACAGAAGAGGGGCCTGAAAACTGAAGGCTCTGCCTCCCATTCTACTTTTAAATACTCTAGGAACAACAAGTAGGCCTGCAGAGCGAGAGCGAAGTGCTCTAATAGGGTGATATGGTACTACAAGGTCATTAAGATAAGATGGGGCCTGATTATTTAAGACCTTGTATGTGAGGAGCAGGATTTTGAATTCTGGATTTAACAGGGAGCCAATGAAGGGAAGCCAATACAGGAGAAATCTGCTCTCTCTTTCTAGTCCCTGTCAGGACTCTTTCTGCAGCATTTTGGATTAACTGAAGGCTTTTCAGGGAGTTTTTAGGACTTCCTGATAATAATGAATTACAGTAGTTCAGCCTGGAAGTAATAAAAGCATGAACTAGTTTTTCAGCGTCGCTCTGAGACAGGATATTTCTAATTTTAAGTTGTCTAAGGAGCTTGGAAAGGAATTTTAAGTAGTAGCAGCGCAGGTCCACTTTAATCTTTTCTAAATCCCCCTTGTTTTCTTGTTTTATCTTGTTTTATCTTATTTTCAGCTTGTGACTGCAACCTGGAGGGAACCAAACGACCATCATGTGACCCTGAGACTGGCGAGTGCATCTGTCGGGCGGGTGTAACCGGTATATTCTGTGATGAGTGCGTCCCCGGCTTCAATAAATTATTCCCAGCCTGTGAACAGTGCCATCCCTGCAACGCACTCTGGACTCAAATTGTCACTGATGTCCAGCAAGCTGCCCAGAAAATAAGAACCCTTATCCCTCATAACAACGTGCAGCCCACAGATAACCACCACCTACAGGAGATGATGAACATGCACTCTATGATGGACAGCCTGGCCAACCTGAGAGTAATCTCCCCACCAAGTGTGGAAAAGCTGGAGAAAATGTCTTTGAAGGTCAGGTAAGTCATGCGAGGATGAATTTAAATGGAACTCGACTAGTGCTAAATGTAAAAATATACAGTACACTGCACTGTTAGTCTTTGCAGTAATTTCCATAGCTTAGTACTGCAAAATCAACAGTAAAAAACTCTAAAGGATGTTTGCAGTTCATTACTGTAATTTGCATGTCATTGTGGGAAAATTCCATGAGATTATATTATTTTTTACGGTAACTCACTCTACTCATGGAAACAGCTGCAAAATACAGCAAATGTAACAATTGATGATGTTACTGAGATTATACAGGGTGGGCCATTTATATGGATACACCGTAATAACATGGGAATGGTTGGTGATATTAAAGTCCTGTTTGTGGCACATTAGTATATGTGAGGGGGCAAACTCCTCAAGATGGGTGGTGACCATGGTGGCCATTTAGAAGTCGGCCATCTTGGATACAACTTTTGTTTTTTCAATAGGAAGAGGGCCATGTGACACATCAAACTTATTGGTAATGTCACAAGAAAAACAATGGTGTGCTTGGTTTCAACGTAACTTTATTCTTTCATGAGTTATTTATTAAAATATAAAGAAATGAGGGTTTACTCAAGACTTTTGCACAATACTGTACAATCAAAGAGCGCTCAGGAAGATTTAGCTCATGCTGAATAATCAAAGTGTATTTATCTCACAGGAAGGTGAAAGATGCCATCGACGCAAAAGTGATCCTGATTGACGTGTCTCCCCTCTTCAACACTGAAATTGACAACATTCATCTAGAAATCATGAACCTTAAGAAGAAACTCACTAGTGTGCCAACTGATGACATAAATGACCAACAAAAAGGTACAAATATTGCATTTCTTTGAATGTTTTGTTTTTAAAATCACTTCTGAGGATTTTAAAAACCTTTAGAAAAACTACACATGATCTTTTTCTGAGTTTTTGAAGACTCCACAGTTAAATTAAAGATCAGGACATGCACGTCTTAATATGAAGCTAAATACCTAAAAATGTTCACTTATCTCTAACAGAAAGTGAAGAAACATAAATATTCTCAGAAACTGCTTTCATGGTTCAGTTAAAAACAGAGCAGATCTGTTTGTCAAGCAAGGAATTCATCTTTTTAAACATAATAGAGTGAATATGACATGAATCATAAAACATCAGAAAACCTTTGTTTTCATCACAGAGTAGACTTCATGTTTCATGATTTCACTTTCTCTGCTTAGCGCGTGTCTCATCTGAACCTGTTGTAGAGCTGTTGGATGAGATCCAGACGCTTTACAGAGTCTTCATGTTGGAGCATGAGAGAGTGAGAAATGTCAGCAAAGCTGTAGAGGACTCCATGGACACCAGACAGGAAGTCAAACACAAACTGAGCATGTGCAACACAGGAGACCTGGCACTGCTGAAGAAGAAGGTCACAGAGCTGAGTGTGGTTCAGCTCAACCAGAAGGTGAGTATCTTTACCAAAAGATCAACTTATCTTTATCCTTACCAAAGAGGTCACAAGGGTTTGAGTTTTAACCTCTGGTGAGGTCGCTGACTGGGAGCAGCTCAGCTCCTATAAAACTGGAGGGCATGGTGATCACTAAATTCAATCAATTTTTAGCCAATGATTTAAATGCAGTTCAATTCAGGTTTATTTACATAGCACCAAACCTTACAGCTGTTGTCTCAAGGTACTTAAATCATAATCACAGGTCAGCAGATCAGAGATGATGCCAAACATGTTTAGTTTACCGCACTCTCCGTTAGAAAAACCGAACACTAAGACAAAATGTCAAGCGTCTCCTTGTCTTGAGCAAACCGCACCTGTTTTAGCCAGTACCGTCAGGTCAGACAGGTACACCTGAAAACCACTGGCACATTTTTTACAAAGAACAAACCTATGAATTTGGTTTGGCCCAATGATGTAGGCATGACATCACCAACACCAAACCTACCTTTCATTAAATCAAGATAAGATGATGTAAACATGCAAATTGTTCTTTGTTGGAAAATGTCCTATCTAGAACAACCACATGCAGTTTGTCAAAAAACAAACAAACAAACAAAAAACCCTACAATGTAAACATTGAACTGTAAGGTCATATGACTAATATATCACGTGAGTAGCGGCAGGATTAAATGAATAGCTGATTGTCCTGGTGTCTCAATGCTGCTGTGCAAATCATTGATTGCATGTGATCAAATCAACACTAACCGCTGGGTAAATGTGAATGCCGTTTAAGCAGTTTGTTGTGGTGTGATAAAGGTCTGTGGAGATCCAGGTTTGGAGGACTGTTCAGGGTGTACTGGAGCTCTTTGTGGGCGTGATCTGGGAAAAAGGAAGTGCGGAGGTCCAAATTGTAAAGGAGCTGTTCCTGTCAGTGAGGATGCTTCAGAGACTGCAGAGAAGCTGAAAGACCAGCTCGTGGATTTGCCTTCCAAACTGCAGGACATCAGGAACAAGGCAGGTCTATACTGGAAACACTGGTGAATGCTCGGGGAACCACTATAGGAGTGGGGTGAGGGTTAAACACAGGTTAAACCTGCAGACCTCTAACCAAGCACCACATTGGTGTGGAAGTGTGTTGGTGGTGTTTTGTGGTTTCATTTGACGAGACAGTATCAGTGAGTTTTGCATCTACATTTCTTTGACATTTGTGTGTGATCGACAGAACACTAGAGCTCTTCCTGTTTCACTTTTTTGGATGAACAAACAGAAATGTTTGTTTCAATTTGATGACTCAAATCACATTTTCTTTCCTTCCTCACACAGATCTTTTAATATGGCAGATGCTAGTGCTGTACCATTATAAACTTACATGTAGACCAATTACCATAATGTCATATTTCGCATCCCTCTCCACAAACTAAATCTTTTAAAAGGTGATTTCTTTTGTCAGATCAATAATGCCAATCAGACGACTCAGGATGCCAAAAACTGGGCCAGAGATCTGCAGGACCGGATCAGCAACAATACAAACTCGTGTGAGAGAGAGAAAAGCAAAACCAGAGAGCTTATTCAGCAAGTCAAAGACTACCTGATGGGTCAGTGCTCACTCCACATTCATTAACTTATTGTTGTAGAGCAGTCATGTACAGTGTGTTGTTTCTCAGCCTGCAAAGATCATCAGACCATCTCACTTTCATCAGTGAGACATAGACACAAAAATGAAATCAACAGATTTAAGAGAAAGTCATTCAGATCATTTATAAGGACACATAAAATGGCGAATGTGGAGGTCCTGTAGAGCTAGAATAGAATAGAATAGAATAGAATAGAATAGAATAGAATAGCCCTTTATTGTTATTGTACTTGTAGAATAAAATTGTGGGTGCTGCACACCAACTGTGCCTGAATAAAATATAAATAGTAGACAAATAGAACTAAATGATAAGTCTCAGTGTAGGTCCTCAGTCAGGTCACGGAAGTCTAAGTGTGCTGCCCTCACGACATGTGACCATGTGAAGCTAGACAGCCAGCGAACAAAATAGACGAGATCTTCCACACAAGGCTTGCTTTTCTTGCTTTTAATGAAGATCCTTTAAAGCCTTATCCTCTCTCAAGGCTTCTCCTTGCTATTTCTTATTTGTAACTGAAACATACAGAAAGTGAAAATAAATTGCTAGCTAATACACATCTTAATGACAAACTTAATGATTAGCCTAGCTTAACACGTGCGTTACATTAGCATCACAGTTCACTCCAGGTAAACACATATAAAAGTTATTTCGGAACACATTAATACTCACAAAGACGAACGTTTCCCAAGGTACAAGCGTGTAGGGCACTTTTAGCGTGTACATGAACTCATTCACTCTTTTAATTCTGCTAGCTTTGCTTTGGCTTTCGCTAGCCTTATCCTTTTCTATTTTATCCCAAAATGCCCTCGCTCTGCGTGTGTACAATCGCCAGTTACTCTTAGAAATCAAAGCATCGTATGACCTGGCTCTTAAACAAACGGAGACAGGAGATGATTATGGGCCTCCTCCACCACTTTTTGAGCCCTATATTCCGGTTTATCTGTGCCAATACTCCTACACCACTTCCTGGAAGAAGCGCCCAAGGAAACGAGGAAAGCGGGCTGGTACACTCATCAAAGTCCGAGCTCTTCTCCATGCTTCTTGTGGAACTACTGGACCAGCAGAGTGCATCTTTAGATGGATCCTGCCTGTTGTCCCTGGAGCTCCCACGACACTTGATCCCCCGCTCTCAGCTTTCTCTCGCACTCCAAATGGCTTTACTAAATGTAAGATCATTAGCAAACAAGACGTTTGTATTAAATGACTTCCTAAAGTCACAACAGTTGGACTTTCTGTTTCTGACAGAAACATGGCTTCAACCCGGTGAGTCTGTAGCTTTTTCGGAACTGGTTCCTCCTAATTTCTCATTCTTCAATCTCCCTCGGCCCTCTGGTGGGGGGGAGGCTTAGCCACCGTGTTCAACGCTCGATTTCATTGCCATCAAACATTACAGCACGACTCATTTTCTAGTTTTGAACTCCAGCTGTTTGAGCTACACCTAAACTCTGCTGCGCCTTTGCTGTGTGCCCTCATATACCGTCCTCCCAAGTTTAATAAGGATTTTATCAAAGAGTTTTCAGGTTTTATGGCTGGAATTGTTCTTAATTTCGACAGTTTTTTAATCCTTGGTGATTTTAACGTCCATGTCTGCTGTGACTCTAAACCTTTGGTCAAGGACTTTTTAAATATTATTGACTCTTTTAACTTGACCCAGTGGGTTACCGGTCCCACGCATGAAAGAGGTCACACACTGGACTTGGTGCTCTCCCACGGGCTGGATGTGTGCATCACGGAAATATCCGAGTTGCGCATCTCCGATCATCTTCCTGTGTTGTTCACTCTAACGCTGCGCTGCTCGGTAGATAAGCCGTACGCTCCAGCGCGCAAAAAGTGAGCGCTTAATGCTCTAACAGCGCCCGCTTTTTCTGCTGCCTTTATGGATTCTGGAATAATTAACTCCAACTGTAAAAGTGTTGAGGACCTTTCGGACATTCTTCATTCTACCTGCACTGATATCTTGGACTCTATTGCTCCGCTCAGGACTGTGCGCGCTAAACATTTATCAGAGCCATGGTTGAACGAACATACGCGCTCCCTCAGACGTGACTACAGACACGCCGAAAGGAGATGGAAAAAGGACAGATTGCACATTTCCCTACAGATTTTAAGGACTCGTCTTTCTGCTCACCAAGAAGCTGTAAAAACTGCAAAGACAAAGTTTGTCTCAAATTTAGTGTCAGTAAACAGTCACAGGCCTCAGGTACTTTTTAATGTCCTTAATCGCTTTCTTAGTTCACGTGATAATGCCGGAGTCATTTCTTCACCAAGTATGTGCGATGATTTTTTAGCATTTTTTAATGACAAGATTCTATCGATTAGGGCTCTTGTCTCGTCATCTGCTGCTTCAGATCCGAGTCTTTCTCCTGTGTGCTCAGCTGTCTTAGAGCAGTTTGATCCCGTCTCCCTTAATGACTTGACTGCGGTAGTTAGTGACCTTAGACCATCACACCGCCCCTCTGATTGTCTCCCTCCAAGCTTGCTTAAAAGCACTTTTAATACTGTTGGGCCTTTTATCCTGAGATTAATTAATATGTCCCTTGCTACAGGCTGCGTCCCATCATGCTTTAAACAAGCTATAGTTCAGCCTCTTCTTAAAAAACAAAACCTGGACCCAACTGTTCTGTCCAACTACAGGCCAATCTCAAAGCTTCCATTTCTATCTAAAGTCTTGGAGAAAGTGGTCTACCTACAGTTGCAGGCCCACCTTGATTTTAATATGATCTCTGAAAAATTTCAATCTGGTTTTAAATCACTACATAGCACTGAGACGGCACTTTTAAGGATTTTTAATGATATTCTTTTAACTCTGGACTCTGGCAGCCCTGCTGCCCTTTTATTGTTGGACTTGTCAGCAGCTTTTGACACGGTCGACCATGACATCCTGTTATCACGGCTAGAATTTCATGCTGGCCTAAAAGGATCTGCCCTACAGTGGTTTCGGTCCTATTTGTCAGAAAGGTCTTGTCATGTCAATATGGGCCCCCACAACTCCAAAATAGCCCCTCTTAAATACGGTGTACCTCAAGGCTCTATTTTGGGTCCTGCCCTGTTCGCACTCTATTTGTTGCCATTGGGCTCCATCTTCTCGCGGTACAGCATTTCATTTCACTGTTTTGCTGATGATTTGCAGATTTATCTACCTTTAAAAGCAGGGTCAGACCATCCCCAGCTCTTATTACGCTTCCTTGACGATGTCAAACAGTGGTTGTCATTAAATTTTTTAAAGCTAAATGAAAATAAAACTGAGGTTGTCATTTTTGGCAACTTTAATCATATCGACAGCACTCTGGGCGCCCTTTCCTCGTATTGTAAAACACATGTAAAAAACCTCGGTGTCTTCATTGATGGTTCTTTTAAATTGAATAAGCAGGTGAGTGCAGTAGTTCAGTCCTGCTTTTTTCAGCTAAGACAGCTAGCCAAGATAAAGCCATACCTCCCGGCTAACGTCTTTGAGGGTTTTATTCACCTTTTCCTTACTTGCAGATTAGACTACTGCAATTCATTGTATTATGGTCTAGATCAGGCCACCATCCATCGTCTTCAGATGGTTCAAAATGCAGCTGCTCGCCTGCTAACTGGTACCAAACGGAGAGAGCATATAACCCCAGTTTTAGCTTCTTTACACTGGCTTCCTGTCTCCTACAGGATCCAATTTAAAGTTTTACTTTTTGTTTTTAAGTCACTTAATGCCCGAGCCCCTCCTTACCTGTCTGAGCTCCTCTCTGCCTATGCTCCAGGAAAAACCATGAGGTCTAGCTCAGAATTAATGCTGTCCATCCCACGGACTTATCTCAAATCCCGTGGTGATAGATCCTTCTCTGTGGCAGGTCCCAGACTCTGGAATAGTCTCCCCTTAAATATTAGATCTGCACAAACACTTGAGCAATTTAAATCATTACTAAAGACACATTTTTATGCCCTGGCTTTTAACACACTATGATCCAAGCATTTTGGTCTTATTTGAATCAGTTTTAGTTATTGTTTTAATTCTTTTATTGTCCTATTATTGTTTTTTATTGTTATTATTGTATTACATTGTTGCTTTTCAATGCCATTTTTATATTGTTAAGCACTTTGTGCAGCATTGGCTGTTTGAAATGTGCTATATAAATAAATTTGACCTTGACCTTTGACCTTGACCTTAATACTGCCGAAGCACTTTTCACAGCATTACCGGAGAAAATACGTCAAAGATAGGCGAATGATCAGAGCGCTCCCTCGCTCCCATTTCCGCACATACAATACAAAGATCGCTTGTGATAACGATGTCGCACTCTGAGCAAATTTCAAACCCACACATCTTAACTGTTTTTAGCATGAATTACTTATAATATTTCTTAACTTTGAACTTATTTATCACCTTGCTTATGTAACTTAATCAGATTATGCACTAACTACTGACTTTTGACCAAAAGGCATAACACTAAGGAGTTTGGAAAGAAAGCGATGGGACATCTTTAAGTTTGTGAACATGTTTCATCCAAGAGGCTTCACCAGTTCTAAAATTAATTGATGGGTCATCCAATGTATTTAAACTGTAGTGGGGGGTTGTTCTTTAAAAGGGTCATGGGTAGATTCAGGGTCACCTGGTCCAGCCCTAACTATATGCTTTAGCAAAAAGGAAAGTTTGAATCTTAAAAGTAGAGATAGTGTCTGTCTCCCGAATCCAAACTGGAAGCTGGTTCCACAGAAGAGGGGCCTGAAAACTGAAGGCTCTGCCTCCCATTCTACTTTTAAATACTCTAGGAACAACAAGTAAGCCTGCAGTGTGAGAGCGAAGTGCTCTAATAGGGTGATATGGTACTACAAGGTCATTAAGATAAGATGGGGCCTGATTATTTAAGACCTTGTATGTGAGGAGCAGGATTTTGAATTCTGGATTTAACAGGGAGCCAATGAAGGGAAGCCAATACAGGAGAAATCTGCTCTCTCTTTCTAGTCCCTGTCAGGACTCTTTCTGCAGCATTTTGGATTAACTGAAGGCTTTTCAGGGAGTTTTTAGGACTTCCTGATAATAATGAATTACAGTAGTCCAGCCTGGAAGTAATAAATGCATGAACTAGTTTTTCAGCATCACTCTGAGACAGGATATTTCTAATTTTAGAGATGTTGTGCAAAGATTAGATATATTTTTTGATGCATTCTCAATAATCCAGAAAAGTAAATCTCCAAAAGTTGATTCTGTTCATCTGGACGTAGCGTTTTGTGGGAGAAACGTTTCGTCACTCATCCAGGTGACTCCTTCAGTCTCAGCTGACTGCAGGTTTCCCCAATCTTATAAAGAGTACATTTGCATAATGACTGAAACCAGCCCACTGAAGGAACAATGGGCTGGGAGGTCAGTTCCTTCATCATGATTATGCAAATTCTCATGACCATTGATCTACAACCACTGATCAATGGTCATGAGTACCATTCACAGATAGTTGGGGAATGGCTGCAATCACAGCATTGTAAGATGGTGACAGATGTACCCTTAGGCCCCCTCCTCCATTCAGAGATGGTCTTTCCCTTTTCACGTAAATGGCCTCCTTGACTCCGCGCTCAAACCAGCGTTCCTCCCTGTCCAGGATGTGTACATCCTCATCATAGAGTGTCCACTGGCCTGTAGGTGTAAATAGACTGCAGAGTCCTGGCCTGACGAGGTAGCTCTTCTGTGTTGTGCCATCCTCCTGTCCAGAGGTTGTTTGGTTTCCCCGATGTATAAATCCTGGCAATCCTCCTGGCACTTAACAGCGTACACTATGTTACTCTGTCTGTGTCGGGGGACCCGATCCTTGGGGTGGACCAATTTTTGGTACGGTGTGTTTTGGGGTTTAAAAGCCACAGAGACCCGGTGTTTAGAAAAAATGCATCTCAACTGCTCCGATACTCCTGACACATATGGGATCACTACAGGTTTTCGCTTAGGCAGCGGTTGTCCTTCTCTCCTGGATCGGCTGGAGCTTTCTTTAGGCACCTTCCCAGCTTCCGAGCGGCCAGGGAAGCAGAAGAACATCACATCAAGAAGGCCCTGAGTAAATGTGGTTATCCCAGCTGGACATTTGTCAAAGCTGGGAAGGAGCCTAAAGAAAGCTCCAGCCGATCCAGGAGAGAAGGACAACCACTGACTAAACGAAAACCTGTAGTGATCCCGTACATGTCAGGAGTATCGGAACAGTTGACTGAAGAAGTCACTTGGATGAGTGACGAAACGTTTCTCCCACTGAGAACACTACATCCAGATAAACAGAATCAACTTTTGGAGATTAGATATATTACATAGTGTGGGAAGAAAACAAACTATTTCTCCAGGCTAAATGATGATCTACTAAATTAGTAAGATGCCATTTCCTCTCCAGCTTACAAGTTATCCGCTTTAAGCTGTGTGTTTGATAGTTATACCAGGGAGTCAAGTACTTCAGATTTGAGGGTCTCTGTTTCAACAGCCACAGCATCCAGTTGTACATACTAAAGATGTAAAATTATTTGAGACATTTTAGTATCTACATGAATGTTAAAGCAGTTGTAGATACTATATTGTTCTTTCATTGTGAATTTTTAAGCTTGGTGTGTTTTTGCTGATTGTTGTTTTGTGCATTTCTCCAATCCAAATTCACAGGCAGTGTTAAATCTGTGACAGTTATAAAGAACAGGGCTCAATGGTGCAAATTAGCCTTTATACATGTAGTGTATCACGTCCACTTTGAACCAGCAGCCACCAGATGGCAGCAAAGTACAGGATGGATCCTTTGAAGTCAGAGAGAGAGAACGTGGGTTTACAGAGTATGTTGGTGCTGTTGTGATGCTGTTCTATGTGAGTATGTGTTGTTTCTCTGCAGGAAACCTTTTCATTGCTCTTCACATTTCCTCCCTGACAGATGACATGGTTCCTCCAGAGGACACTGAGAAAATGGCACAAGCTGTTTTGAGAATCCAGCTCCCACAGTCACCTGCTAACATCCAGTCCATGATCAGTAACGTCAGCAATTTGTTGAAAAATGCCACCAGACTCCTGGAGGACTTAAACAACCTGGACAAGAAAGTCAAGGCAGCCAGAGACCTGCAGCAGGAAGCTCGGGACCTCAAGTCAGTGCTGACAACATAAAAATGACGTAAAATTTAAATTCAAACCAAAAACTAGAAACTATAAATGAAATACAACCTTTAGCCTAAAACAGGGGTGGGGGTGCTCCAGGCCTCAAGGGCCGGTGTCCTGCAGGTTTTAGACATGTCAGCTGATTTAAGTGGCTAAATGACCTCCTCAACATGTCTTGAAGTTCTCCAGAGGCCTCGTAATGAACTAATCATGTGATTCAGGTGTGCTGACCCCGGGTGATATCTAAAACCTCCAGGACACCGGCCCTTGAGGCCTGGAGTTGCCCACCCCTACCCTAAAACCACCATCAGCTGCAGTTCCTCTAACATCCAGCAGAGGCTCCAGCAGTGAGTCATCCCCATGTTAAGACTTTACCACAGAAACCTCCATGTTTACTCTTTTGATTTTAGATCATTTGCTCTCTCTCATCTGTGTTTCCCCCTATTTTTGTCACCAATGAAAGAATCTATAACATTTCAATATGGAAATGGTAAGGACACAACTTCTCTCTACAACGCTGTCCAACAGGAGCTTGATGATGTCATGAACAATATAATACCGCGACTGTGAAGATGACCTCAAACAGTATCAGAGGCCATTTTTCATTTTTAGACTTTCAGACAAACACTCAGGAGTTTTGGACACATCCACGGCTGATGTGTGACTGCATGAAACATTATTTTTCTTCATGAGTTTTAGATGTTTTTCTCAGGTATAGTGAGATGCTTTCAGTGTTGAACTGGTCCTTCGAATCTTCGGCAGCAGGAGCAGGATCAGCTTTCTGAGTCTGAGAGTCGCTGCTCTCTGATGTTTTTACCTCCTTTTTTACCTCCTTTCTGATTAGTGATTTATAGGTGGAACACATATTTGTCCTCCTCGTGTTCTGAACCTTAATCGTCTTTGTTTATTGTATTTAGGGAGCAGATGGAGAACACTGATGTGAGGAAGATCATTCAGGATATTTATGAAGCAGACAAAGCTCAGGACAAAGCTAACAACCTCTTGGAGAGAGTGAGCAGAAACAAAGATGAAACCAAAGACAGGATCCGAGATGTAAAACATCCCAAATATTTCACATATGATCTCTTAGATGTTTGTTCAGCCTGATGCTGATGTGCTCGTGTTTGTTTTCTGTTTCAGGCCGAAGTCACACTGGACAACATTGAGGCGAGGCTCATGATTCAGACTGAAGATCTGTGGAAAGAGATCGAAGCTATGAAGGATAAAACTGAGGAGAACAGAGAGGCAGCGAGAGAAGCCAGAGAGGCGGCAGAGAGTGCTTTCAACATGACCGCCGATGCAGAGACGGTAAAAACACCAATAGACACATTTATATGTGTTTGAGGCTTTTAGACAAGAAAAATCTGTGTAAAACTCTGAACTTTGCACACAACTTTGAGTCTCTGTCTTCAGTTTCACCTCTCAGATGAGAATCAGAACACTGTTTCTGTCAAACAGGAGCTCAATGATGTCATGGAGCAGCTTGAGGTTTTAAAGCAAAAACAACAGAATCAGGAGGTCGAGGGTCAAGCTGCTGGTCGACTGAAGAACATCATGATGGAAGCTGAGGACATAAAGAGACAAGTGGAGGACAAACTCCAGCAGATACGAGGTCAGACCGCTGACCTGCTGGTGTGTTTGAGGTGTGATAGGTGTGACCTTCAGATAAACTCTGAGGCACTGAAATGTCATCTCTGTTGTTACTGGACAAAGTAAAATCTCTGTTCCCATCACAGCTTTGCTTCTGTGTTTAACTGTTGTATGTTTCCGGTCATGTATCTCCACTCCCACATCTATATATAGATCCATAAATAGAATAATGTTTATTTCGATCGTGTAAATATAACTGAAATAACAAGAGAAAAGAAAAACCTAAACATCAAGTTTCATGATTATCTCCATATCTACACAATGTGTACGCTCGAAAAGAAGTAGGATGAAGTTTGCACCTTTTCTGTTCCTACCCCCTCATTTCAAATTCCAGTATTTACAAATCAGTATTCAGAATTCTACATTATATAATCCATACATGTTTAACTATATACAAGTCTACTCATATACAACACACACATAATTTAAGCTCATAAACCAAAACAAAAAAAACTAAATTTTTACATAAACTAAGCACGCAGTGGTTAACACCCACTAAATCTCAAGTTAAGTCAAGTGGCTTAATTGTCATTCCAACCCTGTGCAGTGGTACACTACACAGTGAAAGGAGTTCCTCCATATGGTGCCACACATAACAGACAATAAACACAGGACTACATAAAGTGCAATGTGCAAAAATTATTAAGAATAATGCTAATAATAATAATAATGCATTTTATTTATAGGTGCCTTTAAGACCCTCAAGGTCACCTTACAATAGTACAATAACAATGACAACAATACAATATATTAAAACATAGTAAAACTAAATAAAAACATAAGGTAAATGAGGAAAAAAACAAGCATAAAAGTATAAAAGCTAAGAAAGGTAAAAATGTACTAAGACGGACTCATAATGAAGGGTATGCAGTTCTGAATAGATGGTTTTAAGATGTGATTTAAAAGTGAAGAGACAGTTTGTGGTCTGGAAATCTGGTGGAAGTGCATCCAAAGTCTCACAGCAGAACAACTAAAGGCTCTGAGTCCCATGGTAGTCAGGCGGGCAGGTGGAACAGACAGAAGGGAAGCTGAAAGAGAGCCGAGTGTACGAGGGGGTGAGTATAGGGCTTTGGAACTATTGTAGGAGCGGGGCAACATTTGAAGGGCACGAATCCAAACAAACTGTTTGGAAGGATGATTGCTACGAAGCATGCTTAAAAACAGCTCAAGTGAAAAAGGACGGTATAGAGACAGATTGCATCTGGATGCAGAGAGACGGTATTTTCTCCAAAGCCCTATGTATGGAGAAGATCAGATAAATATGGAGGAGCGAAGTTATTAAGCACTTTGAAAGTAAGAAGCAGGACCTTGAAATTGGCACGGAGGTGAACTCAAAGCCAATGGAGCTGTTTAAGAACAGCTGCTATATGTTCAGTGGATCTATTTCTGGATACAATACGAGCAGCTGTATTTTGAATTAACTGCAATTTATGTAGAGATTTATGAGGTAGACCACAGAGAAGAGAAGTACAGTAATCGAAAAGAGATGTGACAAGAGCATTGACAAGTATGGCGGTACTGTGTGGAGTGAGTGAAGGACGAAGGCGGTTAATAATATGAAGATGAAAATAGGAAAACCAAGTGATATTATTTATATGTAAAAAATTGCAAAAAATTTTTTTACATATAAATAAACAAAGACAGTGCAACACCAGACAGAACACAACGATGCAGGCACAAGACAATGCAGACACAACGGTGTTAAAGTAGGGTGACCAACCGTCCTCTTTTTTTGCACTTGTTGAAATGTATTAAATATTAAATATATTAAATATTTTTAATTTCACAATTATAATAACCACACAGAGAAGGCATCGTTTAAATATGTTAAAGTTTTCTTGAAGCAAACTATATTATTAAAGTTCTTCATGACTGGGCCAAGTGTCCTCTTTTTTGGAAATCAAAATATGGTCACCCTAGTTAAAGAAACTTGCAAAAGACTATTGTGCAAAAAGTCACTTGGTGTATGAAGGTGTGTATGTGTGTATATGAGGTTCTGCAGATAAGTGCTTGGCAGTGACGCGTTGGAAGATGTGTGTGTGTGTGTCAGTCCAGTCACTGAGAGTTCAGGAGTCTGACAGTTTGGGGGAAGAAACTGTTCCTGAGTCTGGCAGTGAGGGCCCGAGTGCTCCGATACCTCTTGCCAGAAGGCAAAAGAGTGTGTGGGGTCCTCCACAACGCTGGTGGCTTTACAGATGCAGTGGGTGCAATAAGTGTCTGTGATGGAGAGAAGAGAGGCTCCAGTGATCTTCTCAGCTGCTCTCACTCTCCGTTGTACGGTATTGGGATCTGATAGGGTATTGGTGCAGGTACCACACCAGACAGTGATGCAGCTGCTGGGGACGCACTCGATAGTCCCTCTGTAGAGGGATACTAGAAGGAATCTCTGAGCTTTGTAAAAATGTCTTTCATATATATATATAGCAGTCTAACATTATCATTGTGTTTAAGTACTGATTTTGGCAGAAATGATGATACAACATGGGAACAAATTCATGATTAGGTGTAGCAGAGTAATGGCCAACCAACAGACTTAACACACATGACATGCATGCTGCTAATTGGGGGTAAATGACCCATTCAGTGAAAGGGGTGTGTTCAAATTAATAGCAGTGTGGAGTTCAGTTAGGGAGATCATTCAGTCTGTGAAGAAATGGGTGGCAATGATGGCCCTTATTTAAGGAATGAAGTCAGCAGATGTTTTACCTGCTGGTTTTAGCCCTTGCTTACTGAGGGAGAAAGAACTGTGATCAAACAGTTGATTGGAGAAGGGAAAACATACAAAGAAGTGCAGAAAATAATTGGCTGCTCAGCTAAAAAGATCTCAGATGCTTTGAAATGGGAAAGAAAACCTGAAACACGTGGTAGAAAAAGGAATACTACCATCTGCCTAGATCATACAATGACAAGAATGGCAAAGAAGAATCCAGTGATCAGCTCCAGAGAGATTAAAGGTCTCAGTTTACCTGTGAGAACTTCAACAATCAGAGGACACCTATGTGAAGCCAGATTAAGTACCACTGCTGAAAAAAACCACATGTATTGAAAAGGTTACACGTTGCCAAAGAACACAATGGCCTAAAGACAAGTGGCTCAATATTCTGTGGACAGATGAGAGCGAGATTGTTCTTATGGTGTCGAAAGGCCGAAGACAGTTTGTGAGACGACCCCCAAACACTGAATACACGCAACAGTACACCGTGAAGACCGTAAAACATGGAGGTGCAAGCATCATGCTTTGGGGATGTTCTCATACTTTGGGGTGGGGCCCATTTATTGCATAACAGGCACCATGGACCTCTTTCAGTACCTAAAGATACTGAAAGAGGTCGTGCTGCCCTATGCTGAGGAAGAAATGCCCTTTAAATGGACGTGTCAGCAGGACAACGATCCCAAACACACCAGCAGACCAAAAAGATTGATGTCATGAAGTGGCCAGACCAAACCCCGGACCTCAATCCGATAGAGAATTTGTGGAGTGACCTCAAAATTTCTGTTTTTGATGCAAAACCCAAAAATGCAGAAGATCAGTTTGGGCTGCAATTTCTGTTTGCAGGTGTCAAATGTTAGCTGACTGCATGCCACACAGATGTAAAGCAGGGATCAGAAATAATGGTTATACAACTAAATATTAGTTCAGCGCTTAAAGGAAAAGCAAAATCTTTATTTCATTTTCAGTTCATACTGTAAATATTCCAGTTTGTAAATGATGCAGACACTCCTACTTTTTAAACAACCTAATAGTCTTTTTCTTCATATTCAGTAGAAATAAAAAGACAAGAAATTAAAAAATTGTTCATGTTTTCATTTGGAATTGAATGTGCATGGCTCCCAGTAGCTTTGTATATATGGAAATAAATCCTATTAGGAACATTGAACTTTTCCTCTGTTGTTTTAAAAACACTGCTATTATTTTGCACATAACTGTACACACGCACACACACACACACACACATATATATATATATATATAAATATATATATATATATATATATACGTATATATGTATATACATATATACATAATGTATATATATATGTGTGTGTGTGTATATATATATATATATATATATGTGTGTGTATATATGTATATATATATATATATATATACATATATATATATATATGTGTGTGTATATATATATATATATATATATATATATATATATATATATATATATATATATATATATATATATATATATATATATATATATATATATGTAAAATGGTAAATGGCCTGTATTTATATAGCGCCTTAATCGTCCCTAAGGACCCCAAAGCGCTTTACATATCCAGTCATCCACCCATTCACACACACATTCACACACTGGTGATGGCAAGCTACATTGTAGCCACAGCCACCCTGGGGCGCACTGACAGAGGCGAGGCTGCCGAACACTGGCGCCACCGGACCCTCTGACCACCACCAGTAGGCAATGGGTTAAGTGTCTTGCCCAAGGACACAACGACCGAGACTGTCCAAGCCGGGGCTCGAACCGGCAACCTTCCAATTACAAGGCGAGCTCCCAACTCTTGAACCACGATCGCCCCAACACACATATATATGTATATATATATGTGTGTATATATGTATATTATATGTATATATATATATATATATATATATATATATGTATATATGTATATATATAATATGAATTAAAATGAGTTTCTTTGTGTTTCTGCAGACATGGAGCAGAAGATCCAGCAGCTGCTTCACAGAAGAAACCAGAAAGCTGCTGAAGTGTCCGACCTGCTGGAGGCGGCTGAGTCGATTCGACAGGAAATCTCAACTCGAGCACAAGCATACACCGAGTGTACTGGATAGATATACTGTAATACTGCTAATAGATACCAGTGAGTACTGCAAACAGCAGTACTGCTCAGAATCTGCTGTAGCTGAATTTATTCTGAATCTTATTCACTGTTTGTACTTATGTTTTTTTTTTTCTTTGTTTCAAGTTTTCAAACTTTTTAAAGTTTTTCTGTTGAGGTTTTGAGTTGTTTTTAAATACAGTATGCTACAATACAAATGAAGACATGCCTTTCGAAATATGAGGACAGAAAACAACACTGATGAACAGTTTCAGTTATTCTGTAATAAACTCTTCATCAAACAGCTTCAGGCCTGATATAACAGAAATATCCAATTAAAACTTTCTGGATAAAACAAGTATTAAGACTTGTTATATTTATGTTAGGATTTGGTTTAAATCGGTGAGTCTGACCTTAGACACAGATCCCTGAGTGATGCAGGAGTCTCTCTCCATCATCTCTGGGGAAACTGATAACAATTCATTACCTTTCCTCTCCTTCAGTTACTCGTTGATGTAGTCACATATGTAAGATTAACTTTTTATAGGACATCACCATCCACCCTGACACCATGCATCAGTCTGCATGAGAGCACTAAAGTCCTCCTCCTGCTGTTTCTTTCTGATAATGACTGTAACACATTTCTCAACCATTCTGAGAATATATATTATATCCTTACTCTTATTCCCCTTATTGTATCTGTAACAAGCAACTTCTTTCGGTGCTGTGCTACTGGAAACTGAATTTCCCGGAGGAACCCACCCGAGGGATTAATAAAGTTTCATCTAATCTAATCTCTAATCTAAAAAAGGCGTTGGGCATGAAAGATGGTCCTCAGTACTGTGAGTCATTTATTTCTTTTGCTCCAATTACACTCAATGACTTAACTACAGTAATGAGTAAAATGAATTTTGCGTGATTGACCATGAAATCTTACATAATAAGCTAAAAGGTTTGCCTGGTGTCTCTGGCTCCCGTTAGACTGGGTTTGTTTCCACTGACAGGACCTCTCACACTGCATCTCTAACCTGTAGGCTTCCACAAGGTTCAGTTCTGAGTCCATTATTTTCTTTCTACTTTCTGCTTCCTTTAACTGGCATTATTCAATCTTTTAATAACATTTGTCATTATTTCTATGCTGATGACATTCAGCTGTACATGTCTTTTTTAAGCCTCATGAGCTGGATATGCTGTCCACCCTAGTCCACTGATTAACACAGGTTACTGATTGGCTCTCTAGTAGTTACCTTGTTTTAACTGCCAGAATGACTGAGACCATAATTATAACCCTTATAAACTAAATCCAACAACAGTCAGCTCCTTACTTCTTTTTGTTTAACTACTAAATTTTGGTGTAATAATTGAGTCTTCTCTGGGCTGTAAAATCTTTTTCTCATTCTTATTTCTTCCATTTAAGGAACATGTCTAACATTTCTTCTCTTCTTTGCATTTAGATTTTTTTAATGCCCTGTTTACCAGCTTAGATAAATCATCTCTTTCAAAGAAAACTATGTGGGCTTCATAGATAATTAAGAAACCTGTTAGAAGGCATGTCATCCATCCCACTTTGGATGGAGGAGCTCTCATTTGTAGAAATTACGCCAAATTTAATAAACCCCCTCAAAACGTGACTATCCAGAGTTGGGACCAGGAAGCAGAGTTGTTTCTCTCCTCCTGGTATCCCCCCTCAAAACGCCAGACCCCTTAGAGAGTGTGTCTGCAAAAGCCAGAAAACTTAACAAAACTTAACAAAAAATTGTAAACACAAAAATCACAAAGAAATAACAATACAGAGTCCTCAACGGCACCAAAGAGTAAAACAGTAAAATGTGGATTATTAAATATTAGGTCTCTCTCCTCCAAGTCTCTGTTAATACATGACTTAATAATTGATAAAAATTTAAAAAAATCAATTTACTCTGCCTTACAGAAACCTGGTTGCAGCAGGATGATTATGTCAGTTTAAATGATATCACCAGGTTATTAGGTTATTCTAATCATCAGAAACCTCGAAGCACAGGCCGAGGGGGCGGTGTGGCAGCTATTTTTCACACCAGCCTATTAATCAACCAAAAACCCAGACAGACTTTTAATTCATTTGAAAGCCTGATGCTTAGCCTTGCCCACCCCAGCTGTAAAACTCAAAAACCAGTCTCATTCGTTATCATCTATTGTCTACCTGGGCCTTACACAGAGTTTCTGTCAATACTGTCGACCATAATATCCTATTAGAGCGATTAGAACATGCTGTAGGTATCACAGGTACTGCGCTGCAGTGGTTTGTATCATATCGATCTAATAGATAGGGATGGGTATCGAAAACCGGTTCTTGTTGAGAACCGGTTCCCACTGTTTCAATTCCTTGGAATTGTTTGGCATTTTTGCAAACGATTCCCTTATCGATTCCAGTCGCCCCAAATGACGTCACCGCGCTGCGGAGCGTCATTTACCTGGCAGGAAACATGGCGGCTCAAACGCTAAAAAGTTTGGTCATACTTTACGAGAACGGATGAAAACAGGGCAACTTGCAATACTTGCAAAGTAGATATTTCATTTAAGGGAGGAAACACTACGAATATGCAAAAGCATTTGCTCACAAAACACGCGATGACCTTAAATGAATGTCGTGTTTTTAATTCTGCTCCGGACTCGTGAATCTCAACCCAGCAGCAGCAGTAACGTTTGCACGTCCTCTCCCGTTAATGCGGCAGGTAAATAATCAACTAATACACAAACAGGGTCAAAACTTCTGTCATGCGCACCTCGCCATATTGGGCGGTATTGATCCCCCTCACAGGGCCTTGTTCTGCTGCGTGGTCAGGTGCAGCACTAATAAAAGACACTTTCCTGTTGTTTCAGATAAAAGAATACGAAAAAACCTGGATACAGGCATCAGATAAATAGTACAACACAATAACAATTATAAGTTACTTGAATTTTTAAAATCATCAGTATGTTTTTCAAACAGCATTTGGCCATCTAAATCTCTTTCTAGTTTTTTCTTTCTTGTCTTCTTCATCTGCCTCCTCCACCGCTGCTCCCACCTTCTTACCCTGTGTGAGACACACAGAGTAACGAGCTCCAACGCATTTATGGAGCTTGCTGGGGTAATCCCGTGAGTTTCATTTATACATATCTTCCAATGCCATCCTGGGAGCAGATATGTGTGTGACACTCTTACAGAGAAGCAGTTCATTTACATGTGAACTGTTCTATGTTCTAGTAAATGACTCTAATTGTGCTCTGGACTACAGCAGAGGAGCCTGAGAAGAGGACAGAGGCAGACAGGTGCATTCCTTCAGCTTACTGTAAAGGGTGTTTCATAGCTTTAATAATTTCTCTATCACGTGTTCATTAATCAGAAATGAGCTATGTGACTTGTTGAAGTAAAAATCAGGTAAATACCTGAGCTGTGGCCGTGGCCCACTTGTCCAGTGACAACAGGTCCAGTGAGTCCAGTAACTGAGGTTTGTTAGCTTAAACTAAATACTGACAAGCATTCAAACTTTTGTAGGCATTCATATCTTCTCCAATATAATTTGAGGGCTTGTTGATAACATAATGATATAAGACAGACAGAATGCCAGGGTTACACTCCACAGCATCAGTAAACACACTCGGAGGGCACAGGTCAACGTCCATCTTCAGCCCTGCTTTGCCCAGTTTCTCCACATAATGAGCCAAATGAAAGTGTTTCACTTCCTCTCAGAGTATAAACACTCTTTTGTTTAATCATAGTTGCCTTTATTTTGTTTCATGCACATGATGTTTAGTAGGTTGTTTTTTTTAGCAGGATTATCAAATGTCCAAAATGACCCACATGTTAATGTTAGGTGGTAACCGGTCACATAACCTCTGCAGATTTTAGGATTCCTTTCAAATCTCTTCAGTTAACATACGGAGCACTAAATAGCCAGGGCCCACATTATTTATCTCAGCTCCTGCTGCTCACTGTCTACGTTCACAGCTCCAGGTTCGCCAGGCCAACGACCATCGGTGTGGAATCATGGCTCTGGGGCCAGCTCACGCAGCCCGGTTGATCTTGAGTCAGGGTCTCTCACTCCACCAACAGTTTAGTATTTATTGAGGTGACATAAAATATTAATTTCTCACTGACAAGAGAAGGGAAGCATAAAAACTTGAGATGTTTGAGTGATCTCTTCTTTCAAACCTCCTGCGTCTCACATCCTGTCATTCCATTAAGGGCAGTTTATTACCCCTGGAGGCCCTTCAAGCGACACTTTTCACATCCCAGTGGCCAAAACCTTGAGTCGGTGGTACCATGACACTGATACCAGGTACTTTTTTAGTACCTGCTTGGCCAGGATTCCAAGCCATCCGAGCAGGTACTAAAATGTGACGTTGTAGTGGAAAAGAGGCTTTTCGTCTGCGACACCAAGGCTGTGCAACAGTCTACCACAACACTACGTTTAGCTGACTCTGTGGAGTCTTGTTTTCTGTTTGTGCTGTTTTGGTATTAATGTTTGTACTTATTTTATCCTGGTGCACAGCTCTTTGTGATCACACCTCTGTGAAAAGCGCTTTATTATAAATAGACTTTACTCATCATTTCTCCTCACAGCTTCATCGTGTTTCACATCGAGCTCCCGGAAAAGTCATCAGACAGAGACGGGAATGTTTTTGAACTGCAGCAGAAATCACATAACAAGCAATATGTCTGATCTGCTGCTGAATTATTTTATGGGGATATCGTAAAAAACTTTATTTACATTGGGTCCTGTTACAGGAGCATCGATAATGTGAAACTAGAAGGAAGTGACGACACATAAAGGTTTTAAAGTCATCAGACAGAAAGTTCATGTGCAGGCTGCCACACATCCCAGTGATTACCCACCAAGAGCACATACAGGCTACAGGCTGTAGGCGTTCAGGTGGGGGGTCCGACACAGACACCCAGCCCTGCCCCCCTTATTTCAACCCCACCTGCAACAACAAAGAAAAAATGTGTGTGTGTGTGTGTGTGTGTGTGTGTGTGTGTGTGTGTGTGTGTGTGTGTACGGGTTCGTACTATCCTGGTGGGGACCAAAATCTGACTTTTACTATCCTGGTGGGGACTTTCTGCACCGTGGGGACCAAAATCCAGGTCCCCTCGGGGTTGAAAGCAATTTTCACACTCAAAATGCGGTTTTACTGTCAGGGTTACAATTAGGTTATGGTTAGGTTTAGGGTAAGGGTTAGGGTTAGGCATTCATTTTTAATGGTTAGGGTTAGGGTAAGGGGCTAGGGAAAGCATTATGTCAATGGGATGTCCCCACGAGGATAGCAAACCAGACATGTGTGTGTGTGTGTGTGTGATGGGGGGCGGGGGTGAGGAATTTCTTTTGTCTGTAGACCTGAGAGGGAGGAGGGGGAGGGCGGGGGGATTTACCGAGATTGAGATGAAAAAAAACTTTTTATATGTTTCAAACAGCTGCAGAGACATCAATCAATCAATCACTCAGTCAGTCAAATAACAGCAGCGAACAGTGAGGAGCGCCAACAGCAGTTTACTCTGTGTGTGTGTTGGAATCGCGTTACTGATTACTTTGTTCTGCTCCAACAGTTTGAGATCTTTAGTTCTCGGTGTTTTTCTCGCTGTGAGCACGACTACGTTACTCGGGCCGGATGTTTTAATTTGAAAGTCAGCCGGTCTGTTCGGAGGTGTCTGTGTGGAGGAGGAGGAGTTTGAGGGGGGCTAAGGAGGTCCGAGGAGGTCCGGGGGGTCTTCAGACAGTGAGGATCTGCAGCATGTTTCAGCTTCAGCTCGCGCTGCTGCTCGGTGAGTTTAAATAAAGTTGAACTTTTCCAGTTTCAAACTTTCCTGAAACACGTCCTGTGGGTCGGATCGGTTTGATTTAAAACATCCAGCGTTGTATCTTCGTGTTTCTTTGTTGAAAACTACAAAATGCTGCTGCTTCCTCTCAGCCGCTCGTTTCATTCATGATAAAATTATCTAAAATGAAAAAAGCGTGAAACATTTTTAAACTTCGGGAAACTTTCAGAATAAAATGAGCTCGGAGGGGTTTTAACATTAAAGCACCTTTATTGAGTTTCAGTGGAATAATCTTTAGGAGTTTGTCGACATGTTTGATGTGTAAAAGAATTCAGAAGCTGATGATCAACTCAAACCAAACGCACACATTCTGCCAATGTGTGAGAAATAGACTTTAGTTTAAATCTTTGCAGTTTGTGTTTGTAACACGTGACTTTAAACATGTTTGGTGATCTCAGAGATCAGCTTAGTGCCTAATCAATCATCTGTAGACTGCAGATATCAGATGGTCACACCGTGTCGTCGTCACTCGTGAAGGTTTGAATCAGTGATTTTTCTGCTGCCGTCCCTCATGTTTACCCTCATGGTGTCCTGCAGAATACAAGCCCAGCAGAAGCAGCTCTGGGTTCATTTATCGTTTAGGTTCCAATCAGCTGCGCTTTGTACCTTTAATCAATAAATGTGGGCGGGGCTTTGTTAATCATGCTCTCAGATTTTTACCATTAAAGCCTTTTCTCTCAGGTCTGCAGGTATTTACCTGTGCTCAGGAGGGTGGGGCCACGGACGACATCAGCCAACCCGAGCTCAGTGATGTGTGCACTGAAGGCAGCTGTTACCCAGCAACAGGAGACCTTCTGATTGGCAGAGCCCATCAGTTGTCATCCACCTCCACCTGTGGAATGAACCGACCCGAACCATTCTGTATCGTCAGCCACCTGCAGGTAAATTTAACGGTTAACAAGATCCGCCCCCGGCTCGGAGAGTCCAGCATCATCAGACAAACTCCAGCCATCCAGTTTACACGACCTTCAGCTCAGTCCCACTCCTCGTTGTGTGTGTGTGTGTGTGTGTGTGTGTGTGCGCGCGCGCGCGCACGTGTGTTACAGTCTGAAGTGTTTCCTGTGCAAAATGAGCTCCCTATAAGGAAACCATGAGCGCTGGCTGCAGACAGATGTTTGTCCAGATGTTCCTGTGGAGAAAACACGGCAAACTTTGTAGGTCAAAGGTCAGAATGTTTTCATCCAATCAAAAGTCAATAAACCACACAGGCTGATTGCAAACATTGGGTTTTAATGTTTGAGGCAAATGTGTGTGGACATGCGTCATACGTGTGTGGTCGAGCGCACAGATAATAACAGCGTGTTTGCTCTGAGCCGCTGACATTCTTCCGTCATGTGACTTTGATTATACGTCCTCTAATTCCTTCCTTTCATTTAGTCATTCGTCTCAGCTCCTCGCTCTGTGTGGCTGCTGCTCAAACATCACAAACTATAAAAGGTATTGGTTGTTTTTATAATTGTGTCCAGAGACAGCAGAGAGCGGAGCTCTGCAGGAAGAACAGCCAAAAAACAGGAACGCTTCAGTCGGACTTGATGTGTCTGTTAGTGCTCCTCTCTGTAAGAGCGGCGTGCAGCTTTTTGTCTCATGTTTACAGGTGACGATAGAAGAAAGGCTGATGTGGATGAATTTGAGTTATTTAAGAGCACAGCCAGAGTGGCTAGTAACAGTGTTTCACTGAAAAAGCCCTCATCTGCCCCCCTGTGTGACCTCTGCAGTGGATCGCTCGGGTTTGGTTTCCCTCTCTGCAAGAAGTCTGAGCAGCTGAAACATGTCGGCCTGTCAGGGAATCCAGCAACTTTCTGACATCTCTTAATGACTGAGATGTTCCAGAAAGGAAGTTTTCCAAAGTTTTGTCATGAACTCTTAAAAACAAAACCAGTGAAAAGTTTGCGTTATTTCAGGTGAAATCAGACTTTTCATTTGTGGAGAGTTTGTGGTCAGAAAGTTTCCTCTTATCTCCAGTGACTTGCGGCACTGAGGAATCTGAGGAATTCACCTCCTGTTAACCTTTTCCTCCCCCTCTGTCTCATAAACCAGGAGGAGAAGAAGTGCTTTGTGTGCGACTCGTCAGAGCCCTATGACGAGCTGGCCAATCGCACCGACAGCCATCGCATCGAGAACGTCGTCACTACATTTGCCCCGAACAGACTGAAGACCTGGTGGCAGACTGAGAATGGTGAGGAAGAACATTCAGAGAGGTCAAAGGTCAGACGTGTCATTACAGGTTTAAAGACTGAGAGCTTCAGACAGGTTTTCACTGTCAGAAGAAAAAATGTTTGTGGCTAGGCTGTGTTTTGTCACCCTCTATCCTCCACGCCTCCATGATTACAGGTTCTCAGGCTGTGGGGCGGGTCCCTGCTGGAGGCCATGTAGTTATTCCCAGGGGTGGGGGATGTTCAGCTTTAAAAAGCCCAGCAGTGAGGAGGCAAACACAGTCGACCCTCTGTTTGTCCAGGTTCATCAAACACAGTTTAGTTTTACTGCAGAACAAACCTCATACAGGTTCATACAACACATTGTGCTCTTCACCACAAACCCAGCGTGATAAAGTAACACTAACCAGGCAGCTTCATGTCTTTGTTAATTTCCCATTACTCGCTGTATCTGTATGTATGCATTGATTGGCTGATGGTAGGGCTGTGAGCTTGTGTTGTTGCCTCGGCCGAGCTCTGCTGCCCAGATGAACTCGCTGTTCCCGTGATGAGCGAGTGCGTCCAAACAGAAGCTTCAGAGCTGCATCGTGGTGTTTTGTACAGAACCAGGTATTCGCTGCAGTTTTTGAGCTGTGGACTCCTTTATGGCGTCCGTCGTCCTCTGACAGTGGGCATGTTAACACATATGTTCTCCTGTTACCTTTGGCCGTCACTCTTTGGAGTCCTGTTGGTTCTTGGACACGGATTTAGCTTTTTTCTAAGCTCCGATCATGTTAATGTGCAGCGACTGCAGCGTGTTGTTGATTTCTGGGCTCTTTAACCGATGTGGCGCGCAGAGTCTGATCTACAGAGTGCTGGTGACTGATGATCTGCTGTGTGTAGGTGTGGAGAACGTCACCATCCAGCTCAACCTAGAGGCTGAGTTTCACTTCACGCATCTCATCATGACCTTCAAGGTGAGTTCTACACATGCAGCAGGGGATTCTGGGTAGTTGACAGGGGATTCTGGTCTCTTTTAATCAGAAGAACCAGGTGCACACAGTGATTTAGGAGTTGTTGTGAGTTGTGTAATTGAAAGGACATGGCAAGTACTCCATAGTGGGAAGGGTTAAGACCAGGGCCAGACTGGTCAGGCAACTGGCTCCTCCCATACCTTTGCTTTGCGCTCACACAGCTTGTAGAAAAAGTTTAGTGTGGGAGAAAGTGGAGCTGAAAGTCTGAGAAAACAATAAAATAATGAATTAAAGTGAAATTACTGACATGTTAGCTGCTGTTAGCTGCTGTTAGCTGCTGCACCATGAACAGCAGTACCAGTAACAGCCAGTAACCAGACCTC
This sequence comes from Pelmatolapia mariae, assembly GCF_036321145.2. NCBI lineage: Eukaryota > Metazoa > Chordata > Actinopteri > Cichliformes > Cichlidae > Pelmatolapia > Pelmatolapia mariae. The sequence goes on from NC_086233.1 coordinate 137,021, forward strand.
ACAGTCACAGGAGGCTACAGCTGCACCGGCTGAGGAGGAGTGAGGAAGAGGAGGTTAACATGGTATGAAAACAGATGGAGGGAATCAGGAAGACAGAAATTCAAGGATTCAGGCTGCTTTGACCATGAGTCACTGCTAACAGCTTAAGTGTAGATTTTAATTATTGTCACATGCTGCAGTGCAACTAAGGACAACAACACCTGCACCAACCAGATTATGTATCTCTGATCTAAAATCAAACAAAATGACATGTTTGCATATGAGGCCTCTGGTAGAGGACCTGAGCTTGAAGGATAAAGCCCACCCTCAGCACTAGAGGGGAATGAAATCTAATTGGGGTTTGTGTCAGTGATCATGGTGCCTAAACCAAATTTATCCAGTCCAGCCCGGGTCTTCACCACGCCATCATCCTCACCACATGATCCTCAGTTTTCCCGCCTTTGTTTTTCTTTCCTCAGACGTTTCGACCTGCTGCCATGGTGATCGAGCGGTCAGCTGACTTCGGGAAGACGTGGCAGGTTTACCGTTACTTCGCTTATGACTGCGAGTCGTCCTTCCCGTCCGTTTACCGGGGTCCAATGAGAAAGGTTGACGATGTCATCTGTGACTCGCGTTACTCTGACATTGAGCCGTCCACTGAAGGAGAGGTACATCTGCTGCTCCTGCTTCTGTGAATAGTACTAACATTAGTATTATTCACACTGCTGCGAGTAATGCTGTTTGTGTTTTTTCCTCAGGTGATTTTCAGAGTTTTGGATCCAGCGTTCAGGATCGATGACCCCTACAGTCCCCGAATCCAGAGTACGTCTCCTTCTCTGCGTCACGGAGCCTGAATAAGCGCAGGGGTGTTAACCAGTTATTGATGAATTTTACTGGTTCTTTGTTTAGACATGCTGAAGATCACCAACTTGAGGGTGAAGTTCACCAAACTGCACACGCTTGGAGACAACCTTCTGGACTCCCGTATGGAGATCAAAGAGAAGTACTACTACGCCATCTACGACATGGTGGTCCGAGGAAACTGCTTCTGCTACGGACACGCCTCTGAGTGCGCCCCCGTCGAGGGAGCTGGGCAGATAACAGAGGGCATGGTGAGGACGATTACGGACAGTATTTAAATGGCCGCGTTGCTATGACGACAACCACGCGCATTAGGAGGTACCCAACTGTAATATGAAGCCCAGTCGATCCGAGTAGGTGCTAATGGGAAAGGGGCTCCAGATACCTGCCAATTAGTGTCTGTAACATCCAATCAAATCAGGGACTCTAATTAGCTGAGGTGAAGCCTAGCAGACAGCTAGCAGCTACGTCCACCTGTCAGTCAAAGAGGCCACGCCCCTAATAATGCACACTAAGCTTAAAGCACTTTAAACAGGTGAGCAAACAGTTTGCATATCAAGCTGTAAACATGTCGACCACTGCTGTAAAATTCAACATGGCTGTCTGCAGGGACCGAAGTGTAGGCTCTGATGCTTTGGCGTCGTTGTTCTTTCATAACCAGCTGAGCCGGTTGTGAAAGTAAACCATCACCAGCGTAGAAAAGTATAAAATCACACAGACACTGGAAGAAACGGTGCAACAGGCAACTGACTACATGTACAAAAACCCCAAAACCCAGCTTATGACCAGTAATGTAAGTGAACGCTGATTGATTATTGATTACTTGTGACTGTGTTTCAGGTTCATGGTCACTGCTTATGTAACCACAACACTAAAGGTCTGAACTGTGAACAGTGCCAGGACTTCTACCACGACCTCCCCTGGAGACCCGCAGAGGGACGCAACACTAACGCCTGCAAGAGTGAGTCTGCACCGGTCCATACTGGGCACAGCCCATATCACTACTGGGAGTAGTTTAACTGTCCCCCTTCTTCTTCTGTGGTGTCCTCAGAGTGTAACTGTAACCAGCACTCGGACTCGTGTCACTTTGACACGGCAGTCTTTGCGGTTTCGGGAAACGTGAGCGGAGGAGTTTGTGACGACTGTGAGCACAACACGGCTGGAAAAAACTGTGAGCAGTGCAAACCGTTTTACTACCAGCATCCAGAGAGGGACATCAGAGACGCCAACATCTGCCAGCGTGAGTTCACCGCCAGTTTTACTCTAACAAACCGGTGGAGGCCAACAGACCACTGCCTGCCGCTCCACCAATTATTCTAAGGGTCTTTTTTAGTGTCAGTTTGTAAACCATCGTTATTTTACTGGTGCCAGGCTAAAAGTTAAAAGCATCTACCCAAAACTTCCATCAAGGTTGTTTTTTTACAGCTCTTTTGATCATCGTCTTTGTTCTTTGAGGACTTTTTGTCCATGTTTGCTTTCACATCAACAAAGAAACTGAATTGTTGGCTGTTTTCTGAGGAAGCTTGCGTTTCACGATGACACGGGCAGACGTGGATAGGAGGTTGTTTTGTCAGCAGGAAGCAGATTAAAGGCTGACATTGAGACTAAACATGGAGGAGGTGGGTTTTTGATGTGACACATGAAGGTTTGTGGTTTCCCTCAGGCTCAGACCTGCCCTCCTCACAGAGGATCAAGTCAACTTAGCTCGCACATCCCTCTCTGAGGGCTGAATAAGCAGCACCTTCTGTTATTATTGCCACTGCATTTCTTTATTTAAAGTAGCAAAGGATTGTGGGTGACGTGACTATAACATTGTAGCGAGTCGGAGTTAAAATATGTCCGCTAGAGTGGGATTTTCACGACATATTCTGCACCACATCTCTGTGCGTTCATCATTTGTTTGAAGCCAGCTCACCTCCTGCAACCACTTTTCCGAGAATACGCGCTTCTTTTGCAGTTCGGAGTCCTGCTGACATTTCTTTGGAGGTGGAGGAACACCAAAGTAACTGCTTAAAGGAGCTTGCTTCTTCGACATCTTTAAGAGTTCTAAACAAATGTCTGTCCTCCTCCAGAAAATCTTATGTACGCAAACGCGCGTTGCAACTTCTTCTCCTTTCAAGTTTAACGGCAGCTTGCATCCAAAATTGTTGCATTACTGCCATCTCCTGGCTTTAATCTTCTGTCACTCCTGAATCCTCAGATCCTCTTAATGAGACCAGTATTCCTCAAAAAACGAAAAACCACCACTTTCCCTTCACCATGAATTAACTTATCAACCACTTGTTCAAACGTAAGTTCCCTTCCACCACTCATTTCACCTCTCATCACCCTCCTGTGACTTGCATACTTCCTACAACTAAGGAGCACATGCTCAACCGTCTCCATAGCATTGCACCCATTACACAACCCATTCGGACGTTTCCCTATCTTAAAAAGAGTCCCATTCAAAAAGCAGTGGCCTGTTCATATTCTACTGATAATAACCTCCTCCTGTCTCTTTAATCCACTACTCCTCTTAGCTTCTATTGTGTTTTGCACCCTATATAAATGTCTCCCTTTTGTTTCATTATCCCACGCCCTTTGCCAGAAGTTCTTACTTTCTGTCCAAACTACACTTTTCCCTTCAGATTTTGACAATGGTATCTGTACATCTATATCGACTTTTTTAACAGCTGCTTTGGCCAACCTATCTGCTCTTTCATTACCCAGAATACCCACATGAGCCGGAGTCCACATTATTACTACATGTTTGTTTTGATCAGACAGTCTATGATGAGCAAAATGAACGTCATACAAAATCTGCTGATGGGTATTTGTGTTTCCTTGTTCAATACTCAATAATGCTGACAATGAATCACTACATATCAGTACTTTTGAGATGCTGCTGTCTTCCACCCATTCTAGAGCCAGCAGTATGGCATGCAACTCAGCTGCATATACACCCAGACGATTTGACGTTCTTTTTGCAATCTTGATATTTAACTCCGGAAGCTACACTAATGTCTTCAGTCTTAGGATCTTTTGACCCATCTGTATAAACCTGTAAAAACTCACTGTATTTGCTCTCCAATCTGTTATAAGCTTTTTGACAAATATCTGTGGTCAATTTCCTCTTCTTAGTGTCCGTTAATGATCTGTCTACTTTAATGCATTTCAATGTCCATATGGGTCGTAAAGGCCACAACACTGTCTGACTGAAGTCTTTGTCATGCACTTTAAAAGTTCTCGCTCTATCGTCCCCAATCCACCCAAAACTATTTTTAAAAACCTTTCCTCTTTCCCAACAATTCCCTAACACTTTCTTAACAGGATGGTTTTCGTCATTATCCAGTAATTAACCATCAGCTGTTGGTTGCAACTTCTTATCTGGTGCGCGTCTTTTATTTTGACAGCGAATGCACACCTGCGGACCACTTATGTGCACCCCTGATTATAAAATGCTTCAACATAGTGAGACTGACACGTCTGCGTCTGGGCTGGTGGTGGCGCTGTAGAGAAGCTCACAGTATGTGACTCATGTCCTCGTCTGTCTGTGGATCTGTGTCACAGTCTCACACCTAAACACGCCCTGTTCGTAAAGTCGCTGCTGTGGTTCTGGTTAAACTGGCTAAACGTCCTGTTTCTGCAGCCTGTGACTGCGACCCCGTGGGGTCTCTGAACAGAGGACTCTGCGACGGCACAACGGACGTCCGAGCCGGTCTGATCGCCGGTCAGTGCCGCTGTAAAGCAAACGTGGAGGGAGAACGCTGCGAGCGCTGCAAGCCGGCGCATTTCGGGCTGAGCGACGAACCAGAAGGCTGCAAAGGTACGAAATGTAACTAAACACCTGCAGGACCAGCTGACACCAGATTACCCAGAACTCCCACACAGACGCCTCACGCTGTAAAGCACCTGGAGGAGGCGTGGCTGGGACTTAACAGTGTTGTTATGAATGAAGCTGCGTTGCCTTGGTGATGTACTTTTGTGTGTTACTGTGTTGGGCAGCGTGTACCTGCAGTCCGCTGGGAACTCTTCCTGGAGGAAACCCCTGTGACAGAGAAACAGGAAGTTGTTTCTGTAAACGTCTGGTGACCGGGCGAGACTGTGACCAGTGTGTGGTGAGAAACCCATTGAGACCATTCATTCTGGTTAGACTGGAGTCAGACCAGCAGCAGAAGGAACATTTGTGTCGTCTCACGCCTCACTCTCAGCTCCTGTCTCTGTAAGGCTGCGCTGTTTTCTGATTGGCTGGTTGAATCTGTTGCAGAGGCTCTGAAAACAAACTGGAAATCTTCTAAAGAAATATCCTGTTCACACTGCAGTGAGTGCGACAGGATGAAGAAGGACCAGTTCTTCTTCATATTAAACAAAGCTCCCAGTAATGAGGGAACAATATGTCATAAAGAGCTGCTCCAATCCAGTTAGAGGATAACCAGTTCACACCAGCTACAAAAGCCCTTAAAGGCAGCTGGCTTTGAACATGGGAGGGACGTTTAATGCTGCAGAGCCTTTGTTCTGAAGCCACATTCATGCTCTCCATGAAGTCATCGGGTAAATGTTTGCTTTTGGCTCTCTGCTGTTGTACAGTCAGCCTGAGCTTTGAGCGCGCCGACATTTACCCCGATGTAAACAGAAGGCACATGGCAGGAAGTGAGGCACACACACACACACGTCTGATTCGTTACTCCCACACAGTTTACAGTCGTCTATCTGCACTAATGTGATGATAGTGTGTTTTGTATAAATCTCATTAAACAAGACTGATCTCACAGAGTGTGTGTGTGTGTGTGTGTGTGTGTGTGTCTGTTTCCAGCCTGAACACTGGGGTCTCAGTAATGACATTGATGGCTGCAGACCATGTGACTGCGACCTCGGAGGCGCCATCAACAATCAGTGAGTTCAGTATTATGTCACATTTGCTCCGTCGGGAGTTGAACCATCAATTTTATTTTGTTGTGATGTTTGTATTTCCTGTCTGCGTGCAGGTGTGATCACGTGACCGGTCAGTGCGTCTGCAGAGATCACATGTTTGGCCGCCGCTGCGATCAGGTGGAGTCTGGATTCTACTTCATCGCTCTGGATCACTACACCTACGAGGCTGAGGATGCAAAGTTTGGACCTGTGAGTGTCCTTTCAGTCTCTGACCTTTGACCTCAGAGTGAGGGTTACAGGGCAGCTGTTACAGGTGGACCTGCAGTCTGTGAGGATTTGTTTCTCCTCCTGTTTGCTCGCACATTTCATCTCCATGTCGGTTCAGCAGGATTATGTGAGGTGTTGAGGGTATTCATCAGCTTTGCGTCTGCATCTCCTTTTGTAGGGAGTGACGGTGGTCCAGAGGCCACACCCTCAGGACCGTAGTCCCACCTGGACAGGCATCGGGCTAGCCAATGTACCAGAGGGGGCCTTCTTGGAGTTCACTGTAGACAACGTCCCTCACTCAATGGAATATGACATCCTGATCCGCTACGAGCCGCAGGTATGAGTCTGCCATTGAACGTCGTCATGTCCCAAATCAGTGGGAGAATTTTGGCACTTGCCGCTTTTCTCGTTGTTGTAGCCTTTGTTGACCCGTGCTCCTGCCTCATCTGTTAGCCTGAAAAAGAAAACATAAACATACATGTGCCTGCTTATTTATGTGCACAGAGGTAACATCTGTGGTGTGTGCGTGTCGGCTTTGCAGCTGCCGGACGAGTGGGAGGAGGTTCTGATGACGGTGATGAGACCCGGACCGATCCAGCCGGACAGTCGCTGCATCAACACGGTGCCCGACGACGACAACCAGATGATCTCGCTTCACCCCAGTTCACGGTCAGGAGAGAAGTTTCTAAATCGTGACAAGTTTTCGACAAGAACCCAGTCGAAGTGTGAAATATAAGAGCACCGACCAGTTCCTGCAAGCCTTATTCCTTCTTCACCCAGCTGATCTCAGCTCATCGTCCTGTCACGCTGACCCTCTGAGTGGCCTTTGTCTATCTGCTTATCTCGCCTTGCTGGTGTTTCAGTATCTAACCCGATCTCACCTGTCCCTACAGGTACGTGGTTCTTCCCAGACCGGTTTGTTTTGAATCAGGTCTGAACTACACAATCCGCCTCAGCCTGCCACTGTACGCTACCTTTGGGGATGTCCAGCTTCCGTATACGCTGATCGACTCGGTGAGCATGCTCAGATCTGACTTCAGGAAGTAGAGCATGAAGTCACAGTCAGTTTGTTCAGTGCAGATCAAAACCACATTCAGCTAGCTTGGCCACAGGAAGTGAAACATGCTCGTTCCTGACCTGTTTATTCGGGACTTTTCTCAGATCGTCCTGATGCCTCACTGTAAGAACCTGGAGATATTCACAGGCTCAGAGGGCGGGGACTCGGGGGGAAATGTCGCCTGGGAGACTTTCCAGCGTTATCGATGCCTGGAGAACAGCCAGAGCGTCATCAAGACGCCAATGACTGACATCTGCAGAAACTTCATCTTCAGCATCTCCGCCATGTTGCACCAGGGAGCTAAAGGTAGCGCAGCTTAGCACTGTGACCTTAATAAGCTCGCTTCCTGGCGGGAGTTTAAAAGAAAAGGGCTGCTTGTGACACGCTCAGGGCTTAGAGCTTAGGGTAGTGTCTGTATTTATGGTGATTTGGGAGGGGGTTTTTTTCCTCGCAGAAACAAACCTCCCGGAAAAATCAGAGAGGGTCAGGAAGAGAAGGGGAAAATATTTCTGCTGGACAGGAAGGACTCCAGGAAGGAGGAACCCAGAATCAGATTCAGAGAAATTTTCAAACATTAAAGTTTAAAATCTGAAACAAAAACCTCTTCATCATTCCAACGCTGACCTTTGATCCCTCACATCTTCATCCCCTTCCCCTCCTCCCCCGCTTCACGTTAATCTCTGTCACTCATCCTCTCACCATCGCCTTAGGCTTCACTTCCTCGACAGGACCCGGCAGGTTTCTCCTCCTCCGCATTCCTCGCAGTCATAAATCTGTTGTCACTGAGGCTTTAGCATCTTCTCGTTAATCTGACGCATCTCCTTGTCTGATGCCATTTCCCAGAATGCCAGTGTGACCCTCAGGGCTCGCTCAGCACCGTGTGCGACCCCCACGGCGGGCAGTGTGAGTGCCGCCCCAATGTGGTTGGCAGGAACTGTGACAAGTGTTCTCCGTCCACATTCCAGTTTGGACCCAACGGCTGCCGAGGTCAGAACCACCTCCATCTATAATCAATCATGTGTTTACAATCAGCGCTGAAGCTTTATTGACGCTGACCTCGTCGTGTGTGCGCGTCTTTCAGCGTGTGGGTGCGACCCTCAGGGTTCTCTCAGTGTGTTCTGCGATCAGTTGACCGGACAGTGTTCCTGCGTTTCGGGCGCGTACAGTCGGCAGTGCGACCGCTGTCTGCCGGGTCACTGGGGTTTCCCCGCCTGCCGCCCCTGCGCCTGTAACGGTCACGCCGATGTCTGCGACCCCGACAGTGGCCGCTGCATGGACTGCAGGGACCACACTACGGGACGCACCTGCGACAGGTAACTTACCCACCGTCCGTCAGCCAATCGCCGTTGGGTTTATTTAGTAGGATGATGCAATCGGCACTCTTGTCTCTCTTTCAGGTGTCTGGATGGTTACTATGGTGACCCAGCACTGGGGTCAGGTGACCACTGTCGTCCCTGCATGTGTCCCGATGGCCCCGGCAGCCCGCGGCAGTTTGCAGGAAGTTGTTACCGCAGCGATGACTCCCAGCAGGTCACCTGCGTCTGCAACACAGGATACAAAGGTGAGAAATGTATTTACACAGACGCTGACACAGAGGTGAGACCTCATCACAGATATTTAGATGCAGCCGCCATGTTGTTCTGGTTGAGGCGGGGCTTCTGATGCGCATCTGTTAAAATCATCGAAATCCTGTGAAACGCACGCCAACAAAACACCTCTGTTTAAGTCTGCCGACGACGGCATCGGCAGCATTTCTGACACTTTATCATCAGTGTAAAAACTTTATTAACACGTGTTATGTATCGAGGTAAGCGCTGCGTGGTACTTGGTGTGTGAGCAGAGACTGGTGACAGGTTAGCCTCGAGCTGCTGTTTTCCACAGGAAGTATTCTTCTGCTTTATTTGACGTGATCCTGACAGCTGCTGCCTCAGGTCACTTGCAGGCTTTTATTTTGAAGGGATCAGGTCTGTTATTACAGATTTCTGTTATGGGCTCCTGAAATCAGCCGCTGACAGACATCTGATACATCTTCCCACTGTTTCCGCTGAGAGCCTCTGATCCCCTCTGATTGGCTGCCAGGTTTAAATAAGCACGAGTCTCTGGCTTCTGATTGGCTGTTAAGTTTAAAACTGTATTTAAACAAACTTGAACCTGAGGATGAAGCTTAATGTGAGGCATGTTGTTGGTTCAGGTTATGTGATGATGTCACACCTGAGGAACGATCACCTGTTGGTGATAAATGGTGTCTGGCTCTCACCTGCAGTGGCTGTAGCTGAGGAGCAGGTCACCAGGTCTTACTCAGAGGTTGGTGGTTCGATTGCTGGCTGCTCCAGACTGCCTGCCAAATATCCGTGCGCTAACCCCAAGTTGCTCTGCGATGCATCCAGTATGATTTGGTGTGTGAATGTTATGCTACCTGTCTTTAAAACAACCATTTACCTGTCCTCTGCAGGTACTCGCTGTGATGAGTGCTCGCCTGGTTACTATGGAAACCCTGAGGAGGTGGGTGGACAGTGTCAGCCGTGTCAGTGCAACAACAACATTGATATGCTGGACCCCGAATCATGCGATGCCCGGACCGGCGAGTGTCTGCGCTGCCTGTACCACAGCGAGGGTGCCGCCTGCGAGAGCTGCATGCTGGGTTACTATGGCAACGCCCTACTCCAGGACTGCAGGAGTAAGTATGCTGGGGTTACCATGGTAACCACATTCACAGAATCAGGCGAACGATTGTCGCTGAACCTCAAGGGTTGTGTTCCCGCAGAGTGCGTTTGTAACCGGCTCGGCAGCGTTCCCTCCAGCTGCTCGTCCTCCGAGTGTCACTGCGACCGCAGCAGTGGTCAGTGTCACTGTCTACCCAATGTGGTTGGGAAGCATTGCGACCGCTGCGCACCTGACACCTGGAATATGGCGACGGGCACCGGTTGTCAGACCTGCGACTGTGACCCCAAACACTCGTACGGGACGTCCTGCAACGAGGTGAGCAGCCCCAGGTGATTAACGGTCAAATGACCGAAAGTCCTCGAGATGAAAACAAATGTTGTATTTCATTAAAGGTTTGTCGTGTGAGCTTTATAAATGCAGATCTGATGGAACTGTACTTCTCTGTCAGACCGCACGTCTGACTGTAGTTTGTTTGTTCACAGATCAGCGGTCAGTGTTCCTGTCACACCGGCTTCGGAGGAAGAACGTGCAGCGAGTGTAAAGAACTGTTCTGGGGAGACCCAGAGATCAAATGTCACGGTAGGCTTACAGTGCTGTGTGCTCATGAGACGGCGTGATAGATGTGATGGTTTATTATAAAATAAAGTGGAGTCTTTTGAATTGTCAGTGAAGCTCTGAGACCTGGAACAGAGTCCCGATCTGTCAGGCCCCGGGTCAGAATCCGGTTCAGAGTTTCGGTGCAGAGTCTGGGACTCGTTTCTGACTGAGATCAAACTGCAGATGCTTTTATCGTGGGATCCTTTCAGCTCCCAGCATCCTCGGCTGCTGCAGCTCAAATTAAATCCAGATGTTTTGAGGCCCAGCTGCCGCAGAGATGGGACCAGTCTGTCTGTCTCAACCTCCAGAAGTCCACAAAGAGGCTTTGTTCAGTAAAGCTGAAGGTCAGGAGGAGGAGGTCTCACAGAAACAGTAATGAGGAGAAGAGAGGAAGAAAAACAGAACTGAGACAGCAACCCGGAGAACCACGATCAGTCACTCTGTTTGTCTTTTATCAGTTCACATGAGAGAGAAGCTCCCTCTGCTGGAGATGAGTTAAACAGCAGTTTAGACGCTGTGTCTCCTTCAGGTTCTTGAACTCGTCTCCTGTCAGAGCCTTCGGACAGAGCTCCATGTCAGCCATCCAGACTAACCCTAAACCCTGTGACTCTCTGGCCTTTGAGGTGAATCAAATTTAAAAAACAAAGACAAAAATCTGCCTTAATTTGTTGTTCCTGCAGCAGAAAAAAACTTCAGATGTTTGATTGGAGCCAGATGCTAAACAGATGTTCTTAATGTGCAAACAGAGGTGTGTTTGAACAGGAAGTCACAGTTTGTCAGATATATTCACTGTAAATGAAAAGTCAGCCTGTGTGCAGATTTACACCCTGTGGACTCTGAAGGTGCTGCATTCACGAGAAACTGTGTTGGAGTCGAGTGTGTTTTTGTGCTTGGGTGTGTCTCCTGTGGTCTGCCCTGCAGACTCTCATTGGTTATTGTCCTCGTCTTCTCAGCTTGTGACTGTGACCCTCGCGGGATCTCCGAGCAGCAATGCAACAAAGTCAGCGGTCACTGCGTGTGCGTGGACGGTGTGTCCGGGCCGCGCTGCGACACTTGCGCTCGCGGATTCTCGGGAACTTTCCCCAACTGCAGCCGCTGTCACGAGTGCTTCGCCGAGTGGGACAACATCATTGGCCAGCTGACCAATCAGACACACCGCTTGGTCAACAAGGTAAACGCCCTCAAAGCTAGCGGCGTCAACGGGCCGTACAGGAAGTCCATTGAGAGCATGGAGAGGAGCGTTGCCGACATCCAGACCATCCTAGATGGGAATCCGGCATCACAACCGCTAACGGAGATCCAGGAGCTGCTGCAGGAGGCCAGGTGGGATTACATTTATTCTGATTAATCTGTTTCTCTCAGACTCAGTTACCAAAAAGGTCACGAACACCTTTTCTGAGTGAATTGATGCAGTGTGACAAAGTAACACCAGAAAGACGGATACGCTCTTCGAGTGTCTGTCGACCACTCTGATGATCTCTAACCGTACTGATGAGACCTGAACATCAGCAGAGGTGATAAAAGTACAGACATTCTGTACTTAAGTAGAAGTACATATACTACTGTTAAAAAATACTGCAGTAAAAGGTGAAGTACTGTTTACCTTGTTTATGCTGTCTTTATATTAGACACTACAGAGTTGGTATGAATTCAGTCAGTGAGTCTCTGCTACACTTGATGGAAGCTAACTGTGACCATGAACCCACAGCCACTGTGCAGCAGTCACACTGTTCTTTACTTTAAACCATCACAGTGCAGCAAACTCACCTGTTTATCTCCTGCACTAACCTGCAGCCTTTAAATAACACAGTTAGTCTGCCAGCAGCTTTATGAACAAACATCATGTGACACGTACAGATTCAGAGACATGAGGACTTCCATGTGAGCTTTAAATGAGGATCCCTCCTTTAACTCGAACCTCTCTTCTTCCTCTCCTGAGCCTTCCTCCAACAAACTGATAAATTTCATCAGTACTGATTGATTAACCCGTTTGAAGTGTCATTGTCTCCTGACTGTTGTCTGTTTTCATGATTTCAGACACAGCAGCTGGAATTCGATCAGTTTTCTTCTCTGATGTGAGCTAATAATCAGCTATGTACCACAGGCCTTCAAGCTGGCTGTAGTTAAACCTTTACTTAAAAAGCATCTCTAGACCCAGCAGTCTTAGCTAATTATAGGCCAATCTCCAACCTTCCTTTCATATCAAACATCCTTGAAAGAGTAGTTGTCAAACAGCTAACAGATCACCTGCAGAGGAATGGCTTATTTGAAGAGTTTCAGTCAGGTTTCAGAGCTCATCACAGCACAGAAACAGCTTTAGTGAAGGTTACAAATGATCTTGTCTCACTTACATTTCCTCTCTATAACTGAGACATGGTTAAGGGCAGGTGAGTCCAGCGTTTTCACAGATCTCTTACTGGATGACAGCTGTAGGTATTACAGGTACTGTGCTGCAGTGGTTTGTATCATATCTATCTAATAGACTCCAGTTTGTTCATGTAAATGGAGAGTCCTCTTCACACACTGAGGTTAATTATGGAGTTCCACAGGGTTCAGCGTTAGGACCAGTTCTGTGATAAGAGGCTGACGGCAGCTGTCCTGTTTTGTGTGGAAGTTTATCCTTTTCCAGATTAAAAGTGAAATAATCTAGAATATAAGATAAGATAAGATAACCTTTATTAGTCCCACATGTGGGAAATTTGTTTTGTCACAGCAGGAAGTGGACAGTGCAAAAGTTATGAAGCAAAAATTAGAATAAAATAAAATAAGAATAAATACAGTATACAACTGTACAGAATAGAATAAAATAAAATACTATATACAGTAGAATAAAATAGAATAAAATATGCAATAAGATAAAAATAGAATACAAGTGCTATATACAACTCAGTAAAAATACAACGATACCAGAAAAGATTATTGCACATGTGTGGATGTGTGTGTTTGATCAGTTGGAGTCTTTGTTGTGCAGTCTGACAGCAGTGGGGAGGAAAGACCTGCGAAATCTCTCCGTCCCACACCGTGGGTGCCGCAGTCTCCCACTGAAGGAGCTGCTCAGTGCTGTCACAGTCTCATGCATGGGGTGGGAGATGTTGTCCAACAGGGATGACAGCTTAGCCACCATTCTCCTGTCACTCACCACCTCCACTGGGTCCAGAGGGCATCCTAGAACAGAGCTATTGTGTCAATTAAATTAGGTTAATATTTAAAAATATAACAATAAAACTTTTTTACAAGCCAGTAAAAATATACATGGGCCATTAGGTCATAAGAACTCTTAATTTGGTCGAATCCCCACCACCTCTAATTTAAACTACATATGTGCTTGGGTTCTCTAAGTGTGGCCTGCGGGTCGTTAGTGGCCCGTTCAAACATTGTTTTTGGCCTGTGGACTTTGAAACTCCTGTCAGCAGAGGGTGAGTGGCTCTCAGCCTCTCCTGTGCTGGTAAAGGTGTGTGGTGCTCTGCGGTTAGCACTTCGTCAGAGTGTTTTGGTGTTTTATGAGGAATCATTAAACTTGGTGGTCCAAAGATCCAAAAGCTGTTTGCTGAGAACACGTTTGTTGCAAGAACTCTGAGCGCTAAAGCAGCTCATGCTAACCTCTGACCTGTGTTTGTCTCTCAGTGACCTGATGGGAGCCCTGAGCCACACATTGAACCTTACTGAACAGACTCTGGTCCAGGTGGAGGACTTGGACTCTGCTGCAGGAACTAAACTGGACACTGTGATGTCAGAGGCACAGAAACTGGAGGGGACAGTCCAGGAGCTCCTGGACCAGGTTGAGTTCATCAAGAACTCCGACATCAGAGGTAAAGGGTCAAAGGTCACAGCGTAAATAGGTGGGCCAGGAAGTACTAAAATAGGTAGTACAGGGATTTCAGAATTTAAATAAAGTTCCCTTCAGCTGATTTTGACTTTCTGTGTGTTGCTAGGGGCAACAGACAGCATCACTAAGTACTTCCTGCAGTCCCAGGAGGCCGAGGCCCGAGCCAACGCCTCCACCATCGACAGCGGCAGCCCGGTCGAAGCCTCTGCTGCTCTACGGCAGCTCACAGAAGACAAACTGAACCAGACCCGAGAGGAGTTCTTGAAGAGACAGTCTGAGCATGCTCAAAAACTGGATGACCTGGCGGGAGAGCTGCAGAGTCTGGACCTAGCAGAGCTCAGCAGCAAGGTGGGAGAGCAGCACCGGTCAGGTTGACAGAGTTCAGTGCATCACTTTATTAAAACAAACACAAACGTTTGTTAGTTTCAGTGTAAACACATGAACACTGAGTGTTTTCTGTCCTGGTTCTGTCAGACCTGCGGCAGTCCATCTTTGGGTCAAGACGCATGCGGGTCTTCTTCCTGCGGTGGTCTGGGCTGCGTGAATCCTGAGGGCAGGGCCATGTGTGGAGGAGAAGGCTGTAGTGGTGCGGTAGCAACGGCCAACAGTGTCCTGAGGAAGGCTCGGGACTCTGAACAGGAAATCGTCCATGCCATGGAGGAAGTGGAGAAGCTGTCTAAGATGGTGGGTGTGAGCCCTGCTGCTCCCTGTGTTCACTCCAGGTGAACTGTGGTGGGTTTTCTCACCTGAATTTTGTCCTCAGGTGTCAGAAGCAAAGCTACAGGCGGACAAGGCCAGACTGAGTGCTCAGAACGTCCTGATGAAGACCAACAGGACTAAACAGAAAGTTGACCAGAGCAACGAGGAGCTGCGCAGCCTCATCAGACACATCAGAGACTTCCTCACACGTATGTGTCACTTCCTGTTTGTTTCAAATGTCTCTGTAGTTACGGTTACATCAGTTACCCGAGGGACAATCAAGAGAGATCTCCAGACTTCAGTTAAGGTTCTGATGACCCATCGAAGCAGAGTGGCATGCCAGCGGTGACAGGGACCCCGAAGAGTCGAGACAATCTTAGATTAGCCACCAAACACCAAAAACAAACAGATGTGTGACTACAGATCTTCCTTAATGAACTTAACTATAAGCTTCTTTTTATGAATGTCATGTCTGACGGTGACCATTATGCTCCCCGCCCTCTTCTCCTGAATGGAACGTGTTTTTATTTCAGGAAAAACTGAATCAATCAGACTCTGTTTTTCCTGAATCATTATTAAACTGCTTTCATTTCAAAAGCAAAGATCACAGATTTGTTTCATGTTGAAAAAAACATATATTAGCAGGCTTCTTACTACAGTATGACATTACGGATAATAATCAATTCAGGTTACAGCCAACACCTGGATCCGAACCTGCTTCCAGTGCTTCACACAACCAAAACTCCCTAAGTGATGAAAAGCAAAACAATGTTGGTTTTTGTTCCTGTATTACTGCAGCTCTCATAGATCCTGTTTAACAAACATGAACTCAGAAGCTCTGTCTGTCTGTGCAGCAGCATTAAAGGATCCTAGATCATGTAGTGTACATGAAATCATCAGAAACTAAACCATCTACTCGTATGTGTCTGGGAAACTCTCAGAGGCCAACACGCTCACAGACTCGTTCCTTCGTGTCATCTGCTGCGTACGACTCGTTAAAGAAACCACACCATAAGAACCTGCGTAGTGTAAGCTAATGAACGCTGAAATTATTTCTGATAACTGGTTTCTGATAACTTGACGAGTTTTCAGATACGGTTGGATAAACTGAGAATAATTTCAGGTATTTATTTTCATTGATCGGAGATTAAAAGTTCTTTTTAAAAAGGCTGGCTGCAGATGAACTGACTGTATTTGTGGCACTTCAGAGGACGCTGCAGATCTTGAGAGCATTGAACTTGTGGCAAACGAGGTTCTGGCCATGCAGATGCCAACCACGCCGGCTCAGCTGCAGAACCTGACCGACGAGATCCGGCAGAAAGTGGGAGAACTGGGACACGTGGAAAACATCCTGCAGGAAAGTGCCGACGACATCCAGAGGGCCGAGAAGCTGCTGGACGAGGCTCGCCAAGCCAGGTGAGATTTACCTGTCCATCAGTAATGTTTGCCAGGTTTGCTTTAGCTTCAGGGGATGATATCTTACAAGTTCTCGGCACGGACCAGGCCTTTAAGCATAGTCCACACACTGATCCTGGGTGGTTCTTGAATATCTTGGCCATTTTTCTCTCTTCTGTGACAACTTGGATCTTCTTCCAGACCACTGAAAATCAGATCATTGCTTGTTTGAAATGATTATCTTGGAATATGCAGTTATTACCTCCACCAAGCAGTTATGTTTTTGGTAGTGTTTGCATGTAACCCATTCGTGACCGTGATGGGTGAATGGGTGAACCTTCTGCCCACGGCTGTACGCGTTTCTCTGCTCACACACAGCTACATTTGCTTTCCTTCCTTTAACCAGCGGCTTCTGAGATGAAGAATCTCTTCTGTGTCAATGCCCTGAGCCGACACGTGTAAGATGGCCCAGCTGGGTTCGAGCCAGGAGACTCTGTGAGGCAGCAGTGCTAACCACTGAGCTACTTCACCGTGGCTGCATTTAGCTACGTGCACTGAATTAAAGCGAACCTGCCTACCTTCCTGTCCTGTCGGCCATGGACATGTCAAATTTATTGATTAAAAGACCTGAACGTAGGGATGGGAATGGAGGAGAACTGGTTCCCAGTAGTCCAATTCCTTGTTCCTATCGATTACGCTTATTGGGTCTTGCAGCCTCGCTACAATCAGCTGATTTCAGTTTGTGTGTCAGAGGAAAGTAGTGGCGCCGTCTCCCGCGGCGACATGACTTTTATTTTTATTGCATTAAAGGGTGAGAGCGTGATGGTAAAGTGGAGACTTCTCCTGGACAGAAACAGCTCCATTATGATGCTAACAGACTTCAGCTCTTTGCACAGACGGCATGCTAACACTAAGCTAGCCAAGAACCCAGAGTGATGCTAAAGCTGAGTGTGTGCAGACCTCAGCCCAGCAGCCAGAGCCTGAACTTCAACAGGTAACAAACTGATGAGCAGTCAGGCTGCAGCCTCTACCTGTTCATGCTTCTGCAGTAGAATCTCCATGACGACCGCTGTGTTCATACCTGAACACTAAGAGAAAGATGACGTGTGTCCTCATCAGGACAGGCTTTGTGTCAGTGTGTGGGGCTGTAGCCTCAGGTTTATAGTGTTAAATGATGAGACGGTGAGTTTCAGTTTATTTTACAGAGAAACTTGAAAATAATGTAACAAATTTCTTTCTCCTGGGTGTAACTAAGTAATGTACTGCCTTACTTTAAAGAAAAGTGTTCTGTGTAATATGTGCAATAATTACTTTGTTGAGTAACGACGCTGATCACAACAAACACCTCCAACATGCACAAACATGTGACTCGCAGCAGACAGTGTATGTGATCACACATCACAGTGAATGTGCATGAGTGTAATGTCTTTGACAGGCTGCTTAGAGACGGTGGAGCCAATGAGAATCAATATGAATCGAATAGATAAGTGATTTTGATAATGGAACTGGAATCACTAAATTCAGATTCCCTGGCCTACCTGAAAATCTCACCTGTCCACTGAACCTGATCAGTTGTCTTCCTGCATTCCTCAGCGAGGAGGCGCGTGATGTCAGAGACTCTGTGGAGAAAGTGAAGCGAGCACTGGCAGAAGCTCAGAGAGCTCAGACGGCTGCCAGCAGTGCCATCCAGCAGGCCACCGCCAACATCCACAACACCAGCCAGCTGTTGTCCTCTGTCAGTCTCACGGTTACTTCATGTTTACTGCACACGGCTATTTCCTATCAGAAACATGCAGGTAACATGTCAAATGCCCGTGTTGTGTTCAGGTGGAGTCGGAGACGGCAGATGCTGAGCTAAAGCTTTCAAATGCCACCCAGAGGCTGCAGAAGCTCGAACAGGATGTGACGCTGCTGAAGGACAAAGCTGCGAACGTTACTCTTAGTGCCAAACTGACCAATCAGGAATCAGTGAGCATCAGAAGCATGGCAGAGGAGCTGAAGAAGGTGAGCTCACCTTTCTGATCATTAGAGGCTTTCAGGTCAGTCTGTTTCCTTTGTAAAATAGGTGTTTGTGTTAGGAGCTGGATGGGGAGCTGAAGGAGAAGTACGCCACCATGGAGCAGCTTATTGGTCAGAAGACGGGAGGCATGGTTGACGCCAAGAAGAGGGCGCAGTCACTTCAGCAGGAAGCCAAAGAGCTGCTGCTGCAGGCCAGTGACAAGTTGCAGCTGCTGAAAGGTGACATCACACTGTCCTCCCACAGAAAATGTTTCAAGCCGAGGAGGCGGGACTTCCCTTCACGCATGCTCTTCCCATTTCAGATTTGGAGAAGTCTTATGAAGACAACGAGCGCGCTCTGGAGCAGAAGGCGGAGCAGCTGGTGGAGCTGGAGGCAGCAGTGAAGGGGCTGCTGCAGGAGATCAGCCACAAGGTGACCGTCTACAGCACCTGCGTGTTCTAGGATCAAAGGTGACTGAACGTCTCACCAGCAGCCAATCGGAGACAAGAACTGCTCCACTTGTATTTTCTTCTATAGTTTTTACGTCCATGTTTAATCCTCGTGTTAATCTCATTAAAAAGATCAAATCAGACTCAGTTTGCTGCTCATTTATTTCAAATACAAAAACATATTGATTGTAACTACCCCTGTGTTTATGAGCCATCGCCCTTTCACTTTGTCTTTACCTCCAACTTTTTAGCTGCAACCAGGAACAAAGAGTCCAACAGTAGCAACAATCCCACCACGGTTTCTCCAGAAATTACATAGTTGGGTTTTGTTCCTGTGGATATCACAATAGGAAAGTATGCAGTGAACTTTTTTTAATAATTTTGTCACAGTTATGAAATTTATTATGAAAATCGTGGAAAATGCCAGCAGCTGTTTGATGAGGACATAGTTTGATGTTTAGGATGAAACACAACAAGCAGTAATAAGTAGGTGATGAGGAATGTGAAGCCAAGAATGAGTTAAAAAAGACAGAAATCTAACTGAAAATGTGCAGAGTGAGTCTGTCAGATGGGTTTTCAGGGGAGGATGAAATCAGTAGACAGAATGGCTCAGATGTTTTTATCCACAGAGGAACAGAGTTCATATCAAACAACCAACAGCTTCATTTTTGTGTGTGTGTGTGTGTGTGTGTGTGTGTGTGCGTGTGTGTGTGTGTGTGTGTGTGTGTGTGTGTGATAGAGAGACTTTCCAGGAAATCAGGATGTGGGAGTCTCTTTGGGAGAACACAGTTCCTACATCTGTTTCTTTGTGTGTGTGTGTGTGTGTGTTTGTGTGTTGTAACTAATGTGGGAGGAGCCATTAACAAACAGCTGGAGCAGAGAGCTGATCACTGAAAACAGACAGATTCAGACAGAGAGACAGACAGAGCTGTATCAGAGAGAGGTGGGACGCTGAAGACAGAAAAATGTCTTTTTTTGATCTCTGGAGCAGAACGAAGGAGAGAGGCGCGCTGGTGAGGAGAGCCAATCAGCTGAGGCTGAATCCTTCACAGCTGTAAGTCTGATTTAAACTGGTTTCAGTGAAACGTGTGGGACAGTGACACACTTTGGTTCACAAACCTGCACTCCTTCCTTGGTTTAGAACTGCAATCCGAAAATGTTATTACTATTATAATTACTATTACAATGACAATGGAGGATATTTTTTTAGAAGCATTGCTTTAGCAAAAAAAGTAATGAAATACTATGAAAATACCAATAAAACTGTGTTATTGGCACATAAAGCAGGTGGATATATGGTTATATGGATCAAAATTGATGCTTCATATGTTTCTTTTTAAGGTTTCTTCCTTTTGATTTTTGCTTTTATTTGAGAGTTTCAGCATCCGAGAGTGGAGAGGAAAGAGGGGCAGAGCGTGCAGGGGACAATATGCAGTATTTGTGTTATCCCAGTTTGAATTCAGGAGACAGGCACCCTCTTTACTTTTACAATTAGGCTTAAAACTTCCCTTTTGATAAAGTATATCGTTAGGGCTGGATCAGGTGGGCGGCAGAGGATTTCAGAAAGGATTTGTATTGATTTTGTATTTAAGACAGCCTTTGTTCTTTATCATTCACATCTCTGCAAAGTTTTCCTCAATGAACACATAAAAACACACGTACAGCTACGCACTCTTGATAGGTACAACTGCACGTCAAGAATCCTGAATGTGTGAAGAGGAAGCCTTACGTAACTTACGTAACATCACAGGCAGAAATTTAAAAGACAGCAAAGTGTTAAGTTGATTAAAAAAAAATCAAACAATAAATAAATAAAACTCCTCTTCATTGGAGGTTTTGTCAAAGTAAAGATGATCTGATGTTAACTGACCTCACTGTAACCCTCACCCATTTCTGTAGCTTGTGTGATGTAAAATGTTTCATAACTTAGATATAAGACGCTCTACCCAGTTTAATGAGTCACTGGCAGTGTTGGTCAAGTTACTTGGAAAAAGTAATCAATT
The DNA here is from genome assembly GCF_036321145.2 of Pelmatolapia mariae. Classification (NCBI taxonomy): domain Eukaryota; kingdom Metazoa; phylum Chordata; class Actinopteri; order Cichliformes; family Cichlidae; genus Pelmatolapia; species Pelmatolapia mariae. The sequence continues at coordinate 157,668 of NC_086233.1, forward strand.
ACTGATTACTTCTCCAAAAAAGTAATTAGTTACTAATTACTGATTACTTATTTTCAAAAATAATTAGTTACTTAGTTACTTTTCAAAAACATGATACACAACCTGAATATGTTATAAAGCAATAGAGCTTCCAGCAAATTCTATTTTTTCTGCATAATCCAGCATAGAAAATTGAATCAATTCAATTTCAATTCAATTCAATTCAATTTTATTTATATAGCGCCAAATCACAACAAAAGTCGCCTCAAGGCGCTTTATATTGTACAGTAGATAGCACAATATTAAATACAGAGAAAAACCCAACAATCATATCATATGACCCCCTATGTGCAAGCACTTTGGTGACAGTGGGAAGGAAAAACTCCCTTTTAACAGGAAGAAACCTCCGGCAGAACCAGGCTCAGGGAGGGGCGGGGCCATCTGCTGCGACCGGTTGGGGTGAAAGAAGGAAAACAGGATGAAAGACATGCTGTGGAAGAGAGACAGAGATTAATAACAGATATGATTCGATGCAGAGAGGTCTATTAACACATAGTGAGTGAGAAGGTGACTGGAAAGGAAAAACTCGATGCATCATGGGAATCCCCGGCAGCCTACGTCTATTGCAGCATAACTAAGGGAGGATTCAGGGTCACCTGGTCCAGCCCTAACTATATGCTTTAGCAAAAAGGAAAGTTTTAAGCCTAATCTTGAAAGTAGAGATAGTGTCTGTCTCCTGAATCCAAACTGGAAGCTGGTTCCACAGAAGAGGGGCCTGAAAACTGAAGGCTCTCCCTCCCATTCTACTTTTAAATACCCTAGGGACAACAAGTAGGCCTGCAGAGCGAGAGCGAAGTGCTCTAATAGGGTGATATGGTACTACAAGGTCATTAAGATAAGATGGGGCCTGATTATTTAAGACCTTGTAAGTGAGGAGCAGGATTTTGAATTCAATTCTGGATTTAACAGGAAGCCAATGAAGGGAAGCCAAAACAGGAGAAATCTGCTCTCTCTTCCTAGTCCCTGTCAGGACTCTTGCTGCAGCATTTTGGATTAGCTGAAGACTTTTCAGCGAGTTTTTAGGACATCCTGATAATAAAGAATTACAATAGTCCAGCCTGGAAGTAATGAAGGCATGAACTAGTTTTTCAGCGTCACTCTGAGACAGGATATTTCTAATTTTAGAGATGTTGCGCAAATGGAAGAAAGCAGTCTTACATATTTGTTTAATATGTGCGTTGAAGGACATGTCCTGGTCAAAAATGTCTCCAAGGTTCCTCACAGCATTACTGGAGGCCAAGGTAATGCCATCCAGAGTAAGAATCTGGTTAGATACCATATTTCTAAGATTTTCAGGGCCGAGTACAATAACCTCAGTTTGATCTGAATTAAGAAGCAGAAAGTTAGCGGCCATCCAGGTCTTTATGTCTTTAAGACATTCCTGCAGTTTGACTAATTGGTGTGTGTTACCTGGCTTCATGGACAGATAGAGCTGCGTATCATCTGCATAGCAGTGAAAATTTATGCTATGTCTTCTAATGATGCTGCCTAGGGGAAGCATGTATAATGTAAATAGAATTGGTCCTAGCACTGAACCCTGAGGAACACCATAATAGATCTTAGTGTGTGAAGAGGACTCTTCATTTACTTGAACAAATTGGAGTCTATTAGATAGATATGATACAAACCACTGCAGTGCAGTACCTTTAATACCTACAGCGTGCTCTAATCACTCTAATAGGATATTATGGTCGACAGTATGGAACGCTGCACTGAGGTCTAGCAGGACAAGCACAGAGATGAGTCCACTGTCAGAGGCCATAAGAAGATCATTTGTAACCTTCACTAAAGCTGTTTCTGTGCTGTGATGAGCTCTGAAACCTGACTGAAACTCTTCAAATAAGCCATTCCTCTGCAGATGATCTGTTAGCTGTTTGACAACTACTCTTTCAAGGATTTTTGATATGAAAGGAAGGTTGGAGATTGGCCTATAATTAGCTAAGACAGCTGGGTCTAGAGATTGCTTTTTAAGTAAGGGTTTAACTACAGCCACCTTGAAGGCCTGTGGTACATAGCAAATTATTAGAGATAGGTTGATTATATTTAAGATTGAAGAATTAATTAATGGCAGGACTTCTTTAAGCAGTGTTGTAGGAATGGGGTCTAAAAGACACGTTGATGGTTTGGAGGAATTAATTATTGAAGTTAACTCAGACAGATCGATTGGAGAAAAAGAGTCTAACTTAACATCAATGGTACTAAAAGTAGCTGTAGATAATATTACATCTGTGGGATGATTATTGGTAATTTTTTCTCTAATGATTAAAATTTTATTTCTGAAGAAGTTCATGAAGTCATTACTAGTTAACATTAAAGGGATGGTTGGCTCAGTAGAGCTCTGACTTTTTGTCAGCCTGGCTACAGTGCTGAAGAGAAACCTGGGGTTGTTCTTATTTTCTTCAATCAGTGACGAATAGTAAGATGTTCTGGCTTTGCGGAGGGCTTTCTTATAAAGCAGCAAACTATTTCTCAAGGCTAAATGATGATCCTCTAAATTTGTGACACGCCATTTCCTCTCCAGCTTACGAGTTATCTGCTTTAGGCTACGTGTTTGAGAATTATACCACGGAGTCAGGGACTTCGGATTTGAGGCCTTAGTTTTCACTGGAGCTACAGTATCCAGAGTCGTACGTAGTGAGGAGGTAAAATTATTAACAAGATAATCGACCTCTGTTGGAGTAGCGTTCAGATAGCTGCTCTGCTCTGTGTTGGTACAGGGCATTGAAGATGATAACAGTGGGTGGATTATATTCTTAAACTTAGTTACAGCACTTTCAGAAAGACATCTACTGTGATAAAGTCTACTCTCCACTGCTGTGTAATCAATCATTGTAAATGTAAATGTTATCAGGAAATGATCAGACAGCAGAGGGTTTTCAGGAAACACTGTTAAATGTTCAGTTTCTATGCCATATGTTAAAACAAGATCTAGAGTGTGATTAAAGTGGTGGGTGGGTTCTTTTACATTTTGAGAGAAGCCAATTGAGTCTAATAACAGATTAAATGCAATGTTGAGGCTGTCATTTTTAGCATCTACATGGATGTTAAAATCACCCACAATAATTATTTTATCTGAGCTGAGCACTAAATCAGATAAAAAGTCTGAGAAATTAGAGAGAAACTCTGTGTAAGGCCCAGGTGGACGATAGATGATAACAAGTAAGACTGGTTTCTGAGTTTTACAGCTGGGTTGGACGAGGCTAAGCATCAGGCTTTCAAATGAATTAAAAGTCTGTCTTGGTCTTTCGTTAATTAATAGACTGGTGTGAAAAATTGCTGCCACACCGCCCCCTCGGCCTGTGCTTCGAGGTTTCTGGTAGTTAGAATGACTCGGGGGTGTTGATTCATTTAAACTAACATAATCATCCTGCTGCAACCAGGTTTCTGTAAGGCAGAGTAAATCGATTTGTTGGTCAATTATTAAGTCATGTACTAACAGAGACTTGGAGGAGAGAGACCTAATATTTAATAATCCACATTTCACTGTTTTACTCTTTGGTTCAGATGTGGATTCTGTATTGTTCTTTCTTTTTGATTTTTTATGTTTAAGTTGTTTATTGCTGGTTTTTGGTTTGTTTTTTGTCTTTTTGGGAGCTGACACAGTCTCTATGGAGATGGGTTTTTGGGGGGTAGCAGGAGGAGAGAAGCTGCAGAGAGGCGTGTAAGACTGCAACTCTGCTTCCTGGTCCCAACTCTGGATAGTCATATTTTGGGGGGTTTAATAAATTGGTCCATATTTCTAGAAATGAGAGCTGCTCCATCCAAAGTGGGATGGATGCCGTCTCTCCTAACAAAACCAGGTTTCCTCCAGAAGGTTTGCCAATTATCTATGAAGCCCACATCGTTTCTGGGACACCACTCAGACAGCCAGCAATTTAAGGAGAACATGCGGCTAAACATGTCACTCCTGGTCTGATTGGGGAGGGGACCAGAGAAAACTACAGAGTCCGACATTGTTTTGGCAAAGTTACACACCGATTCAATATTGATTTTAGTGACCTCCGATTGGCGTAACCGGGTGTCATTAGTGCCGACGTGAATTATGATCTTACTGAATTTACGTTTACCCTTAGCCAGCAGTTTTAAATTTCCTTCAATGTCGCCTGCTCTGGCCCCTGGAAGACAATTGACTATGGTTGCCGGTGTCTCTAGCTTCACATGTCTGAGAACAGAATCACCAATTACCAGAGTTTGACCCCCGGCGGGTGTGTCGCCGAGTGGGGAAAAACGGTTAGACACATGAACAGGTTGGTGGTGTACCTGGGGCTTCTGTTTAAGACTATGCTTCCTCCTCACCGTCACCCAGCCGCCCTCTTTCCCCAGCTGCTTGGGGTCTGCCGGGGGAGAGCTAGCGGGGCCTACGCTATCGTCGGCTGCACCAGCTACAGGGGCCTGGCTAGCTACGGGTGAATGAAGGGTGCGAAGCCGAGTCTCCAATTCAGTAATCCTGGCCTCCAGAGCTGCAAATATGCTACATTTGTTACAGGTATCATTACTGCTAAAGGAGGCCGAGGAGTAACTAAACATCTGACACAATGAGCAGGAAAGTGCAACAGGGACAGGTGAAGTAGCCATGGTGCTAACGAGTCGGCTACGAGCTAAGCTAAGCTAGCGAAACAGTAAAGAGACAGTGAGTGAATACTTTGGCTATAAATTAGGTAGTGAGCACACAGAAAGGGTGATTCAGATGAAGCACGTTAAGATTATACTATGAAAAAGGGATGTATCAAAAGATTTCAATTAAATTGCTAAGCAGAAAAGCTACTCAGAAACACCACTGTGTTTGAGCAGGAACAGGAAGTGATACTCTACCACAAAGCGAGCGAAACACCAAGTTTCAAATGGAAAAGCCTCTTTTAAAAAAATGTTTCATTAGTTTTCTTTTAACTTTATGCACATTGCATTAAGCAACAATTAAATTATATGCAGCTGTCTTTGACTTGAAGAAATTGTTAAACATTTAAACCTATGTTATGCATATTCAAGCATATAAAATAAAATCATGTTTTGTGTTTACACTCTTTCAAAGAAATGCAAGTAAAACACAGCAGAAAATAAATAAAATCAAAGATTCAGCAGCTCTTAAATCTATTGTGACCTGTTTAGCAGGAGTGGGGCGGGTGGAGGTTTGCCCACTGTGGTCATGTCAGTGGGAGGATCCGGGGGTTTCTCTGTGAGTGTCACATTCCCGTGGCAGCATGCTCGCTGCTCGCTCAGATTTGAAGTTTAATTTTTCGCTGTAGAAAGAAGTTTTCTTCCCACAGAGAGTGTACAGTGGACGCTAATGTTGCTGTCACTTTTTACAGATTTAAACTCAAAGTAATGTGATTACTTCCACGCTTTAAATGCTGCGTGGTCGTCCTCACTCCATCACTCAATATTATCCATTGTTGATCTGCACACGTCTGTTACCATGAATGTCGCACGCTCTTATGTCATTGTCATGAGATACTCTCACAAACAAAATCACTGTTTAGTAACGCAGCGTGCTTACGTGAAAGTAACAGTAATATAATTATTTTTGTTGCAATAGTATTCCCTTATATTACTTGTTAATTTAAAAAAGTAATCGGATTACAGTAACACATTACTTGCCCATGTCTGGTGCCTTAAATCTGACGAAATGAATTTCATACATATACATTTAACTGATTTCTAAACTTGTGCGGTCTGTGGCGCCCCCCTAAAGTAAACCCGTTAGCGTTAGCTCGGGCTTGTATCTCTGTGTGCTCACAAGTTACTGAATGTTTTCTAAATAATCGGACCATCATGAGACGGGTTAGTTTCAAACAGTGAAACTAACCCGTCTCATGACAGTCCGATCAAAACACCAAAATGCCATCCCTATTTTCCCCGTAGAACCCTGCTGCTAGGTGACAACCAGATCCGGGCGGCACTGCAGGATGACAGCATGGTGTCTCTGCTGCCACCTGTGGGTACGGAGGTCTTCAGACACTTCACGACAGCCTCACAGGAAGTCCAACAACAACATGTAGCTGAGGCAAAGGAGCGAAAGACATGGAAGGACAAACGGGTACTGATCAACTTCTGTCAATAACTGATAACTAATGAGGGCACTTGATACTTCTAATCAACTGTATGACAGGAAGGTCCTGTGTGTAACCTAGGTAACTGAGAAAAACCTGCCCAAACCAGCTGCTCACCTGGAGACTGGGAAGTCCCTCCCCTTGATCTATGGGGACCCACCCCCTCAGCTTCTCAACACCCCATTGGAGGATCTAGATCCCTTCTACCAATCACGGAAGGTCTCTGACCTGTCTGTCCCTCACCTGCCTGTCCCTCACCCGTCTGTCTCTCCCTCACCTGCCTGTCCCTCACCCGTCTGTCTGTCTCTTACTTGTCTGTCTCTTACCTGCCTGTCCCTCACCCGTCTGTCTGTCCCTCACCTGTCTGTCCCCTACCTGCCTGTCCCTCACCCGTCTGTCTGTCTCTTACCTGCCTGTCCCTCGCCCGTCTGTCTGTCTCTTACCTGTCTGTCCCTCACCCGTCTGTCTGTCCCTCACCTGTCTGTCCCCTACCTACCTGTCCCTCACCTGTCTGTCTGTCTCTTACCTGCCTGTCCCTCACCCGTCTGTCTGTCTCTTACCTGCCTGTCCCTCACCCGTCTGTCTGTCTCTTACCTGTCTGTCCCTCACCCGTCTGTCTGTCCCTCACCTGTCTGTCCCCTACCTACCTGTCCCTCACCCGTCTGTCTGTCTCTTACCTGTCTGTCCCTCACCCGTCTGTCTGTCCCTCACCTGTCAGTCCCTCACCTGTCTGTATCTCACCTGCTTCTCTGTCCCTGACTTGTCTGTTCCTCACCTGTCTGTCACTGACCTGTTTTTCAGTCCCTCACCCGTCTGTCCCTTACTTGTTTGTCTCTCACCTGTCTGTCCCTCACCTGTCTGTCTCTCACATGTCTGTCCCTCACCTGTCTCTCTGCAGACCTTCGTGGTTCTCAGTAAAGGAAACATCATTAACAGGTTTAGTGCTGACTCGTCTTGTTACCTGCTGAGTCCATTCAACCCGTTGAGGACCCTCGCCATCAAGACCCTTCTTCATCCATATCCTTTATGATGTCATAGTGTCAGGAGCCTCTGTGTGGTCAGGTTTTAGCTCTCTGGACCATGTGTCCAAGTTAATCTGGATTAGATTTGATTTGTATTGTGGATTAGAGATGACAGGTGAGGTTTCCCTGAACTCTCACACTTTCTTCAGTATATTCATCCTACTGGCGATCCTGAGCTTCGGTGTTCTGCGGTTCAACTTTCCTGTAGTGGAGTGAGTTACACACACACACACACACACACACACAGATCATTCATCAGGAGCAGAAAAACACGACAAAGTGATGAACAGATGTGGGCTGTTGATGGCAACATCGATGAGTCACAGCATGAGAATGGTTTTAAAGTCTAAATCCATGCTAAGGCTCAAAGACAAAGAGCCAGTCTGTCCTCAGTCTGTCCTCAGTCTGACAGCAGCAGCACACAGAGGTCTGTAAAGGTCAAACTGACTTTGCTCGCTGTTGTCGAGACAGGAAATGCTCAGAGTGTTCTGATATGTGAACAGATTTGTCATTCAGACAATTAAGAGACGGCTTAAAGGGCCTGTTGTGATGTTTGTCCATTTTGGAGAGATCTGCTGTGGGAGTGTTTGCCTCCTCTTCAATATAATGGAAATACTTTTACTGTCTTGGGCTGGCTGTAGCTCGGGAGGTAGACCCAACTCAAACTAGCTAACTGAAAGTTTGGCGGTTCAGTCCCTGCCTACTCCAGTCTGCATGCCAAAGTATCCTTGGGCAAGAACCGTGAGCTGGTGTGAAAGCTCTCTGTCTCACATGTATGTGAACAGGTACGTGTACATGGCCATCTTCATGTTTGAGGCTCTGGTGAAAGTCGTGGCGAGAGGCTTCTGTGTGGGACGCTTCACCTTCCTCAGAGATCCCTGGAACTGGCTGGACATCATCATCATCAGCACCCTGTAAGGCTCAATAACACACCTCACACTCTCACACAGACTCTATGTAAAGCCTTAAATCTGCATTCTTTCTAATGACCAGCAGGGGGCAACTTCAGGTTGCAAAAACAAAATTCAGTGTAATCTGTTTTAGATTTATTGGAAAACGGCTGACATGAAGTTGGTGGACTTACTTCTCTGCCGTGATTCTCCGACATGTACAGTCATTGGAAAAGAAAGTTTTCACAGGATGATCCTGAGAAAAACCAAGTCCAGTCTTACTCCCTTCATGGGAATTAAGAGGGTAAGCAGCAGCCAGGTGCTGCTAATCGAGCCAGACTGATTAGTCATACAGAAAATGATCACTTCAAGTTGTCGCTGCTGAAAGTATCTCTCCAAGCTACTCACTGATGAGGTACAATTAGGACTGCTTATACTGTGAGTTTGTAAACGGAAGAGCTCATCTTTGTTCACTTCTTTAATGTTGGTTACAGATTAACATGATCCAAAAATCAGGAAACAGTATAAAAGAGCCTTCACAATAAGAGCCTCTCAGTCCTGAATAACAAGGCTCACTGCAGCTGAGAAAATACTCAAGAAATGTGATCCACCGATTGAATCCACTCAATGCTGGACGTGACCTTTACAGTTACACCAACACAGTTCTTGTCAGTGTGCTCTCATATCTATAGATCCATGTCCGTGCAAATAAGGTGGGCTTTTTCCAGCTGTAAAGGTGAAAATGATCTTTTTGCTGCTTTCACCACCACATCCATCCATCCAGTTTTCTTCTGCTTATCTGAAGCTGGGTTGCAGGGGCAGCTGCCTAAGCAGAGAAGCCGAGATCTCTCCATGATGTCCTGGGTCTGCCCCGGGGCCATTCCTTTGTTATTACCCTTATATTTCGGGTTTAGTTGTTCCTTGGTTCAGGCACTGAAACTCCTTGTTTAGGTTTCGGACTCTTTCAGTGTTTGAATCCAGGCTGACATCAAACACTGTCCCATTAAACTGACCACACAGAGACTCTTGATGTTTCGTAAGGCTTGGTAACAAGCTAACGTCCTGTAGCTGAACGCTCGCTGTGCTGCTCTGCTTTCCTGTGTATGTCTCCTCGACCTTTGTCACTGATAAAGTTTTTAGATTTATGTTAGGACACTCTAACTGTCACGTCCTTATCACCGCTTTTGCTTCTGTATGTTCTGCTCGACACACTTTGGCTTTTTCCTGCTCAGCTGTAAATGTCTCTTTATGTTTTACAGCTGCTTTAATCACTGCTTCATGATGATGATGATGAAGGTGGTGATGATGATGACTCTGTGTCTCAGATTGGTGTCACAGTTCGTAGATTTGGGGAAGTTTGCTGTGCTGGAGACGATTTCTCTGCTGCTGAAGATCTTCACATGCAGCCAAGGTGTGTGTCTGTGTGTGTGTGAGTGTGTGTGTGAGTGTGTGTGTGAGTGTGTGTGTGTGTGTGTGTGTGTGTGTGTGTGAGTCTGTGTGCGTCTGTGTGTGTCTGTGTGTGTGTGTGTGTGTGTCTGTGTGAGTGTGTGTGTGTGTGTGTGTGTGTGTGTGTGTGAGTCTGTGTGTGTCTGTGTGTGTGTATGTGTGTGTGTGTGTGTGTGTGTGTGTGCGAGCGACTTGTATTGACAGCGTGGGGCTGTCTTTACAGGTCTGAAGAAGACGGTTGAGGCTCTTGTCCAATCGGTGAAGAGGCTTGATTGTGTCATCATCCTGACGGTGTTCTGCCTGAGCATCTTGGCTATGATTGGTTTACAGCTCTTCATGGGAACCCTGAAAAACAAATGTGTCATCTGGTCGATGAACACAAACACGACAGAATTGGATTTCCACAACCACACCACCTCTCCAGGTATGATGGTCGTACCACATCCTGATTGGCAGGTTAGCCTTTGTGTTTTTAAGACAGTTAGATGGCTGACTCGCAGGTCTTCTTCCAACATTACAATGAAAGCAGTGGAAAGAGACGTGCCCTCAAGATCTCATGTGAAATCAGGTGAACCTCTGAGGAAAAGTCTTCAGTCCAAAAACAAAAAGTCAAAAAACAGTTTTATTTGTTGTTATCAGATTTTAAAATCACCCACAATAATGTAGATGCTGAACATTACAGCCTCAATGTGACCTTTAATCTGTTATTGAGAGTGTTTCCTGGCTCAGTGATGTATTAAACATGTCCGTGAAGACAGTTCTGCAGCACAGTCCCTCAGTGCTCGTCCAGGGATGTTATCAGGACCTGGGGCTCTGCATGGATTGATCCTGGTATTAGATAGATATCCTGAGTATGTTCAGCTGGCTTTGTAGTGCAGACTTCACCACCTGTCATCGTTGCCACCCCTGCCCTTAACCTCCTAGGGCCTGCCGTCCACATATGTGGACATCACATTTTTGGTTATTTTGACCAAAATACTCAATTTTGCTCTACATGGGGTGATATCCACTTACGAGGACATTATACTGCTACTGTTCTATCAAAATTTTAAATGAATATCCTCATTTGTGTCTCATATTTGTCTTAAAAACAAAAATAAGGTAAAAAAAAAATCTGGAAATTCTTTGTTTTTACATTCATCGGGCCCCAATATGCCCAAATATCAAAGAGAAATTAGAAATGCATGTCGTGGAAGAGTTCGGGCCTTAGGAGGTTAAATTAGAAAGGTGAAACGTGATGTGTTTGTACAGTTTGGATGTCTGTCTGTCTGGCTTCTAGAAAACTATTACTACATTCCTGGACATCCTGATCCTCTGGTGTGTGGAAACCAGTCAGATGCTGAGTAAGTAAACATGAGTGCATCTCTTTCATTCACTGACAACAACAGCAATAAAAACAAACTGTGATGATGTGTTCAGGCGCTGTCCAGACGGTTTCAACTGTGTGAAAGCAGGAAGTAACCCAAACTTCGGATACACCAGCTACGACTCGTTTTTCTGGTCTCTGCTGTCACTTTTCAGACTCATGATGCATGACTTCTGGGAAGGCCTGATGCAGTTGGTCAGTAACTCACTGATGACCACACGCAGGCTCCTCCCAGTACTCCGGTTGTCTCATCTGTTTCTCTCACCTGTCTGTCCCTTTGCAGACGTTGCGAGCTGCAGGAAAATCCTATCTGATCGTCTTTCTGCTCGTCTTCTTCCCGGGTTGTTTCTTCCTGCTCAGTCTCATTTTGGCGGTGGTTGTCATGACACGAGCGGAGCAAGAAGAGGCTCAAGGTACCGAGGCCATACAAAGAGAAGAGGAGTTCGGACGGATTGTGGAGGTGCTGAAGAGGAGAGAGGAGGAGGTCAGTAAGGAATCTCTGTAGTCATTAGAACAACAAGTCCACTCTCACTGCTTCCACAGGAATTAGGAGGACAATGAGCAGCCAAATACTAATCAAATCTAATCAGATTCAGTTCATTGGTTGGTCATCAGTAAGTGTGTGCACCTCTTTAACAGCAGAATTTGTCAGTTTGCTGTGGAGCATTCAGGTGTTTGCTAACACAATACCACATCCTCCCCTGGACTGGGTGCTGCACCTTCAAAAACACAAAAGCAGGAATCAATGGTCCACACACGGGAATAAAGTCGTTTCTTATTTACTGAACCTTGTGTCACATGTTACAGGTGCAACTTTTTTACGTCTACCTAACTTACAGCCCTTTCTTCTTCTACCTCAGTGAGCAGGTTGTCAGGCTCCATGGCCACGACAAAAGGGAGACATACCAATGCCAATTAAAAATGTTTTACTTTGAAAGAAAGAAACAATATAAGCTAACCATGGGGTGTGTAGTCAGTACAGTCAGTGGTTTGAGTTGGTGCATAAGTGAAGAAGTAGGATGTACAATGTTGTTTAGCGCAAGACACCAAACCAAAACCCAAAGATACCCAAAGAAGGTATCTCTAGGAGGAGAGACACAACAACAGCTGAGCTCTGGCAGCTTTCGTAGAGCACTGGCACACTAGGCCCAGGTGTTGCCAGTGTTGCTAAAACATGCCACAGCTGTACAAAATGTACTGGAATAACACGAGTAGGTCTATTATCAGGCTTTAGTTCTGTTCATATATCAAACACGTCCTATTCTTCATCAAAATATCCTTCCTTCTGTGTCTAGCATGTGACCGATCCTGCAGACCTGTCGGCAGCTGATGCCAGTGTGCATTTAAAATCCAGCTGTTCCAAAAACCTTTCACCAGCTTCTTCTCAACTGATTGTGTCAGCCATGACCTTTCTGAGACAAAATAACCCTGTTTGGAAACTGTTCAGAGTACTGTGGGATGGCTCTGCTGAAATCGTCATTTAGTCTTAGCATAACTGAGTTTGGGTGTTTTGTTATGGACAGCAGGCTTCCAGCAGCGCAGAGACTCCAGAGCAACAGGACTCACTGCAGAAGAAGAAATCAGCTGCCGGTATACGAGCTACCAAGCAAGAACACGTTGAAGGTAAACAGATATTTACCTCCACCTCTTTAACCTCCACCTTCTTTCATTGGGACATGACAGGACAACACGCTCTGTCACTGAGAGCACTCACAGGTACAGAAACACCAAGAGCCGAGGCTCTGCAGACAACTTAATGCTGACACAGTTTGTGGCCTCACAGAGTAGCTTTGTGTTGCAGAGGCACAGGAGCACCACCGGCCTTTGTGCTGCACCTGCACTGACGCCTTCCTGAAGGGGGACTGTTGTGGCTGCTGGCGATGGCTCAAACAGCAGTTTCACACCTTTATCACGAACCCTTTCTTTGACCTGGTCATCATCATCTGCATCATTGTTAGCACCATCTTCACAGCCATGGAACATTACCCTATGATGGAGGAGTTCTCAGAGACCCTGGTCATCGCTCATCTGGTGAGTGTTGAAGAGGTGTCTGCAGATCCTGTTATCTCCTACTTGGTTAATTTAATGGCAGCTTGTTCACTGCAGCCTAAAATCAGGACTTTTCCATTCTGCTCCCTTAGTTTGGTGTTAGACTTGATCAGTTGGAGGGACCATATGTTCTGCTTCGATGTGCCTCCATGACCAATTTAGTGATGAATGCTTTTAGCGGGTTCTTCAGCCACCTAGCAAGAGTGGTTTAAAATGTCCACTCAGAGCGACTACATCACAAATGGTAACGAACCAACGGTACAAACCTGTAAACGACCTGCATAACTGAGAGGGAAAGCAGCAGTGGAGTAAAAATGTAACGGGGGTAAAGTATAAACCTCTGGCAAGTCTCGAGAAAAGTAAAGATAAGCTGGGATTCAGAGGGAGCTTTGCTGAGGTTGATTCAAACACCGTGAGTCTTTTTGCAGTAACAGTGATGCCTGGTCAGAGTGATCATGTGTGACATTTCACAGAAAATTATTGTTTTGTTGGAACTTCTACTTCTGCACGGGGCTCGGTGTGTTCGAGGTTTTTCGTCTGCCTGTCTGCCGATGGTTGGATGAATTGGATGCAAAACATGCTTCTACCCCGTGACCTCTGACCCCTTTGAACTGTGCAGGTCTTCCATGGGATCTTTGCTGCTGAGATGATCATCAAACTTGTCGCACTGGGCCTGCATGGATACTTCCAGGTCAAATTTGTAGTTTCTTCTCAACAGTTCAGCGATCTGCCATTTTCAAAGAAACATTTGGGATTGTTTGTTGTCGTGGTTACAGGTGCGCTGGCATATCTTCGACTTTATCCTCGTCATCATTTCTCTGGTGCAGCTGGGACTGGCTGACGTTGAGGGTCTATCTTTGATGCACAGTTTTCTTCCGGTTAGTATAACATCACCATTACCGTCACCATCATCATGTGTCCTCACGTATCTTTCTGTCTGTCCAGCTCCGAGTGTTTAGGCTGGCCCGTTGGTGGCCGATGCTCCACATGTTTTTGAAGATCGTCTGGGCCTCAGTGGGGAACCTGACTCTGGTTCTCTTCATCACGGTCTTCATGTTCTCTGTGGCGGGCGTGCAGCTGTTCCAGTCGGACTACAAAGCTAATGTCTGTCGCATTTCTTATGACTGCCAGCTTCCTCGTTGGCACATGGAAGACTTTTTCCACACCTTCATCCTTGTCTTCAGGGTCTTGTGTGGACAGTGTTTAGAGTCTTTATGGGACTGCATGGAGGTCTCGAATGATGGCGTGTGTGTGACCTTCTTCATGATTGTCCTGATTGTTGGAGAGCTGCTGGTGAGTCTCTTTACACTCACCAACCTAGAATGACCCAGTCCACCTTAGTCCATCAGGAGTTTCTGAATGAGTTCCTGGTCTGTTTGCAGATCCTACATCTCTTCCTGAATTTATTGTTCATCAATGATCAGCTGGTGGATTCAGAAGACAAAACAACAAACACCCTGCAGAGTACCATGAAACAGACCAGAACCTGGATCCCCAAGAGTATCTGGACTTTGTGGGGGAAGAACTACGCTGACCAAGATCACAAAGGTGGTTTTTGTTTGTATATTTTGTCTTTGTAGGTTCTCAGTTATCCAGGTCACAATAATCCAAGCAGCTTGTTTTGTGCCAGTACTTTATGGTTGTTTTTGGGGTCTGCATTATTAACATGGAACGTATATATAACACTGGCACAACCACGGTGAGGTAACACATTAGTCAAAGTCAAACTAAACTTTATTGTCATCTCGCTATATCCCGTGCATCATATAGAGACGAGACGACGAGGCTCCAGTTACATCAGTGCAAAAACCCTAATAAATAGACATAAAAGGAGTAGGAAAATAAATATACACTTAAGACTAAGACTTAGTTTGTGAAGTCCTGTCCTGAAGCCTGAAACTGGATGTTTACAAACTGGATCTGACTGCGACAGTGAGGGACTCTGCTCACTACTCATTGGTAGTAAAATATAAAGTGGATTGTAGTCCCGACTTAAATCCTCCCGCGCTTCCTTCTCCTCAACAAGACTTCAAACTAGTGACTGAGACCATAAATTCATTAGTGAGCTGAGAGATGAGGTGAGCACGAGGCTCATTTTCTCATATACTTGCAAATGTTCAGGTTTCTTTTACAACCAGAGGAGTCGCCACCTGCTGGACATTAGACAGATTGCAGGTTTGAGGCAGTGTTGCCTTCATATTTCAGATCAGTGGTTTATTGTTTTCTGTGGATCGTATTTGGATTTCTGTGTCTTTTTAGGTGTTAGATTTAGAGCTTTTAATTTTAAAATATTTTCATGTTTTCCTCATTTGCAGGTGACACTAAGAAAGACAACAAGGAGGAGTATCTGGCCTTAAGCTCTGTGAGCTCAGACCAGCTGACCCTCGATGATAACCACATGAACATGGCCGCCTGGGAGGCCCCCGTCGCTGTGGCTGAGATCGAGTTTAGGACGCCTGAAAATGCACAAGAAAAGGAGACGCAGCATGTAAAGCAGATTCTACTGTTTTTGATCCTAGAGCAGAATTTCATGTTAAAAGTAAATACTGATGTGTGACGCAGCTTCAGCCTCGAGTACGAACAGCAGATAAACATGTTTGTGTATTTATTATTACACATGACTGTTTTCCTCACTGTGATCACTGTGCATGAAGAACATCTCTCCACACTCGATGCGACTGCAGCAGTAAAATACTCAGCCTGGAGATCATCAGAGCTTCAGCATAACTGCAGGTGCCTTTATGATGAACTGAGTGCAACACAGCGATGAGCCATCAGACTGCTTTCACACACACATCCACAGCACACAGGTTTAAACCAGACGACTGGCCCGTGTAAAGTTCAGGTTTTAGTTTCAAATTCATCAGCAGCTGCTAATGTTAAAATCACTGCAACAGTTTAAAGAAGCTGCAGGTGATCATCAGACGTTAACAGGACTGAAATCAGCCATCCTGAATTCACAGACACAGTAAAGACCCGAGACATAAACCACGTGAGGTTTCAGAGTGTGAACACTTAGTCCGGTGACAGTATTTTAAAGTAACTAGCTAGGACATTAAAGTTTGTGAACTTCTGTGTCTGCAGTGCGACGTCATGCAGAAACTTAAAGATGAAACTCATCCAGAACCTGAGGACTGCTGCTGCAACAGTATGAGCACACACACACACTGTTATATCAAATGATTATATGTAAAATAGTTTAAACCTGCAGTGACAAACTTTTGTCTCCCTCTTCTGGCAGTGAGAGTAATTACATAAATGCTGAGCTTTGGTAAACGTGTTCATGTTTCAACATATTTGGATCACACAGACTCGGATACCTGCTAATTAGTGTTCAGTAACATCCAAATAAAATCCTCAAATTTCAGCCCCTGAAACTGGACCTCAGACTTCTTGAATGTCTGTTGGTCCAGTTAACCTCACAGCAGCCATATTATTGGTCAGATGATTGTAATAAAAATGATCCAAAAGGTGCCAACAGCACAAACACGGTCCAGAGGTCCAGTTCAGTGACTCCAGTTGGCAGACAGCTAGCAGCTACACCCGCCTGTGTCACCATCCACCTGTTAGTCAAAGAGGCCACGCCCCTAATAATGCCAACTTTAAGGGTCAATACAAACCTTCTCTTACTTTCTTACAGTTGTCATGAAAGGGGGAAAGTATGGATATGGATTTTGTCTCAGACTGTAAACATGTCTATTTGTGCTGTAAAGTTTTAACATAGGAGTCTATGGGGACTGACTCACTGCTGGAGCCTCTGCTAGAGGAACTGCAGCGTTTGGTTCTTCTGTGCATGATTTAGTTTTCAGTGCCTCAGGTTGATGGATGATGTAGACCCAATTTAAAAGTTCAACAAACTGTGACATACAGAGATGATATCAAAGTTCCTGCACTGCAGCTGTAACAGAGTTTCCGTTACATCAAGAGAACAGAAGCCAATCAGTCAGCAACGCCTCTGATGTGTTTCAGGGTGTTACATCTGCTGTCCGTTCCTGGAAATAGACACATCCCAGGGTACCGGCAGGGTCTGGTCTAACTTCATGAGAGCCTGCCTCTGCATCGTGCAACACAAATTCTTTGAGGGCTTCATCGTCTTCATCATCCTGCTGAGCTGTGCAGCTCTGGTAAACAGACATTGTCAAATACATATTTGACAATATACATCATGAATTCATGTCACATTCAAACCCCGAACTCACTCGGAGATGAACATGTTTTATCTTCCTGGCTTAACTCCACACTGAAACCACTGAGCTAAACATGTGGCACTGATAGCGACCTGCATGAACCCACAGACCGTTGATTTGGTTTTTGAAATCACTTTTGGATCAGTGTCTTGATGCATGCTCAATCATCCAGCTAAGTAAATCCCAAAGGTTGAATCTGTACACCTGGTCGTAGCGTTTTCAGAAGAAACTTTCATCATCAGGGGACTTCTTCAGTCTCAGCTTGACTGCAGGTCTCCAACCTTATAAACACTACACTAGCTGGGCCCACGTCCTCATTTTAGGTTTGACAGCGTTTTAGTAGGTAAAGGTGAATGCTTGGACATGAACTGAGCTGCGGTTTGGGGAAGGCCTCGAAGGGGACTGGCGACGGCTCCCGGGCCTGGCAGATCCCCATGTACTAAATAGGAGTGAAGAAGTTAAAGAACTGAGAACAAGGAGGGAGGGAGGGTGGGGCACATAAACGAGAATGAACAGCTTGCAGAACTGGGAGGAACCTATATAGATGACAACCGGATGGAGCGTGTTTGGAGGCGTGGTCCCGCTCCTGAAGTTCAGATACATAATCTCCAATACATTTGCACACTGACTGAAACTAGCAGCACTGAATGAACAATGGGCTGGGAGGTCAGTTCCTTGATCGTTAATATGCAAATTCTTATGACCATTGATCAAAGACGATTGATCAATAACCATGAGTCCCATTCACAGAGAGTTGGGGAATGGCTGCAATCACAGCATTGTAAGATGGTGACAGATGTACCCTTAGGCCCCCTCCTCCATTCAGAGATGGTCTTTCCCTTTTCACATAAATGGCCTCCTTGACTCCGCGCTCAAACCAGCGTTCCTCCCTGTCCAGGATGTGTACATCCTCATCATTGAAAGAGTGTCCACTGGCCTGTAGGTGTAAATAGACTGCAGAGTCCTGGCCTGACGAGGTAGCTCTTCTGTGTTGTGTCATCTGCTTGTGCAATGTACTGTTTATAAGGTTGGAAACCTGCAGTCAGCTGAGACTGAAGAAGTCACCTGATGATGATGAAACGTTTCTCCCACTGAAAACATTCAGATGAACTGAATCAACCTTTTGGGGTTTTGGATCCGTGGTTTAAAGAGACATCTGTTGGGGTGGTTTCCTGTTTACGGGTAGAAAAGTTATGTCTTATTATTGCAGAGGTGCTGCTCTAAAAGACACAACACAGGAAGCACACAAAACATCCCCTCACTAAAGTGCCAGAGTTGCAAATGATCACAGTCTACAATATTAGAGAGAGGATCACAACAATCAGATGACAAGAGCAGCCCTTGGTGACAGTGGGAAGGAAGAATCCCTTTTTTAACAGGAAGAGACCTCCATCTGAAGCAGAATCAGGGAGGAGCAGCCGTCTCCTGGATGTGTCGGAGGGTGGGGGCAAAGAGCAGAGAGAAAAATAGCATAGAGAGCTGATGAAGAACAAACAGGACAGCAGGTCGTCTGTTAAACGAGAAGGTCACACTGCTAGAATGACAGTGGTTGTCCTCAGATCGTCTCATATGCTGCTTGTTGTCAGTAAACAGGCGTGTGTTTGTGAACAGGTTTTTGAGGACATCTACCTGGAGCATCGTCCAGTGTTGCAGAGAGTTTTGAAGATGGCAGACCTGGTGTTCACCTTCGTGTTTCTGGTGGAGATGCTACTGAAGTGGATCGCTTTTGGATTCAAGAAATACTTCACAAGCTTCTGGTGCTGGCTCGACTTCCTCATCCTAGATGTAAGAGCACAATCGGCAGCACCGGTTATTGGTAGTATTTTACAAAGCCAGTCACGGAGGGATCACAAGCCAGTGTTCTCCTAGTGCTGGTCCCAAGCCTGGGTAAATGGGGAGGGTTGCATCAGTAAGAGCATCCTGACAAAATCTTGGAATGAATGAAAAATGATGTGGTGCATTTGACCATGTGTGAAGCTGGGGATCATAGACCCACCTCAGCATTGGTGATGGCACTGAAGCTAAAGGACAGGCTGTTCATGTCTGACATGTGGGCGACTTTGACAGGATGTCAGTATTTGACGTTGTAGTAAAGAAATGGGGTTGTTTCAGTTTGAACAGATAAACTAAAAGCACACAGTCAGGCTGGGTAAGATGAACCTGCTGCTGCTTCACTGCTCTCCTGTACAATGAGGTCAGTTCAATTTAATCGAATTCAATTCAATGTTATTTATATAGCACCAAATCACAACAACAGTTGCCTCAAGCTGCTTTACACTGTAAGGTCAAGACCCTACAGTAATGTTAAGAAAACAGAGAAAACCCAACAATAATATGACCCCCTATGAGCAAGCGCTTTGGCAACAGTGGGAAGGAAAAACTCCCTTTTAACAGGAAGAAACCTCAAGCAGAACCAGGCTCAGGGAGGGGCGGGGCCATCTGAGGCGGGGTCTGATTATTTAAGACCTTGTATGTGAGGAGCAGGATTTTGAATTCTGGATTTAACAGGGAGCCAATGAAGGGAAGCCAATACAGGAGAAATCTGCTCTCTCTTTCTAGTCCCTGTCAGGACTCTTGCTGCAGCATTTTGGATTAACTGAAGGCTTTTCAGGGAGTTTTTAGGACTTCCTGATAATAATGAATTACAGTAGTCCAGCCTGGAAGTAATAAATGCATGAACTAGTTTTTCAGCGTCAGTAAGAGACAGGATATTTCTAACTTTAGAGATGTTGCGCAAATGGAAGAAAGCAGTCTTACATATTTGTTTAATATGTGCGTTGAAGGACATGTCCTGGTCAAAAATGACTCCAAGGTTCCTCACAGTGTTACTGGAGGCCAAGGTAATGCCATCCAGAGTAAGAATCTGCTTAGATACCATATTTCTAAGATTTTCAGGGCCGAGTACAATAACCTCAGTTTGATCTGAATTAAGAAGCAGAAAGTTAGCGGCCATCCAGGTCTTTATGTCTTTAAGACATTCCTGCAGTTTAACTAATTGGTGTGTGTTATCTGGCTTCATGGACAGATAGAGTTGGGTGTCATCAGCATAGCAGTGTAAATGTATGCTATGTCTTCTAATGATACTGCCTAAGGGAAGCATGTATAATGTAAACAGAATTGGTCCTAGCACTGAACCCTGTGGAACACCATAATTAACCTCAGTGTGTGAAGAGGACTCTCCATTTACATGCACAAATTGGAGTCTATTAGATAGATATGATACAAACCACTGCAGCGCAGCACCTGTAATACCTACAGCGTGCTCTAATCGCTCTAATAGGATATTATGGTCGACAGTATCGAACGCTGCACTGAGGTCTAGCAGGACAAGCACAGAGATGAGTCCACTGTCAGAGGCCATAAGAAGATCATTTGTAACCTTCACTAAAGCTGTTTCTGTGCTGTGAACTCCATGAGTAGTAAGCAAAGTTTATTTATTTATTAAGCACTTTTCACAGAGTCGCTGTACACAAAAGGGTAAAATAAATCTGAACATTAAGTGCTAAAATAGTCAATAAAAAGATTTGATAAAACAAAATAAAATAAACAGGTAGTTTTAAAACAAATAAATAAACATATAATCATTCAATAAAAATTCTGAAGCCTGTTTAAACAAAGATTTTAACTGCTTTTTAAAAGACTCCACAGAGTCCACTAAGTGTAGTTGTGGTGGTAGACTGTTCCACAGCCTTGGTGCCACAGACTGAAAGCCTCTGTGCCCCCTCGTCTTTAGTCATTTACAGGGAACAACCACAAAATCCAGAGTCTGTGAATGAAGACAGCCAACAGCAGTGTATTTTGGTAAGAAGCTGAGATAAATAATCCGGTGCCTGGCCTTTTAGTGCTTCGTATGTTAAAAGAAGAATTTTGAAATGAATGCTAAAATCTGCAGGGAGCCAATGTAAAGAATATAAAACAGGAGGAATGTGAGCTTACTTTCTAGAACGTGTTCATAGTCTTGCTGCAGCATTTTTACAGCTGGGAGGCGTGAAAGAGATGATTTGTCCAAGTTGGTAAACAGGTTATTACAATAGTCTAAAAATAACTTAGAAATGTTACTTAAATGAAATGAACAGCAATATGATGAAGCTTTTTCATGCAAGTCGAAGCCAGAGAAGAATCCAATATTACACCCCATGTATGGCTCAACTCCTTCAACGGTCCACCATATACAAGCACAGGTGAGCCCATAAATGGCAGGAAGTAAACATTCATTACTAAATAAGGAAACCAGAATCTTACATGCAAGTGTGCCTGCAGTTAAACACTATAGCTAATAGCATCCCCCACCATGCTAGATGTAGGGGAGGAAAAATATCTGAACATGCCGTTCAAGACAAGGGTTTACAGTTTTAAACACAACAATGACAACTTTGATCAGAATCACTCCAACAGAGGCAATGGTTGGAGGCAATGCCTAAACCTCAAGCCTATAAGGCAGAATGTTATGGTATGACAGGCTGCACTAACACCAAACAGAATGATTACAGAACAGTCCCCTGCATCAGAAACTATTAAAAGATCATTACAGATTCATGATACCAAAGACATAGTAAAGACCTGATTTTCTACAGTTGAAACCTGACTGAAACTCTTCCAATAAGCCATTCCTCTGCAGATGATCTGTTAGCTGTTTGACAACTACTCTTTCAAGAATCTTTGCGATAACATGAAGGCTGGGGATTGGCCTATAATTAGCTAAGACAGCTGGGTCAAGGGATTGGTTTTAAGTAATGTTTAACAACTGCCATCTCGAAGGCATATGGTTTGTAGCCGACTATTACAGACAGGTGGATCACATTGTCACTGGTGTGCTGTCTTCTAGGTGACTCTGTTCTCCCTGATGGGCAACATGCTTGGATACACCAGCCGGCCTCTGAGAGCTCTGAGGACTCTGAGGGTCCCGTCTCGCTTCAAGGGCATGAGGGTGAGGCAGCACTCATGACGATACAGACATTGCCGAGCAGGATGTAGGTGTACTCTTCTGCTACAGAAAAAAGATCAAATATTTATAAAATTCTTTATTTGTTAAATGATTTGTAGGGTTTGTGTGATTTTCTGGTGTTCACTCATCATTGTGTTCCCTTTTTTGGAGATTTGACTCCTTAGGGTGTGTCTGTTATTTCCCATAGACACTGAAAGTTTGTCCTATCCATCATCATTCTCCTTATTTGCAGGGCATCTATCCCCAGCAGTTTCTTCAATCTCACCCAACTCGGGGAGCGTTCATCAAACAGTCTTTGTTTTCTTATGTCTCGGTTGTCCATCCTGCAGACGTGGCCCAGGTATTTTAATCGCTGGTGTAAGCAGAAGGACTTTATCACTTTTGTCTCAGTAATGCGTGCAGGTCTGCATTTGTGAGTTTTAATCGCCAACCCGTTATTCAGCCTCCCAAATGTGTATGATTGCACAAAAAGAACACACTGTCCTTTGACGTTCACAGGAAAGTTTTTCCATACTTAAGGAGGTTGCTCCACAGACCGACGGCTGTGCTCCGTTTGCTCAGCCAGTCACAAGACTGGGTTTACCAGGGTGTAGCTGTCCTAATGACGGAGGTGTGAGAGGCGACTGGTCTTACCAGGACTTATGAATGCCTTGTAACCCTAGTATAAAACGAATTGCATGTCACACAATTTACACCCCAAGCTGTATGATTGTTTACATCAGGGGTGGGCAACTCCAGGCCTCAAGTGCTGGTGTCCTGCAGGTTTTAGATATCACCCTGTGTCACACCTGAATCAAATCATTAGTTCATTCCCAGGCCTCTGGAGAACTTCAAGACATGTTGAGGAGGTCATTTAGCCATTTGAATCGGCTGTGTTGGATCAAGGACACATTATAAACCTGCAGGACACCGGCACATGAGGCCTGGAGTTGCCTGCCCCTGGTTTACATTGTATATTATTTGCTTAGCTTTTGTTTATAGGTTTTCAGGTCTTTCAGTAGCTAATAGTGAACTTTCCTGGCAGAACTAAAGTCCTACTGGATGGAGAGCCAATGTGTAGGCAGCTTATTAACTGGATGTGAGCTGATTCACAGCAGAGACCTTTTTGTCTCTCTGTCTGTGTGCAGGTGGTGCTGAAGGTGCTTGCCATGACGCTGCCCTCCATGTTCAGCGTGCTGCTGGTGATTCTGGTCATCTGGCTTTTCTTCAGCGTGATAGGAGTGAATCTGTTTGCAGGAAAGTTTTCTTACTGTTACAACGAGACGTCAGAGGAGCTTTTCTCCTTTTACGTGGTGAACAACAAGACTGAATGCTTTACACTGATGGATCTGAATTTCTCTGAGGTCAACTGGAAGATGCGGACGTTTAATTTTGACAATGTGGGGATGGGTTTCCTGTCGCTGCTGATCGTGGTCAGTGTGAACACTCAAAGTCTAACTCGTTAGTTAGAACGCATAAAACCATCAAAAATACTGTGTGGAAAAAACATAACCAAGCCTAACTAAAATCAGCATCATTTAGTAATACAGCTTGAATTCATTGTTTTTCTAAAGAAGTTCTGTGTTGATTGTGGGTCAGGGGACATCTTCAGGCTGGATGGACATCATGTATGCAGCTGTGGACTCCAGACAAGTCAGTATACACGCTGGATCAGTACTATTACTGTTGCTGTTATTACTGGTATATTACTACTGTGTGTGTGTGTGTGTGTGTGTATGTGTGTGTGTGTGTGTGTAGGTGGAAGACCAGCCGCACTACGAGATCAATGTGTACATATACATGTACTTCATCTGTTTCGTTATCATCGGCTGCTTCTTTACGTTGAACCTCTTCATTAGAGTCATCATTGATACGATCCACCAGCAGAGACACAAGATAGGTCTCACACACACAGACACACACACACGCGCACACACACAGACACACACACAGACACACACGCACGCGCACACACACACACACACACAGACAGACACAGACACACGCTCACACACACACACAGACAAACACAGACACACGCTCAGACACAGACACACACACACACAGACACAGACACAGACACACACACGCACACACAGACACGTACACACACGCACACACAGACACGCACAGACACACACACGCACACACACACACGCACACAGACAGACACACACACGCACACACGCACACACACACACACACAGACACACAGACACACACACACAGACACACACATAGACACACACACACGCACACACAGACACACACACACATGCGCACACGCACACACAGGCACACACACACACACACAGACACACACGCACACACACACGCACACACACATGCACACACACACACTGACACACACACGCACGCACACACGCACACAGACACACAGACACACACACAGACGCACACACTCACGCACACACACGCACACACACACACACGCACACACAGGCACACACACGCACACACACAGACACACACACGCGCACACACACACACACACACACACAGACACACACACACACAGACACACACAGACACACACACGCACACAGACACGCACACACGCACACGCACACACAGACACACACGCACACACAGACACACACACACACAGACACACACAGACACACACACGCACACAGACACACACAGACACACACAGACACGCACACACGCACACGCACACACAGACACACACGCACACACAGACACACACACACAGGCATGCACACAGACACACAGACACACAGGCATGCACACAGACACACAGACACACACACACAGTTGGGTACTGTGGTATCAGTCTGTAGAAGCTCCACAGTGTTGGCTGAATTCGTTCTTCCTGTTTCTGTCAGTTAACTTTGCTCTTGTCTCTCGTCTTTACTTCGGAGGGAAACATGTTTTCGTGACGGACCAGCAGCAGAAATATTTGAGGACCTTAAAGAAACGATTCTCTGAAAAACGCAACAACATCGTTCCACGACCTCAGGTCAGTTCAGACATAGTTCTTCAGTCTTTGTCAACTGCTGGCTAAATTTCATTTTCAGCCCAGTCCATGTACCTGACCACTTTCAGAAGATTACCCAACTCTGACCCATTCAGGCATAAAAGAGGCTCCTAACTCAAGGGATGAACTAATGTTGTGTCCACACATGATGCACAACTCAGCAAACAACCAGTTTGAAGTTGTATCTTTAAGCTCTTTTGTTGAATTTGTGAAAAATGCCAAAGAAATGGGAACAAATTATGTGTTTTTGTGACGGGCATCTGGTAACTTTGACAGGAAACTGGACAGAAGAAGTTGTGCGAGGCCCAAAAAATAAACAAATCTACAACAGAAGAAAAGTGTCTGAAAGTAATGTCCTCAAGAAACAGGAAAAAATCGAGCAAAGACCTGACACAGGACGAGAGAGAGACATCTGGTATTAAGGACCAGCTATGGACCCACTGATGAGACACAGAGAAAAGGTGTCTCAGGTTCATTTGCAGATTAAGAATGCAGAAATAACACAGTCGGAGAGGCAGTACGGTCCAGGAGAGGTGGCAGAGGATTGGCCGGTTGTCCGAGGGCTCTCACACACACTGTCACATAAGCTAATGGAGTTCTGAAAACGTGGAGAGGTCTGCACGAAAACAGTTTTTAAATGTGTTGATAGGCCACGTACAACCAGAGTCATGATAAACAATATATACGCCCTTGTTTGTTTTACAACCATTTCAAATTATTTATATAACAATCAGCTGTTCTGCATTCAATAAGATGCCACACAAATTATTTGTGCCACTGCAAAAAATAATTTCTGTCCACTATAAAGGAGAACATGACAGCCTGATACCTGCAGGTCTGACAGCAGCAGGTGTATCACTCCTGTTTCTACCTGGAGACAGCAGTCGCCTCATTGTTCTGACACACAACACAAAACTATCCATAACACTACACACTAACTACACAAGACAACACATTAACTACTCACTCCAAACACGCTAAATGTCACAAATCTCTCACATTTCAAAACTCGCTCTCTTTTTCTGCTCTCTCTCTCTCTCTCTCCGTCACTCCTAAATCTTCCCCCTCTTCCTAAACAACCAAATGTCATGTTGCCATATCATTTTTGATTGTTCGACATGGTGCATTTTACCACCAACGGGCTGTTTATTGTTTTGTCTTTTAATTTTTTGGTCATAAGCAGAGAGTGCTTGCTAGCGCTGTCCTTAGACAGTAAACGTGAAACTATTGAGGAAAAACGCGTATATATTATTTATCATGAGTCTGGTTTTACGTGGTCTATCAACACAATTTAAAAACTGGTATATATCACCTTGTTGCTTTGTCATCTTGAAGTGGTCATGTGATTGGCTTACCTCGACTACTTTATTCTTCCTCAGTCAAACACGACCTGGACCAGGGGCTCGAATGTCCCTCTGACGCCCCTATTTCTAAACCTCTGTCCACATGTAAAGTGATTCATAGGTCTAAGTGTGGCATACTTCAGGTCACCAGCTGGAGTTTTTTCTTCCCATTTTTTTAATTGCTTGGTCATCAGGATACACCTGATTGTTGGAGTCATATTGTAGGTCTTACCTTGAGGAGACCGTCATAGTGAACTTGTGCTAAACGAATGAAATGAAATCTTCCCGTCATTCAGGTACAAATTCATCTCGCTTCCATCGGCCCAGAGATGTTTTTCAGACCTGTGCACGCTCCTTTAGATGTTTTCTGGTAAAATCTATTCTAGCACTTCTTGAGTGTAACCAGTAGTTTGCACCTTGTTGTAAACTCTCTGTGTTGATCGTAGACTTTCAAAGGGTTTCACCAACCTCCTCAAGAATCCCCTTGACTCAGTTAGATGCTCTGATCCCAAATACAACACCTTGAATCAGTTCCAGGTTTTGTAACTTCTTAAATTTACTAAATTTACCCTGCCTAAATTTCTCACCCCAACCGGTCGCAGCAGATGAGCCTGGTTCTGCCGGAGGTTTCTTCCTGTTAAAAGGGAGTTTTTCCTTCCCACTGTCACCAAAGTGCTTGCTCATAGGGGGTCATATGATTGTTGGGTTTTTCTCTGTATCTATTATTGTACGATCTACTGTACAATATAAAGCGCCTTGAGGCGACTGTTGTTCTGATTTGATGCTATATAAATAAAATCGAATTGAATTGAATTGAATTAAATTTTCATTGAATAATGAGGGAATGGGCTTTACTGTTTGTCACTTTTGAGCCTCTGAAAACAGGGGACTGCATGAAACAACAGTTAATGCAATATTTTTACAAACCCTGAGCTGTTTGATTTAAAACTCATGGTGTGCAGACACTAAAATACGCATCAGAGTCCAGATACTTCTGGATGTATGTTCATATGTTCCACATGAAGGCATGTATGGAGGCGTTGCAGTAATAAAGGTAATGGATGTTAGAGCTGTCAGATTAATGACTGTAAGGACGAGTCTCATTTTGTGCATTAGAGAGTCATCAGTTGTCAATCAGACTCTTACACCAGCCTTCAGATATTAGCCTGTTGCCTCCTACTGTGGAGGTGAAGAAACAAATTCTGCTTCAGCAGTGATTAAGATAACATTGAATCACAAAATTTCTCCTGTAAGAGTGTTTTTACTGAAAACTGTTTGCAGTGTTAGCAAACCGACTGACTGCCTGAGTGTTTAAAGCTTACGTCTTTGTCTCCAGCATTGCTGCCTGGCTTGGCTGTTTGACCAGGTCACCGGTCTGTACTTTGAGATCTTCATGGTGGTGGTGATCTTCTTCAACGTGGTGGTTCTAATGGTGGAGACTGATGATCAGAGTGTGGAGAAGTCACATGTCCTGCACTGGATCCATTTCATCCTTGTGGCCATCTTCCTTGTTGAGTTTATCCTGAAGATCATTGCACTCAGACAGCATTACTTCAGAAATGGCTTGCACATTGTGGACTTTGTGGTTCTCACTTTGTCCATTATAGGTGAGTCCTACACACAGAAACAATCTTCTTTTCTTATCTGATCTCAGTTTGGTTAGTTACTGCAAATGTCTGAGGGCTGTAACAGGAAGTACAATGTTCCCTGTTTTTACTCTAAAGTCAGTCCGTGTCATCGTTTCTGCAGTTTAAAATGTACTTTAACTCTTTGCCCTCTTCCTGATTTCCTGATGTTTGTCACACTTACATGTTTCAGATCAAACAAATGAAAATATTTGACAAAGATAACACATGTAAACGCAAACTGGAGTTTCTAAATGAATGTGTTTATTATTAAGGGGAAAACCCTACAAATCCAAACCTAGCCTGTGTGGAAAACCTCCACTTATGGCATCAAAAGCAGAAGAAAGAGTGTGACGTGTCTGTGTTATTTCCAAACTTCCATTCTTGTCTAAAGCATTGGAGAAGATAGTCCTCTCGCAGATGCAGGCCTCCTTGGATGCAAATAATATCAGCGATAAATTCCAGTCTGGCTTTAAACCACGCCATAGCACCAAAACAGCGCTGCCGAGAGTCCTTTATGGCCTTCTTTTATTTGCCGACTCAGAGTGCTCTACGTTCTTAGTTTTATTGGACTTGACTTCTGCCTTTGATATGGTGAACCATAATATCCTCCTATCGAGGCTTGAGCATACATTAGGCATAAGGGGTAATGCCCTGAACTGGTTTAGATCGTATCTGTCGGACAGGTCTTACTCCATCACCATGGGTGGCTGCTCTTCCTCTGTTGCTCCCCTCTACTATGGTGTGCCCCAGGGATCTGTGTTGGGCCCTATGTTGTTTTCATTGTATATGCTGCCCCTAGGCTCCATCTTAGAGAAGTATAATATCTCCTATCACTTTTATGCTGATGATATTCAAATTTACTTTCGGCTCTCATTCGAAAGAGCCGAAAGTAAATTCGGTACAACATCAGTACAACTTCGTCATCAGTACTGATGACGAAACGTCATCAGTACAACTGTCTGCTAGAGTGTTTGAGAGAGGTCAACTCTCTCTTACATTGAACAAGAAGAAAACAGAAATCGTGCTGTTTGACAACCATATTTCACGGGGCCAATTTGCTGATACTCTTGGACCCCTTGGCACCTTTACTTTCTGGCACTGTAAACAACTTAGTTGTCCTCTTTGACAGCTCCTTTAAGTTTGACAAACAAGTGTCCTCGGTAGTTAAATCTAGTTTTTCCCATCTACATCAAATCTCCAAGGCTAAGCACTACACAGGACCTTGAGAAACTTATCCATGCATTTGTGACCTCTAGATTAGTCTACTGTAATTCCCTTTACTTTGGTCTCCACTCCGCCCTTCTTCATAGATTGCAGCTTGTCCAGAATGCTGCGGCACACCTTTTGACTGGAACCAGAAGGTTTGCCTCTGTTACCCCAGTCCTTGCTGACCTGCATTGGCTCCCTGTCAAATACCACATTCAGTTCAAAATTCTGTTGCTCACCTTTAAATCATAAACAATACTGCGCCGTTCTACCTCACTGAACTCCTTAATCCGTATATCCCCAGGAGAGCCCTAAGATCACCAGGACAATTACTCTTTAGTGCAGCCTAGATCCCGGCTAAAGACCAGCGGTGACCGTGCTTTTGCCCTGGCAGGCCCGAGCCTCTGGAACAATCTTCCTGCTGCTATTCACGCCTCTGATTCCATCCATTCATTTAAATCACAGTTAAAAACTTACCTGTTTGACCGAGCGTTTTCGGTTAGTTAGTGCACATTCCCTATATTTTGTCCAGCTGTTATTTATCTTCTATTGATCTACCACTGTATATATACCCCCACCTTATATTTATGAATACGCAGTGATTTTATCTTCTAAATTACGCTCTGATGTTTTATTTCTTATTTTATCTGTATTTTTTGTTTAGCGTTTCTCAATCGTTAGCTTATTTGTACTCTATTATGGTCTTATATCTGTTATGTTTGAACCTTTTTGTGAAGCACTTTGGTGTACCTTCGGTCTTAAATGTGCTATACAAATAGTTGTTGTTGTTGTTGCTTGTTGCAGGTCTCTTCTTAGCTGATATCTTGGAAAAATATTTCTGCAGTCCCTCTCTCTTTTCTGTTATGCGATTGGGTCGTTTGTTTGCCTTATGTGGAGCATTCCATCACATTCGGTTTGCCAGAAGGATCTGGATGCTGATTATGGGCTTTGTGATGTCACTTCCTGCCCTTTTCAACATCGGCCTGCTCTTCTTCCTCATTGTGTACACATTCTCCATCATTGGGATGTTTAACTTTGCCTACGTGAAGAATGAGATGATGATCGATGACATGTTTAACTTCAAGACATTTGGAAACAGCATCATCAGCATGATTATAATCACCACGTCCTCGGGGTGGGACGGCCTATTGAGTCCCATCATGAACACGCCTCCAGACTGCGACCTGCGATTACCTGACCCTGGTAACTGCGCCAACCCGACGGTGGGGATTGTTTTCTTCAGCTCCTACATCCTCCTCTTCTGCCTGCTGGTGATTCATCTGTTCATCGTTGTCATCCTGGAGCTCTTCAACACAGCGAGCCCTGAGGACGCTGAGATGCTGAGTGATGATCATCTCCAGATGTTTCATGAAACCTGGAGGAAATTTGACCCCAGTGGCTCACAGGTCATACTGTACAGGTGAGACTGAGCTCGGTGAAGGTTTCTAACCTTAACACTAATCAAAAATGTTTCTGCACTATAATGGACTCCACTGTAATAGCCTATTAGTCTCTAATGGACTTTAATAGTCTCTAATGTGTTCCTCAGTCAGCTGGCAGACTTCTGTGATGGTCTCCAGGATCCTTTGAGGATTCCCAAACCAAACACCATAAAACTGACCCACTTGAATCTGCCTCTGCTTCCTGGAGACCAGATCAGCTGTTTGGATGTTCTGCGCATAATTACTACACAGGTAAGGTCACCTGGGACGGGCTGCCAACACTTTGACATGTTTCTTAAACTCTGTTAGGGTTAGGGTAGGTGTCCAAACAGGCGCAGGGAGGTGTAGCCATGTGTTGCTACCAGGTAGGCGCTGAGGAAGAGAGTCAGAGATTATATGCCCACTGAAGGATATACCCTGGTCAAAAAACAACACCAAGATACCTCACAGCATTACTGGGGGTATCTGCTTAGATACCATGTTACTAACATTTTTTGTATAACGTACAATACCCTCAGTTTAATCTGAATTTAGAAGCAGAAAATTAGTGGTCATCCAGGTCTTTATGTCTTTAAGACATCCATGCATTGAAAGTATACTATATTTCTTAGAGTTATATGGTATGAGGGAAGTATGCACAATGCAAACAGAACTGGCCTTAGCAGGGAACTCCATAATTAATCTTTGAATTCAAATCAATTCAGTTTTATTTATTTAGCGCCAAATCACAAACAAACAAACACATGGAGACATGACAGACACAGAAAAAGCATAGAGTAGACATGGGAACAGAGACTAAACACAGGCTAAGATGAACACTGGGAGGAAAGGGAAATCGCTAAGAACTAAAGAAAACCAAAACCATGAGCAACAATAATTAAATAATATAATTTCAAAGTCTGAAACACAAATGATGGATTGCACACCCAGTATCGTGACACAAAACAACTGCTCCAAACAAGAGCAGTTTCCCCCACAGAAAGTTTCCCAATCATTCTACAAAGCCCACATCAACCTGTTCAACCTGAGCCTGTCACTGGGGAAAGTTCCACAGCTGTGGAAGACCTCCTGTGTGGTACCGGTACCAAACACCTCCCATCCCAAGGACCTCAGGAGCTACAGGCCGGTAGGCCTGACATCACATCTGATGAAGACCCTCGAGAGGTTGGTTCTAAACCATCTGCGCCCCCTGGTGAGGTCTTCATTGGATCCGTTGCAGTTTGCTTCTCAGCCTGGCATTGGGGTGGAGGACGCCATCATCTACCTCCTGCACCGAGCTCTGACTCACCTGGAGAAGCCTGGAAGCACTGTGAGGATCATGTTCTTTGATTTCTCCAGTGCTTTCAACACCATCCAGCCACGACTTCTGAGAGACAAGCTGGAGCTATCGGGAGTGGACCACCACATGTCCCAGTGGATACTGGACTACCTCACAGAACGTCCACAGTATGTGAGGTCACAGGGCTGTGTCTCTGATACACTGGTCTGCAGTACGGGGGCCCCACAGGGAACTGTGCTGGCACCGTTCCTCTTCACCCTCTACACTGCAGACTTCTCCATCAACTCCCCACGCTGCCACCTACAGAAGTTCTCTGACAACTCTGCCATAGTCGGCCTCATCACAGGTGACTCAGAGTACAGACAGTGGACTCTGGACTTTGTAGACTGGTGTCAGCAGAACCACCTGCTGATCACCAAGGAGTTGGTGGTGGACCTCCGGAGATGCAGACCCACCACACTGACACCAGTGAACATCCATTGAGATAGTGGACTCGTATAGGTACCTGGGTGTTCACCTGAATAATAAACCGGACTGATGCTCTTTACAGGAAGGGTCAGAGCAGACTCTACCTGCTGAGGCGGCTGAGGTCATGTGGAGTCCAGGGAGCACTTTTAAAAACCTTCTATGACTCTGTGGTGAGGATGTACACATCCTGGACTTTCCTTTTTGATAAAGCATGCAGTTAGGGCTGGATCAGGTGACTCTGAATTACCAATTACCAATGACAATGGGTCAATGGCCATGAGTGCCATTCTCTGTGAATGGTACTCATGTCTATGACAGTTTGCATATTAATGATCATGAAACTGACCTCCCAGCCCATTGTTCCTTCAGTGGTGCTGGTTTCAGTCATTGTGCAAATGTAATGTTTATACAATTGGAAACCTGCAGTCAGCTGAGATTGAAGAAGTCACCTGATGATGATGGTGAAATGTTTCTCCCACTGAAGACATCCAGATGAACAGAAGCAACCTTTTTGGGTATATCTACTTCAGTGCTTGGGCAATGTGCTGTTTGACTCAGGCTATATTTATTATATTTATTTATATTTATTTATTATATATTTAGTCATGTATTATATCAGCTGTATTTTGATTGGTATTTATGTGCAGTAAATAATGTATTATTTTTCCTTCAATACAGAAAATTTTAAAGGCCTTCTTAACCTCACCTCAGGACAAAAAGGAATCATACTTATGGTGGCCCAGGTGGCCTGTTGATAAACTATGACTATTGCTTGTATTATTCTTATTGTTATTTTTGATGTTGATGTTGTTGTGTTTGCAGGTGTTTGATGAACCAGCAGAGGTGGATGCCCTCAAAGCCAAACTGGATGAAATAGTCAGGATTCACAGCCAGGTTCTATTCTATTCTATTCTATATGTTAGTGAACTTTTAAACAAACATCATTGCTTTGTTATGGTGTAATTTCACCACCAGTAGTTATTTTACTTTTTTTGCAACAGGTTAATGAGAGAAAATAAATTAGAAGTCAGAGCTTCAGGTTTGCTTGATTTTATTCAGCGTGAAAAAAAAGTTGTCTCAAACTTTTCAGCTGGAATATTGAAACACTTCAGTGATTATTCTTTGGATTATTTACATTTATGCATTTTAATATTTTTTAAATTGTTTTTTAAGAATACTTTTAGACATGCCTTTTCACATATTTGCTGTTTCCCAAAACCTAGGCCGCATCCTTCGGAGGACCCGGCCTTTGCGGGCTACGTGGGCTGGGTCCTCAGGGGGCCAGTAAGCTGGAAATGAGCGGCTGTGAAATTGGACAGTCTAGCCTTCTTGATTTGTTCCCGCCCTTACTTCCGCATATTTCTGGTCGCTAGCACCACAGCGCGAAAACATTACAGAAATTGGGCCCAGAAATGTTGCTCATTTTCCGGGCACTTTTTAGAAATATTATTTTATTTAAAAAAAAAAACTCTATGCAAATGCCCAAAGCCCTTCAACACAACCGCTATAAAAATGTAACTTTTGTACCACCAGATTTTCAGAACCTACCATAAAAATAAGGGACTGTCCTTTTTTGTAAGAAAGAAATCTTATAGATCCAGCAGGGGATTAAATAATTATAGCCCCACTGTATTTTAGATGGTTGCTTGGTCTCAATAAAGCTTAAGGAACACATTTGCAGAGAGGTCACAGACACATAAGTTAATCACTATTTTCATTAAAGTCAATCAGTCCAATTTAATCTTTAAATAACTAAGGACACTGCGCCAAAACTAACTAGCTCAATAAAAATACATGAAGCAGAGATTCTAACAGGTGAGTCCGGTTTTCTAAAGGTGTCACGTGAACCAACCACCACCTCGCCAGCACAGGAGGAGACAGACATGATCCAGAAACATGTGCAAGGTGGAGATGCTGAGCGAACGCTAGTCCAGGCTGTGGGCGGAGAATTACAGTGAGATGAGGACCTACTTCATCCTCCTCAGTGACACCAGATCAGAGCAAAATATGTAGGAAAAATGTGCAAGCGTGCTTCTTCTCATTCTCGATGATGCCAAAGATTTTTCCCTTCTGACAGATCGGTTTGTGTGGGGGCAATTACCTGAGATCCACATAAACACCAGTTATTTTACTAACACTTATTATGAGTTATTATTGTGACAAGAATAAAACCAGTTCTGCGTATACGAACAAACATTATGTTAAACTGTGTAACTACAACAGTAAAACT
This sequence comes from Pelmatolapia mariae, assembly GCF_036321145.2. Taxonomy (NCBI): domain Eukaryota; kingdom Metazoa; phylum Chordata; class Actinopteri; order Cichliformes; family Cichlidae; genus Pelmatolapia; species Pelmatolapia mariae. Next base: position 192,256 of record NC_086233.1, read on the forward strand.
ACCCAAGAGAGGAGAAGAAGGAGCTGAAGCTGATTTGATTTCATTACGAACTTTTATTATATGATTTATAGTGAAATAAAAAATATCTGTCCATACTCTACCGCGCGTCCTCCCTGCCCAAACCTCAGCCGAGAACATTTCTGAAACCTGAGAGCGTCTTCTGGACTTGCTGAAGCCCGTGCTCCAGCTCCACCCACGGTTTGCCTGGTTTGAAACAAAACTTTTATTCTTCTGGACTTTTTCAGTTCCTGTGATCTGGATTTTCTGTGACTGAGACGTGTCTTGATGAGTCCAGTGCTATATCTGAACTTTTACCAGTGGATTAAATTACCAGTGGACCTATTTTAACTCACCATGGACGTCAGGCAGAGGTGGAGGCACAGTGACTTTACAAAAAGGATTACACATGGAAGCAGTGTTTTCTACAGCCTTCGTTCTCCAGCTTTGAACTTACCTCGTTTGAGGTGAGTCGCACAAACCCGGTTTTCTGCGCTGTCATCTATCGCCCCCCGAAATACACTAAGAACTTCATAAACAACTTTTCTGATTTCTTAACTGGGATTATGCCCAACTATGATCGTGTTCTTATTGTTGGAGATTTTAATATACATGTATGTTGTCCTGATAAGCCACTGGTAAAGGACTTTTTAAGCATTATTGACTCTTTTAGCCTGGTACAGTCCGGGCCTGGCCCTACACATGAGCACGGACACACACTGGACCTTGTCCTGTCATATGGTCTGCCTGTCACTAACTTGGAGATTTGTGACTGTGCACTCTCAGATCATATGTCCGTGTTATTCAACGTTGGTTTTCCACATACTGCAGCTAAATCTGGCGCTGCTGCTCGGTGCTGTCGAGTTATTAACCCCTCCACTGCTGCGCAGTTTTCTGCAGCTTTTAATCAGCTCTGTGGCCCTTCTGACTTTGTCTCCTCTGACACAGAAGAGCTTAATTCCTGGTTTTATTCTTGCTGTCAAACCGTCTTGGACTCTGTGGCTCCTTTAAAAACCAGGCAGCCCAAGGCTAAACCTGAGCCTTGGTTTAATGAGAGCACTCGTGCTGTTAAGAGGGAATGTCGTCGAGCAGAACGGAGGTGGAAAAAGGATAAACTACAGGTATCATTTCAAATTCTATAATTCTGCTGGCATCGCTACCAGAACACTGTTAAAGAGGCAAAAAGGGAATATTTTGCAAATATTATTTCTTCCGACAGTCATAACCCACGTGTGTTATTTAGGACCATTGACACTGTTCTTAATACTCCATTGAATGTCTGTTTGGAAGTTTCTCCTGAGATTTGCAATAATTTTCTGAGTTTTTTTATTGAAAAGGTTGTCACCACCAGGACTCTGATCACAGCTCCTGACTCTGACCCCTCTGTCTCTGTCCCTGCTGTTTTTACTCAGTTTGATTTTGTGACACTCTCCACTTTAGAGGATGTGGTTCGCCATATAAGACCCGCAGGTTGCCCTCGGGATCCTTTCCCTCCACAAAGATATTTTTCCTAGTATAGGGCAGTATGTCCTTGACATTATTAACAGCAGTCTGTATTCTGGTGTGGTTCCTGCAAATTTCAAACATGCAGCAGTGCAGCCACTGCTTAAGAAACCTGGCCTTGATCACACAGTTTTAGCGAACTATAGGCCTGTTTCCAAGCTGCCTTTACTTTCCAAGGTTTTAGAGAAAATTGTTCTTTGTCAACTGAAGTATTTTCTAGATGAAAACAGTATCCATCCTTAGAAGGCATGGGATCTCTTTTCATTGTTACGCTGATGACTGCCAAATTTATTTGCCACTAAAGCAGAAGGATGCCCTTTCCATTAAACCTCTCTTGGAATTTCTAGATAACAGTAAAACCTGGTTGGCCTTAAATTTATTATTATTATTTTAAATAATAATATTTTAAACCTGTTATTACTGACAGCCAAATTAGAGCAGTGAAGTCCATTTTTTATCATGTAAGGCGACTGGCAGCAGTGAAATCTTTTCTTTCTGGGCAGCACACTGATCCATGCTTTTATTTTATCCTGTCTGGACGACTGTAACTCCCTTTATGTGAGGGTCAGGCAGTCGTTGCTCTCACGTCTGCAGCTGGTTCAAAATGCCGCTGCATAAAATGCATCATCACATAGTCACCAGTTAACAATATACACCTGAGGCACCTGAGGCTACAGTCTATCCTGTTGATTAGCACACACATATGATCTTTCGTTCACGTTTTCTGACTCGCTGACTTTAGGATTTTAAGTTGTTTAAGTTAAAACTTCCAAATAACTGCCTGTGGGCATTTCCAAATGGACTTTAGTTCTCAAAACGTTCAACTGTTTAATTTCTTTCTCAGAATTTTATTGTCTTTGTCCTTCAAACGCTCCTCAGTAACAGAACATGTGGCAGTGTACTTTTCTGGTCCCAGTGTGCTCATGTGGTATGTCATCACGCAGTCTACTAACACAACTCACCTTCAGGAAGTATCCAATCCGATTATATGAATAACACCTACATAGCAGACTGCATGATTATTCGACTGATTGGTTATTCTTCATGTAACTGTTGCTTTTTTGTGTCTGTTGTGAACCATCATGTTATATAATAATGTTAATAAAGGTACTCACGCATATAAAATATTCTAATATACTAATAATAAGCATTTGTATTTTTCTACATTTACATGTATTTTTAAAAAAAATGTTTGTAAACATGAGTCTAACTCACAATAAACACATGCATATGAAAACACGTGCTTTGGATTTTATCTGAACTGCCTGCCCCACTCTGTGGACTCCAAGCCTCGGCTGACTGCTGAAAGTGTCAGTGTGGGAAACACATGGAGAGCAGCAGCTCAGGTTTGTTTAGTTCAAACTAAAGCTTAGTAGATTTATTCTGGACTTCCTGTTATGGCAGCTGCCATATACTATAATGAGTATTCTGTGAGTATTGGACAGTCAGCTTATTCAGAGAAAGTGCAGCAAGTGTTAAATGTGAAAGTTCATGACGGCACGATTAGAAAAAGACTGAACAAGTTTGGTATCTTCTCTCTAAAAGATCGTACGGTTACGGTGTAACCTTGGTTCTCTTAGTGAGAGACTATCTCTCCACACCGTTACATATTCCATATGTACGGGGTACGACCCCCATTGGTCGTGGCGTGTGGATATTTCTTTAAGACACTCCGGCACGCCCGGCTACGCCCCACAGCTTACGTATAAAACAGCTGTGCGGATGTGACACCGGTGATAGTTTGATCGGAACGCGTCTCCGAGCGGCCTCACGGTGGAGAGATAGTCTCTCACTAAGATAACCAAGGTTACACCGTAACCGTATGTTCTCTAGCATATCGAGACTATCTCTCCACACCGTTACATATTCCATATGTACGGGGTAACACTGTAAGACACCCCGCGAGGAGACAGTGCACCGCCGAGAGTGAAGGTGCCGGGAGTCAGTGACAACGCACCAATAGAGACACCACCCTGGTCAGGGCTTCGCAATGCGAAGGCCGAGCCAGGGGGTGGAGGCAGCAGTCTACAGATGCCAGACTGGCCTGAACCGGTCGTGCAGGATGCAGGACCGCAAGTGAATGGCCGCTGAAGGTCAGTCCGGGAACCGCAAGGCAGACTGCCAGGGAACGCAGCACACCGAGCTGCCAAGAAGCATCCCGCTGGTCGCATAGGTCTACAGGCGCTACAGGCTGGAGAACTCTCACTCGCACAGCGAGGTCCGACTGGCGTGTACGCCGGCGAAGCGGGCAACACGCCAGGGGAACACAGCCAGCAACCGCAGGTAAAGCTTGGGATGTAACCCGTCCATCCTAAAAGCCGAACCCACCCTGAGCTGTTCACAGATAGGGAGGCGGGGGGCTGGCAGCCTAGCCTGCAGAAGTGGAGGGCTGAGCAAGGCGATGACCCGAAGGTCCACCCCCAGCACCGTCACCACGTGCTCGTCTGTAGACAGAGGGGCCACAAGAGTGAACTCGCAATGAGACACTCGAGGTCAGACACAAAGTCCCAGCTACCAAGCGGCACAACACACTCGGCGGCTGGCTTATCAGACACAGTGGGGCCTGGCTAACATGTAACAGGCGAACCGCCTGCAGGGAGCCTGGCGCTGCGGGCTGGAGAACACTCACTCTGAGCATCAGACACAGTGAGGTCCAGCCGGCGTGTAAACCGGCGAAGCGCGGGCAATACGCCAGGGGAACACAGCCTGCAGTAGCAGCAGCAGCAGCAGCAGTAGCAGCAGCGGCAGCAGTAGCAGCAGCGGGGGCGGCTTAAGCTGCAGTCAGAGCCGAGAAGCCGCCCCACTCGAGCAATGACAGGAGCCCTGCTGGCCGTGTGAACTGTGCACTGCGGGCAACATGCCAGACAGAACAGGCCACACTAGGCTGGAGAATGCCAGTCGCCGCAGCGAGGAGCGACTGGCGTGTAAGCCGGCGAACATGGGCAAAACGCCAGGGCAACACAGCCTACCAAGCCACTCGAGCACAGCAGCTGGCTATCACTGTGACAGAAGCCCGCGATATGTGGATGACGCCCCAGAAGGGAAGGCGGAGCCGCCAGTTGGGGAAGCCAAGCCACAACAGAGCCCTGCCTGGCACTAGGCAGTGACACAGTGCCAGGGAGAGAGCCTGTCGAAGCATCTCGGCCACTTAGGGGCACTCAAGAGCTATCGTGGCTCAAGAGTTGGGAGTTTGCCTTGTAATCGGAAGATTGCCGGTTCGAGCCCCGGCTTGGACAGTCTCAGTCGTTGTGTCCTTGGGCAAGACACTTCACCCGTTGCCTACTGGTTGTGGTCAGAGGGCCCGGTGGCGCCAGTGTCCGGCAGCCTCGCCTCTGTCAGTGCGCCCCAGGGCAGCTATGGCTACAATGTAGCTTGCCATCACCAGTGTGTGAATGTGTGCGTGAATGGGTGGATGACTGGATGTGTAAAGCGCTTTGGGGTCCTTAGGGACTAGTAAAGTGCTCCATCCATGACAGGGGAGGGGCTGGTGGCTCAGGCCACTGAGGGCCCAAGTGAGGAGCAACCCAAGGTCCGTCACCAGGGCATAGCAGCCACTCTGCGCCGTCCGTAGACAGGGGCCAGCAAGAGTGGGCCTGAGGAGACACTGGTGGATGGTCGGAAAGTGTCAGCTCACTGAGTGGGCACCTGCTGGCCATGTGACCCATGACACAGGGGCAACGCACTAGACAGAGAGCCAGTGCTGCGAGCTGGAGAACACTCAATCGCCGGCTGACGCATCAGACACAGCAAGGTCCGACTGGCGTGAGCCGCGGACTATACGCCAGGGGAACACAGCCCACAGCAGCAGTACAGCTGCAAGACGCATGGTCCCAAACATGTCTGTGTATGACATGTCTGTGTATGTCTGTGTATTTGCCTTTTTACGTTAGGCACGAGCAGTGTGGCTGTGCCTGGGCGAAAAAGGGACAATAAATAACTATTTCGAAGAAGACTAGAGCATGCTGTGCTGGCTAAAGTAGCTGATGCTTGCATGGACTGCTTTGTTGCCAGCACGAACTAGGCAGATCGTGCTTGATTTCTGAATGCATTAAATGGCCCTCCCCTCCCCCTTCTCCTGCCTCCAAAAATGAGTGTGCAGGCTACTGTGGGGAACATGGCTGCCACTGTTGTGATACCTGTTTGGCAGGCCATGGGCTGGATCCCCTCCCACACCTGTTGCTGATTTACTGCTGGCCCCTCCCACAGCGTCCCTCCCATGGCACCTGAAGGGTCCATCCAACCACGGAGCCGCCCAGCGTCCACAGACGGGGGGGCTGGCGGTCCAGCCTGCAGAAGCCAAGCGGGGACTTAACCCGTAGGTCTGCCCCAGGGCTGAGCAGTCGCTAGCGCCGTCCGCAGACAGGGGAGCAGCAAGAGCGAACTTCGAGAACGAGACACTCGTACACAGCACTGCAGGCTGGAGAACACTCACTCGCTGGCTGAATAATCAGACACAGCGAGGCCCGGCTGGCATGTAAACCGGCGAAGCGCAGGCAATACGCCAGGGGAACACAGCCAGGAGCTGCAGCAGCTGATATGCCAGAGAGAATCCGGCTAAAAAAGGCTGGAGAATGCTCACTCGCTGCAGCGAGGTCCAACTGGCGCGTAAGCCGGCGAATGCGGGCAACACGCCAGGGGGAAGACATCCTGGAGCTGCAGTGCAGCCAGGGACGTGACTCACCGGGGATGTCAGCTTACTGAGCGGGCCCTGCCAGCCACATAGACCTGTAACATTTGGGCAATGTGCCAGACAGAGAGCCAGCGTCGCAGGCCGGAGAACTGTCAACCGCTGGCCGAGCCGTTAGACGCAGCAAGGTCCGACTGGCGTATGAAACCGGTGAAGCGCGGGCAATAGGCCAGGGGAACACAGCCTGCAGCAGAGCTGGCCACTAGTCCCAACTCAAAGGATGTCAGGAGGGAGGAGGGCGGCTGGAGGACAGCTGAGCCTAGACTCCGAGTCCTCCCCGCCTCAACTGAACACAGCCATCTCTGCATGCCTGCATAGGCCCCTCAGCTTCTTCATAGCGAGGTGGCCGCAGGGTAGACAGGCAGTTCCATCAGGCAACCTTGGTCGTCTGACCGGAGCAAAGCGTCATAAATATCAACCTCCTGACAATAAAGCCTAAAGGAGGCGGGGCCATGGGAGGGAACGCTGTGTGAGGGACCCGGAATCAGGCGACCCAGACATGGGTCCACCCGCACGTGCCCCACTCCAGTGTTAGCCAGAGGGGACGGAAGTTCTTCAACATCCACCTCACGATAATCAACCTCCACTGGCCCGTGCCTCGCAGGGGAGGGGCCTTGGGAGGGAACGCTGCAGCCATCATCCTCATTTAGCCTGAGAGGCACAGGATGGAGTGGGCTCTCCATGCCCAGCCTGCCTGCAGCTGTCGTGTCAAGCTCCATCTCATAGAGCGAGCAACAAAATGGCCACCAGCAGAGCATAAGTAACATAAGTAACCCTCACACCCCTGTAGGGCACGCCGCCCTGCCCAGGAAAGGCCCAAAGGCAACTAGGGACCGGGGGGGTGCACGGCAGCATCCAACTGCGGGCAGGGGACCATAAATGCTGGGAGGCAGGGCACTCACTGCCTGCAACCAGGCCAACCAGGCAGCAGCAGCACCTTAGCTACAGTAGGCGCTGAGGCTGCGTGATAGCAACAACCTTGAGGTCCACTCTACTTGATGGGACCTCAGGAAGGGCTAATTCCCACACCCAGCATGCTATAATCAAGAGCTAAAGGGACCCATCTCGCCCAACACTGTGCCCGGGGACCAGCAGGGGGCAGCCCAGGGACAGGTGGGCAACAACGGAGGAGAGGATGGAAGCTTCTTCAACATCCGCCACCTGACAGTCAACCTCCACCAGCCCAGGCCTCACAGAGGCGGAGCCATGGGAGGGACGCTGTGGGAGGGGCCAGCAGTAAATCAGCAACAGGTGTGGGAGGGGACCCAGTCCATGGCCTGCCTAACAGGTATCACAACAGTGGCAGCCATGTTCCCCACAGTAGCCTGCACACTCATTTTTGGAGGCAGGAGAAGGGGGAGGGGAGGGCCATTTAATGCATTCAGAAATCAAGCACGATCTGCCTAGTTCGTGCTGGCAACAAAGCAGTCCATGCAAGCATCAGCTACTTTAGCCAGCACAGCATGCTCTAGTCTGCTTCGAAATAGTTATTTATTGTCCCTTTTTCGCCCAGGCACAGCCACACTGCTCGTGCTAACGTAAAAAGGCAAAAATGCCATACACAGACATGTTTGGGACGTGTGGGCTGCCATACTTCTGCTACCAAGCAAGGGGGCGGGGCCACACGCTAACCAGGAAGTGCTAAAAGGTAGCCGGCGCTAGCCGCAACCTGAATTCCCCTTTCACTAGGGATGGGTATTGATAAGATTTTCACGATTCCGATTCCATTTTCGATTCTAGTTAACGATTCGATTCTTTATCGATTCTCTTATCGATTCTTTTTAAAAAAGGAGAACACTAAGGTTGATTAACTTTGTTTTATATCTTCTCTTTGAGCAAGATAGAAATTTAGGAGTAACATGGCCTTACAAACCCAACAGTGAGATCTTAAGAGATCCACAGCCTACAATGGGGTGTCACAGGTTCCCCAGGAAAAAAAATTGTAAATGTAAAATAATAAAATAAATATTCTTCTGTAGCAATAACAAAGTATAACATAAATTATTCTGTAGCAATTACACAAGAATATCCAGTAATGTCCCTGCCTACAATTAAACACATTCACTTACCGAAAATCGGGGGCATCTGGTGTGGCAAATGGGTGCAAGCCTTTAACCACAAACTTAGTCACTACTCGGTGACATTCGTCTATCCTGGCCTGAAAGGAGACGCTACCGGTAGACTGCAGCGACAACTGCCAGCATCTGAGCCAGCCAGACTCTGTCTGTCTCATCATGGTCACCTAAATGCGGCGCACAGTAATGGCAGGTTTTGTAATAAGGCAGATCGCGCTAACATAATATGCACTGTTAGTTGATTATTTACCTGCCGCATTAACGGGAGAGGACGTGCAAACGTTACCGCAGCTGCTGGATTGAGATTCACGAGTCCGGCGCGGAATTAAAAACACGACATTCATTTAAGGTCATCGCGTGTTTTGTGAGCAAATGCTTTTGCATATTCGTAGTGTTTCCTCCCTTAAACGAAATATCTGCTTTGCAAGTATTGCAAGTTGCCCTGTTGTCATCCGTTCTCGTAAAGTATGACCAAACTTTTGAGCATTTGAGCCGCTTAGGCGCCATGTTTCCTGCCAGGTAAATGACTTTAACCCGCGAGCTGCGGGCGACACGCCAGACAGGACAACCGGCTGGAATGCTACTCGCAGGCCGGCTAATGATTAGCTGGCACGAACCGTAGCATAATTCCCCACTGTTCATTCCCCACAGTGTGAAGCAGGCCAACAGCGAACGCTTGGAAGGCTGAAGCCGTATCCCCTCTGTGTTAACACACACGAGCTGCACAGTGCCAAGGCGACAGCGTATGCTTGAACGCTGAAGCCGTGTCCCTGCTGTGTTTCCTCACTGTAGCCGAGCTACTCACTAGCCGGCAGCCGCACAGCGTGGTTCGACCGGCGCATAAGCCCGTTTTTTTCGAGGCGATATGCCGGGGAAAGGGGACCAACCAAGGGGAAGCAAGGGCCAGCTAGGGGGAACCAAGCTAAGGGATACCAGGGGAATACCGGGGAACACCAGGGCATACAGGGGAATACCGGGGCTACCAGGGAGAGGCAGCGCCCACAGAGGATGCCGAAGCATGCTCCTGACGGACGCACATACATACAGCACTCTCAAGTCACTCACACACCACAAGTGGAGATCAAACGATCACCAGTGTCACGTCCGCACAGCTGTTTTATATGTAAGCTGTGGGGCGTAGCCGGGCGTGCCGGAGTGTCTTAAAGAAATATCCACACGCCACAACCAAGGGGGGGTCGTACCCCGTACATATGGAATATGTAACGGTGTGGAGAGATAGTCTCGATATGCTAGAGAACACGACTTCGGTTTGCAAAGCTGCACCTGACAAATCCCAAGACTTCTGGTACAACAAAACAGCCTTACGAGACCTGGAATTCCTGTTTCTACAGATGCTGGATAACACAGTGAAAGGGAGACTGCTCATAAATTATGGACAGCTACTTTAATAGGCCACAAATGTACTGCGCCTGAGATGACAGCTAAAAAATGTTGTCATGAAAAATGTCCCATGTTGTACTCGAAGTCATGACCTTGAACACAAGGTAAGGTAAGGGCTGGGACAGGAAGAGGCGAGAGAAGCCAAGCTAGTGGAAGTTTACCACCAGAAACAGTGTTTTGGAAAGTAGAAGCATGCAGCACACAAGCATGCAGCACACAAGCATGAGCGGTCGTTGTCTTTGCTTAAGGAATCCAGGAGAGTGACTGTCTTTTAAAAGATTGAAATCATTTCAGCAGTTGAAATTACAAGTTACAGCAAGCTGGACCTTGATGTGAACCAGCTGTCTGCTTCACACAAAGGATGACCCTGTGAGCAGGCAATACAGTTTTATACCACAACAAAAACAAGTATTATTATGACTGTCTCCTCTTGGGAATGACGCAGCTGGTCCTGCAGTCAGGCGATTGGATCTTCTCCTGCACTGCATCCACCACTGATCTCGTCTGCATCTGCTCCTTTTCCTGGAAAAATAAAGAAAACACCTCGCTCCCTATTATCCAGCCTGTTGTTTCTACTTATTTTCCAAGTCCGGGACGTTCTGGCCCAGAAAAATATCCCCGTGACTCTAACCACTTATGATGTGTAAGGATGTTTGCAAATCCCTCTGCAGCTCAACATGTCAGTCTCAATAATTCAGTTTAATCACAGCTCTGAATGGACTTTTGACCCTCATTACACAGTGCCAACTCTTAACAAGTACAACTCCAATTTTTATATAGAACTCACACAAAAAATGCTTTATTTAACCATTTTATTCCTAACAACCTACAAGAAAAGTGTGAGACTAGCTAGTCAGAAAAGAAGAAGAAAAACAGCCAACGAGAACATTTACTGTTTTAAAAAAGAAAAAGTGACGCAGAGTTCAGTTCAGCTTTATTTATATTGATCCACGTCACAACAACAGTTGTCTGAAAAAGCTTCACCCAGAGCCGACAGTATCAGAGACATGAGGCAGAAGAACAGCTGACAGCTGGGTTAAAGTCATGAAGAGACCCTGATCTCAAATTAGACCTGAGGGACGTTTATAAAAGCAGAAAGGAGCTGACAGAGCTCTTAAGATCTTTGTCTATAAGCTGTATTCATGTCTGTGTGAACATAAAGTTAGACTGGTGTAATGGAGGGTCCAAGCAGAGGACCCTCAACTAAAGTCTAGTTGTTTTTTTGTTTGAACATTATTTATTTATTTATTTTATTTGTTTATTTTTGGATGCAATTTAACAGTTCATCAGGTTCAGGTGGTGGGTTCTAATCTACAGTGTTTCATCACCATCCAGGTGACTTCAGTCTCAGTTGACTCCAAGTTTCGAAGCTCATAAACAGTAATGACTGACACTGGCACCACTGGATGATCGATGGGCTGTGAGGTCAGTTTCTTGGTCATTAATATGCAAGATGTCATGGCCATTGACAATGGAGCAATGGTAACTGGTAATTCAGGGTCACCTGGTCCAGCCCTAACTATACGCTTTAGCAAAAGGAAAGTTTGAAGCCTAATCTTGAAAGTAGAGATAGTGTCTGTCTCCTGAATCCAACTGGAAGCTGGTTCCACAGAAGAGGGGCCTGAAAACTGAAGGCTCTGCCTCCCATTCTACTTTTAAATACTCTAGGAACAACAAGAAAGCCTGCAGTGCGAGAGCGAAGTGCTCCGTGGTTAAGTCAGTTCATTCATTGAGGGTGTCTGTCTATGCTGCTGTATTATTCTTTCTTTGTGAGTTTTTGGTAAATTTTTAGTTTGTTTTTTGTCTTTTTGGGAGCTGACACAGTCTCTATGGAGATGGGTTTTTGGGGGGTAGCAGGAGGAGAGAAGCTGCAGAGAGGCGTGTAAGACTGCAACTCTGCTTCCTGGTCCCAACTCTGGATAGTCATATTTTGGGGGGTTTAATAAATTGGTCCATATTTCTAGAAATGAGAGCTGCTCCATCCAAAGTGGGATGGATGCCGTCTCTCCTAACAAGACCAGGTTTCCTCCAGAAGGTTTGCCAATTATCTATGAAGCCCACATCGTTTCTGGGACACCACTCAGACAGCCAGCAATTTAAGGAGAACATGCGGCTAAACATGTCACTCCTGGTCTGATTGGGGAGGGGACCAGAGAAAACTACATTGTTGTTATACACTGATTTAATAAAAAAAAACAAAAAACAGACGGCTTCTTGAAAGAGAAGAAGAAAAAACGTTACCACACATTACATTTGTTTTTTTACTTTGATCTGAGTCTTTACAGAAGAAGAGTAAAGGAGGATTTCATCTTGTATCACTGTGAGGCTCCGCCCACAACCTGGACTAGTGTTCCCTCGGTGTCTCCATCCCGCACGTGTTCCTGGATCAGGTTTGCAGCACACTGCGTTGATGAGATGAAGCTCACCTGTTCACATGACACCTGTAGGAAACAGGACTCACCTGTGAGGTTTGTCACCTGTTGAAATCTTTGAAGTGTCCATTTTATTCATTTACAGACCAAATTTGACCCAACAATCACCTAAAATAAGGTCTGAAACCTTAAAGGCAAAATCCAGGGGAACACTGGATGCAAACAGTCCATAGAATAATCACTGAAGTGTTTCAGCATTTCAGCTGAAATGTTTGAATTGCTCGTTTTTGTAAATCAGCTCAAATAAAATCAGTGAATCAGCAGCAGTGAAATCATCACTGATGATGAAATGACACCATCACAAAGCAATCATCTGTGCTTAAAAGCCCACTAACAAAGAGAAGAAGAGAACCTGGCTGTTAATCCTGAATATTTCATCCAGTTTGGCTTTGTCCACCCCTTCTGATTCACCAAACACCTGCAAATACAACAACAACAACATCATAACAAGTTTATAACCACATTAAGAATAATACCAGCAATAGTTATAATTTATCAATAGATTTCTCACACAAAGACACCGTAAGTATGATTCCTGTTTCAACCTTAGTTAAGGGTAAGAAGGTCTTTAAAGGTTTCTTAAGTAAAGGAAAACCAGAGACCAAAAATCTTCTTCAATCAGTGAAGAATAGTAAGATGTTCTGGCTTTACGGAGGGCTTTCTTATAAAGCAGCGGCCGCCGGTCCGAGTGTCAGGTGAACTGAACTTCAGGTAAGAAGTTATGACCTGCAGTCTATCTGGGTCAGATATAAACCAAGTTTAGGCGGAGTTTATTTTCGTTGTGCTGACTTTTTACAGTTAGTTACAATAACTCATACTGCGTACTAGCTAGCATGACGGAGTTTCTACACAGCTGGGTGGTGCTATGATGTTACTGATAGTGAACTTTATTTTATTCATAAGGTTAGTTAGTAGAGTTGCCAACCATCCCCGTAAAAACGGAATCGTCTCGTATTCAGAGAAAATATTACGCGTTTCGTGTTGAGGTGAAAATGAACACAGTTTGTCCCGAACTTCAGCTAGAATGGAAAAAGACACAAAGCTGTAGTTATTCTGTGTCTTTGCTGCACAGCTGCCTCTTCTTCTCTCATTCTCTCCCCTCCCTCTCCTGTTTCTACTTCAATCATGAAACTGATCAATGATCAGCTGATCATCTCTCTTGTTTGTTTATCGCCCACTTTGCGCCAGAAAGAGGAAACCAGCGGATGTCGCACTAAACAACAGCAGCACGTTTAAGCTTGATCAGCTGTTGTTAGAATTTATTTAATATTAATTTCTAGTATCAGCTGATGTTTGCTGGAGCCACAGCTGTAAAAGCTGCTGGTCATGATGTCGGTTTGGATATGTGGTGAGAGGGAAACATGAAGATGAAACCAGGAGATGTCCTTACTGAATCATCAGAGCTGAACAGGTGATGGAGAAACAGGTTTACCTTTTAGGTGACATGAATGAGTTGAAGGGAAGTTATGAACTGTTTCTGAGAGACAAATAACACCACGATCCTTTTCTGTGTAGCTGACAGCTGGTAACTGTGCAGGGGCGGGTCTAGCAAAGTGTTGCCAGGGGGTCCAGGTAGGGCATTAACAGGGAAAGGGGGGCACAATGAAATACTTTCTTATTCTCATTTAAAATGTCTGGCTTTTATTAAATAATTATCTGAAGCTTACATCCAAAGTTTTTATCTGATGTAAAATGTATAGAAATCATAAATATACCAACAAGACAGTGTACATCACTGTCACAACAGCGTTTGTTTTCATTGTTGTGAGGAGACCATAGATAGCATTTGCATTTTCTGTTGTACAGTTCATTTGCTGATATGGATACAAAGTGTCTTTTTTTGTTTCAAAATAGCTGATAACTATTCGCTGATAGCTGCAAACATCTGCGAACAAATATAATTCTATAAAGTTATATTTAGTGTGTAACTGTTCATATAGAGCGTTATTAAATTTATTGCTAATGCAATCATATGGCACACTGACTTCTGAGGAAATTTTAGATGCACTCATCATCAGAAAGGTTGCCAACCCCTGATTTAGACAGTCTGTAAAACTCTCACTGATGCCGCAGTGTTCGTTTGACTTTGGGACCTGAAGCAGAGTTTGGACCCAGACATGGCTAATGATGTCAGACTTAAAGACTGGATTATACCACGGAGTCAGGTACTTCTGATTTGAGGCCTTAGTTTTCACAGGAGCTACAGTATCCAGAGTCGTACGTAGTGAGGAGGTAAAATTATTAACAAGATGATCGACCTCTGTTGGAGTAGCGTTCAGGTAGCTGCTCTGCTCTGTGTTGGTACAGGGCATTGAAGATGATAACAGTCGGTGGATTATATTCTTAAACTTAGTTACAGCGCTTTCAGAAAGACATCTACTGTGATGAAGTCTACTCCCCACTGCTGTGTAATCAATTATTGTAAATGTAAATGTTATCAGGAAATGATCAGACAGGAGAGGGTTTTCAGGAAACACTGTTAAATGTTCAGTTTCTATGCCATATGTTAAAACAAGATCTAGAGTGTGATTAAAGTGGTGGGTGGGTTCTTTTACATTTTGAGAGAAGCCAATTGAGTCTAATAATAGATTAAATGCCAAGTTGAGGCTGTCATTTTTAGCATCTACATGGATGTTAAAATCACCCACAATAATTATTTTATCTGAGCTGAGCACTAAATCAGATAAAAAGTCTGAGAAATCAGAGAGAAACTCTGTGTAAGGCCCAGGTGGACGATAGATGATAACAAGTAAGACTGGTTTCTGAGTTTACAGCTGGGGTGGACGAGGCTAAGCATCAGGCTTTCAAACGAATTAAAAGTCTGCCTGGGTCTTTGGCTGATTAACAAGATAAAAAATAAAGGGGAAACCTAAAATTCTTCAGTAAACATTTAAGGAGAAGACTTTAGAGTGGCTTTAGTTTAAGGAAACAGAGTTTAAGAAACATGTCAAAGTGTTGGCAGCCCGTCCCAGGTGACCTTACCTGTGTAGTAATTGTGCGCAGAACATCCAAACAGCTGATCTGGTCTCCAGGAAACAGAGGCAGATTCAAGTGGGTCAGTTTTATGGTGTTTGGTTTGGGAATCCTCAAAGGATCCTGGAGACCATCACAGAAGTCTGCCAGCTTACTGAGGAACACATTAGAGACTATTAAAGTCCATTGGAGACTATTAGGCTATTACAGTGGAGTCCATTATAGTGCAGAAACATTTTTGATTAGTGTTAAGGTTAGAAACCTTCACCGAGCTCAGTCTCACCTGTACAGTATGACCTGTGAGCCACTGGGGTCAAATTTCCTCCAGGTTTCATAAAACATCTGGAGATGATCATCACTCAGTATCTCAGCGTCCTCAGGGCTCGCTGTGTTGAAGAGCTCCAGGATGACAACGATGAACAGATGAATCACCAGCAGGCAGAAGAGGAGGATGTAGGAGCTGAAGAAAACAATCCCCACCGTCGGGTTGGCGCAGTTACCAGGGTCAGGTAATTGCAGGTCGCAGTCTGGAGGCGTGTTCATGATGGGACTCAATAGGCCGTCCCACCCCGAGGACGTGGTGATTATAGTCATGCTGATGATGCTGTTTCCAAATGTCTTGAAGTTAAACATGTCATCGATCATCATCTCATTCTTCACGTAGGCAAAGTTAAACATCCCAATGATGGAGAATGTGTACACAATGAGGAAGAAGAGCAGGCCGATGTTGAAAAGGGCAGGAAGTGACATCACAAAGCCCATAATCAGCATCCAGATCCTTCTGGCAAACCGAATGTGATGGAATGCTCCACATAAGGCAAACAAACGACCCAATCGCATAACAGAAAAGAGAGAGGGACTGCAGAAATATTTTTCCAAGATATCAGCTAAGAAGAGACCTGCAACAAGCAACAACAACAACAACTATTTGTATAGCACATTTAAGACCGAAGGTACACCAAAGTGCTTCACAAAAAGGTTCAAACATAACAGATATAAGACCATAATAGAGTACAAATAAGCTAACGATTGAGAAACGCTGGTTAAACAAAAAATACAGATAAAATAAGAAATAAAACATCAGAGCGTAATTTAGAAGATAAAATCACTGCGTATTCATAAATATAAGGTGGGGGTATATATACAGTGGTAGATCAATAGAAGATAAATAACAGCTGGACAAAATATAGGGAATGTGCACTAACTAACCGAAAACGCTCGGTCAAACAGGTAAGTTTTTAACTGTGATTTAAATGAATGGATGGAATCAGAGGCGTGAATAGCAGCAGGAAGATTGTTCCAGAGGCTCGGGCCTGCCAGGGCAAAAGCACGGTCACCGCTGGTCTTTAGCCGGGATCTAGGCTGCACTAAAGAGTAATTGTCCTGGTGATCTTAGGGCTCTCCTGGGGATATACGGATTAAGGAGTTCAGTGAGGTAGCACGGCGCAGTATTGTTTATGATTTAAAGGTGAGCAACAGAATTTTGAACTGAATGTAAATTTGAATATCATCAGCATAAAAGTGATAGGAGATATTATACTTCTCTAAGATGGAGCCTAGGGGCAGCATATACAATGAAAACAACATAGGGCCCAACACAGATCCCTGGGGCACACCATAGTAGAGGGGAGCAACAGAGAAAGAGCAGCCACCCATGGTGATGGAGTAAGACCTGTCCAACAGATACGATCTAAACCAGTTCAGGGCATTACCCCTTATGCCTAATGTATGCTCAAGCCTCGATAGGAGGATATTATGGTTCACCATATCAAAGGCAGAAGTCAAGTCCAATAAAACTAAGAACGTAGAGCACTCTGAGTCGGCAAATAAAAGAAGGCCATAAAGGACTCTCGGCAGCGCTGTTTTGGTGCTATGGCGTGGTTTAAAGCCAGACTGGAATTTATCGCTGATATTATTTGCATCCAAGGAGGCCTGCATCTGCGAGAGGACTATCTTCTCCAATGCTTTAGACAAGAATGGAAGTTTGGAAATAACACAGACACGTCACACTCTTTCTTCTGCTTTTGATGCCATAAGTGGAGGTTTTCCACACAGGCTAGGTTTGGATTTGTAGGGTTTTCCCCTTAATAATAAACACATTCATTTAGAAACTCCAGTTTGCGTTTACATGTGTTATCTTTGTCAAATATTTTCATTTGTTTGATCTGAAACATGTAAGTGTGACAAACATCAGGAAATCAGGAAGAGGGCAAAGAGTTAAAGTACATTTTAAACTGCAGAAACGATGACACGGACTGACTTTAGAGTAAAAACAGGGAACATTGTACTTCCTGTTACAGCCCTCAGACATTTGCAGTAACTAACCAAACTGAGATCAGATAAGAAAAGAAGATTGTTTCTGTGTGTAGGACTCACCTATAATGGACAAAGTGAGAACCACAAAGTCCACAATGTGCAAGCCATTTCTGAAGTAATGCTGTCTGAGTGCAATGATCTTCAGGATAAACTCAACAAGGAAGATGGCCACAAGGATGAAATGGATCCAGTGCAGGACATGTGACTTCTCCACACTCTGATCATCAGTCTCCACCATTAGAACCACCACGTTGAAGAAGATCACCACCACCATGAAGATCTCAAAGTACAGACCGGTGACCTGGTCAAACAGCCAAGCCAGGCAGCAATGCTGGAGACAAAGACGTAAGCTTTAAACACTCAGGCAGTCAGTCGGTTTGCTAACACTGCAAACAGTTTTCAGTAAAAACACTCTTACAGGAGAAATTTTGTGATTCAATGTTATCTTAATCACTGCTGAAGCAGAATTTGTTTCTTCACCTCCACAGTAGGAGGCAACAGGCTAATATCTGAAGGCTGGTGTAAGAGTCTGATTGACAACTGATGACTCTCTAATGCACAAAATGAGACTCGTCCTTACAGTCATTAATCTGACAGCTCTAACATCCATTACCTTTATTACTGCAACGCCTCCATACATGCCTTCATGTGGAACATATGAACATACATCCAGAAGTATCTGGACTCTGATGCGTATTTTAGTGTCTGCACACCATGAGTTTTAAATCAAACAGCTCAGGGTTTGTAAAAATATTGCATTAACTGTTGTTTCATGCAGTCCCCTGTTTTCAGAGGCTCAAAAGTGACAAACAGTAAAGCCCATTCCCTCATTATTCAATGAAAATTTAATTCAATTCAATTCAATTTTATTTATATAGCATCAAATCACAACAATTTATATTGTACAGTAGATCGTACAATAATAGATACAGAGAAAAACCCAACAATCATATGACCCCCTATGAGCAAGCACTTTGGCGATAGTGGGAAGGAAAAACTCCCTTTTAAGAGGAAGAAACCTCCGGCAGAACCAGGCTCAGGGAGGGGCGGGGCCATCTGCTGCGACCGGTTGGGGTGAGAAATTTAGGCAGGGTAAATTTAGTAAATTTAAGAAGTTACAAAACCTGGAACTGATTCAAGGTGTTGTATTTGGGATCAGAGCATCTAACTGAGTCAAGGGGATTCTTGAGGAGGTTGGTGAAACCCTTTGAAAGTCTAAGATCAACACAGAGAGTTTACAACAAGGTGCAAACTACCGGTTACACTCAAGAAGTCCTAGAATAGATTTTACCAGAAAACATCTAAAGGAGCGTGCACAGGTCTGAAAAACATCTCTGGGCCGATGGAAGCGAGATGAATTTGTACCTGAATGACGGGAAGATTTCATTTCATTCGTTTAGCTCAAGTTCACTATGACGGTCTCCTCAAGGTAAGACCTACAATATGACTCCAACAATCAGGTGTATCCTGATGACCAAGCAATTAAAAAAATGGGAAGAAAAAACTCCAGCTGGTGACCTGAAGTATGCCACACTTAGACCTATGAATCACTTTACATGTGGACAGAGGTTTAGAAATAGGGGCGTCAGAGGGACATTCGAGCCCCTGGTCCAGGTCGTGTTTGACTGAGGAAGAATAAAGTAGTCGAGGTAAGCCAATCACACGACCACTTCAAGATGACAAAGCAACAAGGTGATATATACCAGTTTTTAAATTGTGTTGATAGACCACGTAAAACCAGAGTCACGATAAATAATATATACGTGTTTTTCCTCAATAGTTTCACGTTTACTGTCTAAGGACAGCGCTAGCAAGCACTCTCTGCTTATGACCAAAAAATTAAAAGACAAAACAATAAACAGCCCGTTGGTGGTAAAATGCACCATGTCGAACAATCAAAAATGATATGGCAACATGACATTTGGTTGTTTAGGAAGACGAGGAAATTTTAGGAGTGACGGAGAGAGAGAGAGAGAGAGAGAGCAGAAAAAGAGAGCAAGTTTTGAAATGTGAGAGATTTGTGACGTTTAGCGTGTTTGGAGTGAGTAGTTAATGTGATGTCTTGTGTAGTTAGGGTGTAGTGTTATGGATAGTTTTGTGTTGTGTGTCAGAACAATGAGGCGACTGCTGTCTCCAGGTAGAAACAGGAGTGATACACCTGCTGCTGTCAGACCTGCAGGTATCAGGCTGTCATGTTCTCCTTTATAGTGGACAGAAATTATTTTTTGCAGTGGCACAAATAATTTGTGTGGCATCTTATTGAATGCAGAACAGCTGATTGTTATATAAATAATTTGAAATGGTTGTAAAACAAACAAGGGCGTATATATTGTTTATTATGACTCTAGTTGTACGTGGCCTATCAACACATTTAAAAACTGTTTCCGTGCAGACCTCTCCACGTTTTCAGAACTCCATTAGCTTATGTGACAGTGTGTGTGAGAGCCCTCGGACAACCGGCCAATCCTCTGCCACCTCTCCTGGACCGTACTGCCTCTCTGACTGTGTTATTTCTGCATTCTTAATCTGCAAATGAACCTGAGACACCTTTTCTCTGTGTCTCATCAGTGGGTCCATAGCTGGTCCTTAATACCAGATGTCTCTCTCTCGTCCTGTGTCAGGTCTTTGCTCGATTTTTTCCTGTTTCTTGAGGACATTACTTTCAGACACTTTTCTTCTGTTGTAGATTTATTTTTTGGGCCTCGCACAACTTCTTCTGTCCAGTTTCCTGTCAAAGTTACCAGATGCCCGTCACAAAAACACATAATTTGTTCCCATTTCTTTGGCATTTTTCACAAATTCAACAAAAGAGCTTAAAGATACAACTTCAAACTGGTTGTTTGCTGAGTTGTGCATCATGTGTGGACACAACATTAGTTCATCCCTTGAGTTAGGAGCCTCTTTTATGCCTGAATGGGTCAGAGTTGGGTAATCTTCTGAAAGTGGTCAGGTACATGGACTGGGCTGAAAATGAAATTTAGCCAGCAGTTGACAAAGACTGAAGAACTATGTCTGAACTGACCTGAGGTCGTGGAACGATGTTGTTGCGTTTTTCAGAGAATCGTTTCTTTAAGGTCCTCAAATATTTCTGCTGCTGGTCCGTCACGAAAACATGTTTCCCTCCGAAGTAAAGACGAGAGACAAGAGCAAAGTTAACTGACAGAAACAGGAAGAACGAATTCAGCCAACACTGTGGAGCTTCTACAGACTGATACCACAGTACCCAACTGTGTGTGTGTGCGTGTGTGTCTGTGTGTGTGTGTGTGTGAGTGTGTGTGTGCGTGCGCGTCTGTGTGTGTGCGTGCGTCTGTGTGTGCGTGCGTCTGTGTGTGCGTGCGTCTGTGCGTGTGCGTCTGTGCGTGTGTGTGTCTGTGTGTGTGTGCGTGTGTGTGTCTGTGTGTGTGCGTGTGCGCGTCTGTGTGAGTGTGTGTGTGCGCGTCTGTGTGAGTGTGTGTGTGTGTGTGTGTGCGCGTCTGTGTGAGTCTGTGTGCGTGTGTGCGTGTGTGTGCGTGTGTGCGCGTGTGTGCGTGTGTGCGCGTCTGTGTGTGTGTGCGCGTCTGTGTGCGTGTGAGTGTGTGTGTGTGTGTGCGTGTGAGTGTGTGAGTGTGCGTGTCTGTGTGTGTGCGTGTGTGTTTCCGTGTGTGTGTGTGTGTGTGTTTGTCTGTGCGTGTCTGTGTGTATGTGTGTGTGTGCGTGTCTGTGTGTCTGTGTGTGTGCGTGCGTGTGCGTGTCTGTGTGTCTGTGTGTGTGCGTGCGTGTGTGCGTGTGTGTGTCTGTGTGTGTGCGTGTGTGTGTCTGTGTGTGTGCGTGTGTGTGTCTGTGTGTGTGTGTCTGTGTGTGTGCGTGTGTGTGTCTGTGTGTGTGTGTGTGTGTCTGTGTGTGTGTGTGTGTGTGTCTGTGTGTGTGTGTGTGTCTGTGTGTGTGTGTGTGTCTGCGTGCGTCTATGTGGTATGGATGGACATTTGACCTGACACTGTACCTGGGCTCCGGGGACATTTCGACTTTTTGCTGTGTATTCATGTGTCCCCCTAAAACATGAATTTTAAATGCATTTTTAAGTATCTAAATAATAATTTTTTCTACTTCTTATGAGGTCATTATTTATCTTTTGACCTGTATTTGCTTAAACTGTAGTGTAAATTCATTTATTAAACTATAATTAAAAGATTTTCTGATTTTCTTAAAAGTCCACCTATACCCCTCAGCTGATTTTTGTGTATTCCAGTTTATTGCACAGCGACGTTTCGAGTTAGAGTGGATGTGTGTAAGTACTACAATTTAATACACATTTTTAATACACACGGCCGGAAGTCATTGTGATTGGTAGGCTATATATATATAGGCGGTACCTACAGGAAACGACTTCGTGCGCGTGCCTTTTACCAAGTATATGTCGACGGCAATACGAAGACTGATTAAAAGCACAAAGGTAAGCCTTTTTTAATGTAAAATGCACCATGACTTTAATACTATATGAAATTATAGGTGCACAGGCCTATATTAAACTGGTTTAATTTATGCTTTATGGACTGTTAGTTAGTTTTTGAAGAAGTAAAACTGCCTCAGCATTTGTCATTGAGTAAATAAAATAGGGCTGACGACTAACCGCGTCAACGCGATAAAGCGGGCTAACCCGTGTTTGGATTTACTCGGTGTTAAAGCATTAATGTGGCTTAAATGTGTTAATGCCGACATCGCGACTAACGCGATTAACAATTAAACCAGCGCAGTCTGAGTCAAAATCCCTGATGTCGCTGTCAGCTAATTTCGGGCAGTTTGTCCAATGTCTGTCCATTCTGCTGACAGCCCTAAAATAAAAGCAAGGGGTATAAGTGTATTTAGTCGTGTATTTATTTATATGCCTGAAGAAAAAACTTCTTACAGTTTTGATGCCTAAGCTTTCTCAGTACTTGTATCACTCTCTGCAGTCGCCATTACAGAAATGTCACATGTCGCCATTTTGAGAACTAGGCCTTTAACATTTTAAAAGAAGGCATAAATTAGGACTATGAATAAGTCAGCTGTGTTTATGCTGTAAACTACACTACTGCTAGTTCTACTACTACTGATGATGATGACAATGATGACGACAATCGTAATACTTTATATGCTTTGGTAATACAGGCAATCAAAACGTACAGGAGAACATGCGAAGGAGACGCATTCCTCCACGGGAGGATGCAGTCTGTCATGTTTCTGCTGGAAGGGACAAACTGGGACTTGATATCCACTACATAAATGCCTTCAAAGGTAAGTTGGTCTTTAGTTTGGATTAGATTTGGAGTTTGTCACGTTGTCTTTTGTCACTCACTTGGTATGCCTCTGCAATTCAGGTCGGGGCATTTTCACAACTGTTCCATTCTAAAAAGGAGACTTCCTTTTGGAATACAGAGGTAAACTCATAACAAAAGAAGAATGTGAGCGGAGACACAGAGTTTATCATGACAGCCTGAAGGTGTTCATGTTTGAATTCAAGTTTGATGGAAAACTCTGGTGGTGCGTATTATATCAGTGTAGTTTGATTAAGATTAAATTACACATTGCTTTTGATTTATGAAAAAAAGCTTCCTAACAAAAACTAGTTAAGCTAATACTTTTTTGCCTAACCCCACAGTGTGGATGCATCTCAAGAAGATGGATCATTAGGCAGACTTGTCAAAGACAACCACATCAGTCCAAGTGCTAAGATGAAAATATTAAATGTCAATGGAAAGCCCCATCTATGCTTATTTGCAAGCAGAGACATAAGTCCAGGTGAAGAAATAGACTATAATTATGGTGACTCGGATTGGCCCTGGAGATGCAAGGTATTTCTACAATTGTACTTTTTGGAACTGATAAATTGCATACCGTAAGCCATTTTTACATTTGTACCTACTCAAATTGGCTTAACGTGACTTAGGGCATCTAGTTTTCCATTGAAATTGAGTATCACCTACTGTGCCTGGGGTCACTATAGCAATGCAGCCGAGCATCCAGTGATATAAATGCCACAGCAAGCATGGACGTCAAGGTGACAAAATGCCTGCTGCTCAGTCTATACTTTAGTGTTCAATTCAGGGATCACGCTGTTTATTTTGGTAGCCATTTCAAACATTTCAGAGTTTCAAAAATGATGGCTTGGATTTTCATGAAGGAGGCGCACTCATAACTTATCGAGTGACACCATTGACCAGCCACCTGGTGGCATTCAGTCTGTCTATGTCAAATTTTCTGATCACTTTGGATCACTTGGAACCTTGGTGCAGTAGTTACTGAAAAACTACATGGTACTATAACCTACTGGAAAAACAGGGGTAGGTACTAATGGAAAAAAGGCAATTGTGATGGCTGCCACATCAAAGCCCTCTAAAAGCACTAAAAAAATATCAGCAGGTGTGCAGAAATAAAAAATGGCTTTTGGTTTCTAAATTTTAACAGTGATTGATGTTTAATGTGATTCTAGCCTCTTTAGTTAGATTCAGTTTAAATTTTGTCCCTCGAGGATAAATGGGCCCTAGTGATAGTTTGTTGCTGCTACAGGTGATTGTTTTACTCCTTTAGCAATGGCTTAAAAAAAGATTAAAGAAATCACACGGACTATTTTTCTCTTAATCATTGGGCCTTAAATTCTCTATACATGACCGTGAATATTTTAAAGACATTAGCTTGAAACTTATCTTTCTCATACAGTTTCTTTAATGTTTCAAAAGCCTCTTCAAAAATGCACTGTATTTCTATCTGTTACACACGAAGACTGAGACCAGCCAGATTCAGAAGACTGTGAGCTGCCTAAAGCCGCAACCAAACTGCATTCCAAACAATGATCTGGACCTGAAACATCCAGAGCCTGAAAGGGTAAATATAATCCAGTGTACCACTTAATGAACTAATAATTTAATCTATCATCATTCTTTATGGATGCTGTGTGTGTGTGTGTGTGTTTGGCAGTCACCTGGGTGTGATGTGATTTACATGGACCGTGGCTTGTAGGTCCTTTTCATTGTTTCAAAGTGCAAGTCTGGATAACATCTGAGTGTGTGTGTGTTAACCACCCAAATGTGACTTAGGAGGACCACACTGTTATTGGGGGACTCCGTCAAAGTTTGCTTCATGGTGACATCACTCTGGTTTTAGGAGGGGTCTTCTCTTATTTTTTGACAGTTTGACCTACAGCACGCAGAACTGACTGCATGTGCTTTGTTTCTATGTTGAAATGGTTTGAAACTCAGGCTTGAACATTAAGATAAGAAGTTGTATAGTACTATCTAACTTGTTTTAGGCACTTTTTACTGCTGTAGTGCATGGGTTCTCTCTGGCTGTGTACTCTGGCTTCTTCCCACAGTCCAAAGATGTAGCTTATGGGGTTAGGTTAACTGGTGATTCAAAACTGCCCTTTGGTGTGAATGCAAATGCTTGTCGTTCCATGTTAGACTGGTGATCTGTCCAGGTTGTACTGCCCTATGGTAGCTGGTAAAGGCCCCAAACCTGCTACCCCACAATCCTGATAAGGATAAGTGGAAGAGGATGGATGATTGCAAAGGAATCTGTTGTTAATTGGAGTGAGAGGCTGTAGCAGGGTATCACATTGACAGACTCTACCACACTCTATGGGCAATTTAGAATTACCAGTCCAGCAAACCCCACTAACTGCATGTCTTTTGGCGGAAGCTGTAGTTGCCAGATACAACTCGGGTGAGAGGCATTGTACACCCATCATATTTGGAATAGGTTCCAGCCGCAAGGATAAGCAAATAAGGAAGGATTGTTTTTTTTATTTTATTTTATTTTTTTTTTACTCTGACCCACTCCACACAGATAAGAATGCATGTGCCATTTTTAAGAAGCTGCAGTGTTTTAACTCAATTTGCTATTCTCGATAACAACAAAGTGAAAGAATCAGTTCCCCTAATCCCAGTAAAATGGTTGCAGTAGAAAAAAGTGAAGAGGTCGATTGCGTTCAAATTTTATACTGGGATGAAGTGTATTAGTTGATATCTGCAACTGAAGTGAAAACACCTCACCTTTCCAACTGTCCAAAACAAATAAATGTTGCAATATTTTGCTAACAGTGTCACAATCATCGTCTGGTGTGCACAACAATATCATCTTTGGACAAGTGCATTCAGTGTGTGGGACCGGTTTCCTCCCTCAAGTGGCTTGGCTATAAGTGCAAAGGTGAGACATTTAGTGAATAGGTACAGTATATAGTAACAAGCATTAATAGAGTTCAACAAGTTAAGACTAGCTGAAATGAACACTGCTCCCTTTTTAATCAGTGGTTGGTCACGTCTAATTAAAGAAATGTAGTATTACCTTTTTGGTGCAGGACCTTGTAAAAATGGTATATTTGGGATTGTCCTCAATTCCCCATTCCATAACATAAACTGCTCAAAATAATAAAGGGAACACTTAAACAATGTGATGTAACTCCAAGTCAGTCACACTTCTGTGAAATCAAACTGTTTACTTAGGAAGTAACACTGACAACCAGTTTCACATGCTGTTTTGCAAATAGAGTAGACAACAAGTGGAAATTATAGTCAATTCACCATAATAAAGGACTGGTTCTGCAGGTGGTGACCACAGACCACTTCTCAGCACCTATGCTTTCTGGCTGATGTTATGGTCACTTTTGAATGCTGACGGTGATTTCATTTTAGTGGTAGCATGAGACAGAGTCTACAACCCACACAAGTGGCTCAGGTAGTGCAGCTCATCTAGCGTAGCACATCAATGTGAGCTGTGGCAAGAAGGTTTGCTGTGCCTGTTAGTGTAGTGTCCAGAGCATGGAGGTGCTACCTGGATGTGGAGTAGGCCATAGGAGGGCAACAACCCAGCAGCAGGACCGCTACCTCCACCTTTGTGCAAGGAGGAACAAGAGGAGCCCTGCAAAATGACCTCAAACAGGCCACAAATGTGCATCTGTCTGCTCAAATGGTCAGAAACTGACGTCATGAGGGTGGCTTGAGGGTCCAGCGTCTCCACAGGTGGGGATTGAGCTTGCAGCCCAACACCATGCAGGACATTTGGCATTTGCCAGAAAACACAAAGTTTGGCAACTTCGGCACTGGCACCCTATGCTCCTCACAGCTGAAAGGAGGTTCAAACTGAGCACATGTGACAGTCTGGAGATGCCGTGGGGAACGTTCTGCTGCCTGCAACATCCTCCAGCATGATCATATTGGCAGTGGGTCAGTAATGGTGTGGGGTGGCACTTCTGTGCCTGCCAGAGAGCCTGACTGTCATTTGGTAACAAGATGAGATCCTCGGACCCTTTGTGAGACCACATGCTGGTGCGTTTGGCCCTGGGGTCCACCTAATGCGAGGCGACACTGGACCTCATGTGGCTGGAGTATGTCAGCAGTTCCTCCATGACAAAGGCATTGATGCTATGGACTGGCCCGCCTGTTCCCCAGACCTGAATCCAATTGAGCACATCTGGGACATCATGTCTCACTCCATCCACCACAAACTGTCCAGGGGTTGGCGGATGCTTTAGTCCGGGTCTTGGAGGAGATCCTTCAGGAGACCGTCCGCCACCTCATCCCGAGCATGCCCAGGCATTGTAGGGAAGTCATACAGGCATCTGGAGGCCACACACATTCAACTACACACTTTCATGCCATTCAACTACCTAAAGAACAAAGTATTTAATAAGAATAATTCATTCATTCACATCTGGGATGTCCTTTTGGGGGGGGGGGTAGCAATGTATGTGTAGTCATTAAAATATCCTTAAGTGTGAACACTTTGTTTTTTTTTTTTCAGCATTTGACATTACTGCAATGCTTTGACAAAAAACTACTTCACTTAAATAGAACTGCAAAGCTAAATTAAGTCTATCAAAATGTGTTTCAGTTTGTTTAGGGGTCTGGCACAAATCCTGCCTTGCAAAATTGGCAAATCAGAATTGTCACCAGTCAACACAGGTGTGTATCCCATTCATATTTGGCTTGACTTTTTTTCAGTTTATTTTTTACCTGTCTAAAGTATTGATCAATTAAAATAACTTTTATTCTTACATTCCAGAAAGAAGAAATTTCTGAATATTCAGGGGAGGGTGGATTGCCACATTCAGTTCTGGATCAAACATCAAGCGATGATGATGGCAACCACAGCATATCAGAAGAAGAATGTGTGCCAGATTCAGAGTCATATGATGAAGATTCAGATGAAGACATCTCATTATTGCCAAGCACATCAAAAGGTCTGCTATGCCAAGATGACATCTGCAAAGCGCATGAACAATCAGATTCAACGAATTTAATCCACAACTTGACAAAGGACAAGCCAGAAAATAAAAGTGAGCTTTGCGAAACTGAATCAGAAAAAATGACTTTAAGTAAAAGAAATTACTGCTATTTTTGTGGCAAACCACAAGCTAAAATTTCCCGCCACCTGAAAACGCACAAAACAGCTCCTGATGTTGTGCATGCATTTTCCCTGCCTAGAGACTCAAACAAGCGTAATTGCCTGTTAGAGAAATTGAGAAATAAGGGAAATTTTAAGCATAATGCTGCAGTTTTGCATGGTGGAGTGGGACCACTGAAAGTGAAGAGAAGACCCAAGAAGACCAGTAGAGGGAAAGTTTGCTCATTGCTTTTATTGTCAAGGGATGTATGTTCGCAAGGATCTTTGGAAACATGTCCGCAGATGTCCTAACAAACCAAAAGATGACATGGATAAAGAACCTGGAAGAACCAAAGTACTCGGCCTGGCTTTAACTCTGGAGTCTCAGTGTTATCCGCAGGTGTCAAGTGGAGTGTGGAAGGTTCTTGCTGTTATGAAACAAGGTGAGATTGCCTCAGCTGTGCGAAATGACTTTACTGTTATTCAGTTTGTCCAGTCCCTCTACAATAAATACAAGACCTTACAAAGTATGATTATATACGACAGAAGCTTCGTGAAGCGGGACGTTTGTTGTTGTGTCTGCATACAGAATTCTCAGTGCATAACATGGAAGAAGCTATTAAGCCTGCTAACTTCCAGAGAGTTGTGCAAGCAGTAAAGAAAGTTTCAGGTTTTGATGAAGAGACACTGTCATACAAAACTCCAAGCCTCGCACTGAAACTGGGATATACACTGCATAAAATGTCTGACATTATCCATTGTCGTGCCCTCATGACAGAGAATGAAGCCCTAATCAAGTCCACTGATGTGTTCAAGAAGTTGTATGTCTCCAAATGGTCCTAGATGGTGTCTCACCGTGTTCACCGCGAATTCTACAGATTACCAGTTCCCTCAACACAGCTGGCCAAGATTTCCAAACTGCTTTTAACACTGGAAAAAGGACATCTTTCCCAGATCCAGGGGAAATCACTGGATGAGATCGAAATTGAAGGTTTGTATTGAAAGGAGCAAATATTAGGGCAGTAGTTGAATATTATGCTTTATCAACAGAATTAAAACCTAAAAGCACAGACCATTCTGTTAAATGTCCATGAT
The DNA here is from genome assembly GCF_036321145.2 of Pelmatolapia mariae. Taxonomy (NCBI): domain Eukaryota; kingdom Metazoa; phylum Chordata; class Actinopteri; order Cichliformes; family Cichlidae; genus Pelmatolapia; species Pelmatolapia mariae. The sequence goes on from NC_086233.1 coordinate 221,067, forward strand.
TTAAGGTTCTTGAAGTCTATTGTTTCATCACTTTGCAACATTTGGCAAACTGCAGAGTGGTGGCCTTAAATAGTAAAACTATGTACTGTGGAAAAAGTATAATTTCCAGTATTTGTTCTGTATTTTGTCATATCTCGTTGTTAATGTGAGGTTTTTGGGGGGTTTGTGTTTGTTTTTTGTTTTTTTTCCCACAATTTCTCAGATGAAATTGCATTAAGTGATGCTGAAACAAAGGACAGTGAGAGTGAATCAGATGATGATGACACAGCACTCACAATGTCGGCGTGTGGCACCTGTGAGCCTGTACATGCAGTAGCTGATTCCACAAACACAGCGCAGCTCCAAGACACTGTAGATTGTGGTAAGTTACCACTAGCTTGGTTTCTGTGGATAAAATGTTTGTTACAAATATTAAAACTTAATCAAATTGTGTAATCAGCACACAGTCTCACAATGCCTGCAGCAAGTGAGACTGCTGCTCCCTCTGAAGGTAAGGGGTGCAGTTGGTTCTCTAAGCTTATGGACACGTTCTTTGTAATTTCGTTGCAATTCTGTCTCTGTACACCACCACAATGGATTTTAAAATCAAATAATATCCATATGTGTTAAAGTAGACTTCCTGCTTTAATTCTAGGGATTTGACGGAATCATCACATCACAGCCATTATGCGTAGTCTATTATTCTCAGAAGCTCAAGGGTAATTGTATAGCTGACAAACAATTTAATGACTGGGTGAGGCCTGTCTACAGACTACTTCATGTGACATACTATGGTGCTTGCATGATGCATTCTCATTATCCAGGTAAGTAAGTAAAAAGGTTGATTCTGTTCATCTGAACGTAGTTTTTTCAGTGGGAGAAATGTTTCGTCACTTAGATGTTTGTGCTTTAAGGTTCTTGAAGTCTATTGTTTCATCACTTTGCAACATATGGCAAACTGCAGAGTGGTGGCAAAAAGTCACTTGGATGAGTGACAAAATGTTTCTCCCACTGAAAACGCTACGTCCAGATTAACAGAATCAACGTTTTGGGATTTACTTACCTGGATGATTGAACATGCATCAAGAGACTTTTATTCAACTTTTTATTCAGTCTTTTATTCACAGTGGAACACTAAATGTTGTCTCATTTTAGAAATTTGATAAATTTGCTGCTCAATCCCACAATTCCCGAAGAGCTCCCAAAAACATGTGGTCCAAGGCTGAGGTTGCTGCAGTGATGAGGCATTTTAAAGACCACATAAACGAAGGGAAACTGGCCACCAAAAATGAATGCAATCATTGCAAATTGGTAGAAGATCCGGTGTTGGCAGGAAGAACAGTTCAAAACATAAGAGATTTTGTAAGAAACAGAGGATTAAATGCAAAAAGGCAGACAAAAATGAACTAAAATAACTGTTTAGCCAGATGTGGTTTTACATCTTGGTCAGATTGCCGAATTGTTGTTAAAACTGACTTATTGTGCAGCAGGCTGCCTCACTGATGTTCTGTTTAAAGAAAAAAAAAAAGTTCTTGTTAATTACAGAAGTAGTTTGTATTTCATAATTTTTAAATTTAATTTATTTAGTTTTTTTTTTTGACAGGTTCTTATTTTAATATATATTTTTTGACAGGTTATATTTAAAATAAAAAATTATAAATGCATATTTTCTCCCCTTAATATTTACCTTTAAACTATTAAAATTCATTTTAAATGTTTTTAATTTTTCTATTTTCTATATTTTTATATTTCTGTGGGAAGCGTGGGCATTTTTGTCCATAGATTTCTTTTTTATTTATGGTTAAAATTAATGTTCAGATCCAAGAACACTAATAAAATGATGTTCCAGTAATCCAGTGTCCTGTCAGATGTGTATTCATGGTAATGATGAGCTATTTAAAAATGACATCATTGTCCCTTTAAAGACCCAATATTGTTTTTTTTGGACCTCATAAAACACATCATTGTCAAGTGGACAATGTCTCCAGAAAACACAATAGAGTCTGGTTGGTGTGTATCAGTGTATCTAGACTTCTGTAGGGAGTGTATGAGGTCTGAAGTGACCCAAATTTTTTTCAGATTTTTTCGAACACTTTAACCTCGCTCCCTTGGCTCTAAGTCCTCTGGAAACGGTAGTCCTCTTAAACCACGGATTGACGTAGTATAGTCCCGCCATACCACATAGACCCGTGTGTGTGTGTGTGTGTGTGTGAGACCTATCTTGTGTCTCTGCTGGTGGATCGTATCAATGATGACTCTAATGAAGAGGTTCAACGTAAAGAAGCAGCCGATGATAATGAAACAGATGAAGTACATGTATATGTACACACTGATCTCGTAGTGCGGCTGGTCTTCCACCTACACACACACACACACACACACACACACACACACACACACATGTCTGGTTTGCTATCCTCGTGGGGACATCCCATTGACATAATGCTTTCCCTAGCCCCTTACCCTAACCCTAACCATTAAAAATGAATGCCTAACCCTAACCCTTACCCTAAACCTAACCATAACCTAATTGTAACCCTGACAGTAAAACCGCATTTTGAGTGTGAAAATTGCTTTCAACCCCGAGGGGACCTGGATTTTGGTCCCCACGGTGCAGAAAGTCCCCACCAGGATAGTAAAAGTCAGATTTTGGTCCCCACCAGGATAGTACGAACCCGTACACACACACACACACACACACACACACACACAGTAGTAATATACCAGTAATAACAGCAACAGTAATAGTACTGATCCAGCGTGTATACTGACTTGTCTGGAGTCCACAGCTGCATACATGATGTCCATCCAGCCTGAAGATGTCCCCTGACCCACAATCAACACAGAACTTCTTTAGAAAAACAATGAATTCAAGCTGTATTACTAAATGATGCTGATTTTAGTTAGGCTTGGTTATGTTTTTTCCACACAGTATTTTTGATGGTTTTATGCGTTCTAACTAACGAGTTAGACTTTGAGTGTTCACACTGACCACGATCAGCAGCGACAGGAAACCCATCCCCACATTGTCAAAATTAAACGTCCGCATCTTCCAGTTGACCTCAGAGAAATTCAGATCCATCAGTGTAAAGCATTCAGTCTTGTTGTTCACCACGTAAAAGGAGAAAAGCTCCTCTGACGTCTCGTTGTAACAGTAAGAAAACTTTCCTGCAAACAGATTCACTCCTATCACGCTGAAGAAAAGCCAGATGACCAGAATCACCAGCAGCACGCTGAACATGGAGGGCAGCGTCATGGCAAGCACCTTCAGCACCACCTGCACACAGACAGAGACAAAAAGGTCTCTGCTGTGAATCAGCTCACATCCAGTTAATAAGCTGCCTACACGTTGGCTCTCCATCCAGTAGGACTTTAGTTCTGCCAGGAAAGTTCACTATTAGCTACTGAAAGACCTGAAAACCTATAAACAAAAGCTAAGCAAATAATATTCAATGTAAACCAGGGGCAGGCAACTCCAGGCCTCGTGTGCCGGTGTCCTGCAGGTTTATAATGTGTCCTTGATCCAACACAGCCGATTCAAATGGCTAAATGACCTCCTCAACATGTCTTGAAGTTCTCCAGAGGCCTGGGAATGAACTAATGATTTGATTCAGGTGTGACACAGGGTGATATCTAAAACCTGCAGGACACCAGCACTTGAGGCCTGGAGTTGCCCACCCCTGATGTAAACAATCATACAGCTTGGGGTATAAATTGTGTGACATGCAACTCGTTTTATACTAGGGTTACAAGGCATTCATAAGTCCTGGTAAGACCAGTCGCCTCTCACACCGCCGTCATTAGGACAGCTACACCCTGGTAAACCCAGTCTTGTGACTGGCTGAGCAAACAGAGCACAGCCGTCGGTCTGTGGAGCAACCTCCTTAAGTATGGAAAAACTTTCCTGTGAACGTCAAAGGACAGTGTGTTCTTTTTGTGCGATCATACACATTTGGGAGGCTGAATAACGGGTTGGCGATTAAAACTCACAAATGCAGACCTGCACGCATTACTGAGACAAAAGTGATAAAGTCCTTCTGCTTACACCAGCGATTAAAATACCTGGGCCACGTCTGCAGGATGGACAACCGAGACATAAGAAAACAAAGACTGTTTGATGAACGCTCCCCGAGTTGGGTGAGATTGAAGAAACTGCTGGGGATAGATGCCCTGCAAATAAGGAGAATGATGATGGATAGGACAAACTTTCAGTGTCTATGGGAAATAACAGACACACCCTAAGGAGTCAAATCTCCAAAAAAGGGAACACAATGATGAGTGAACACCAGAAAATCACACAAACCCTACAAATCATTTAACAAATAAAGAATTTTATAAATATTTGATCTTTTTTCTGTAGCAGAAGAGTACACCTACATCCTGCTCGGCAATGTCTGTATCGTCATGAGTGCTGCCTCACCCTCATGCCCTTGAAGCGAGACGGGACCCTCAGAGTCCTCAGAGCTCTCAGAGGCCGGCTGGTGTATCCAAGCATGTTGCCCATCAGGGAGAACAGAGTCACCTAGAAGACAGCATACCAGTGACAATGTGATCCACCTGTCTGTAATAGTCGGCTACAAACCATATGCCTTCGAGATGGCAGTTGTTAAACATTACTTAAAACCAATCCCTTGACCCAGCTGTCTTAGCTAATTATAGGCCAATCCCTAGCCTTCATGTTATCGCAAAGATTCTTGAAAGAGTAGTTGTCAAACAGCTAACAGATCATCTGCAGAGGAATGGCTTATTGGAAGAGTTTCAGTCAGGTTTCAACTGTAGAAAATCAGGTCTTTACTATGTCTTTGGTATCATGAATCTGTAATGATCTTTTAATAGTTTCTGATGCAGGGGACTGTTCTGTAATCATTCTGTTTGGTGTTAGTGCAGCCTGTCATACCATAACATTCTGCCTTATAGGCTTGAGGTTTAGGCATTGCCTCCAACCATTGCCTCTGTTGGAGTGATTCTGATCAAAGTTGTCATTGTTGTGTTTAAAACTGTAAACCCTTGTCTTGAACGGCATGTTCAGATATTTTTCCTCCCCTACATCTAGCATGGTGGGGGATGCTATTAGCTATAGTGTTTAACTGCAGGCACACTTGCATGTAAGATTCTGGTTTCCTTATTTAGTAATGGCTGTGGCTGTGGCTCAGGTGGTAGAGCAGATCAGCTACTGATCGGAAGGTTGGTGGTTCGATCCTAGGCTTCCCCAGTCTGCATGTCAAGTGTCCTTGGGCAAGATACTAACCCCAAATTGCCCTCCGATGCATTCATCGGAGTGTGAATGTGTGTGAATGTAGTTATAGTTTGCACTTGTGTTTAGAAGTGCTTGCATGAGTGGGTGTGAATGGGTGAATGAGGCATGTTGTATGCAGCGCTTTGAGTACTCCGGGAGAGTAGAAAAGCGCTATATAAGAATCAGTCCATTTACCATAATGAATGTTTACTTCCTGCCATTTATGGGCTCACCTGTGCTTGTATATGGTGGACCGTTGAAGGAGTTGAGCCATACATGGGGTGTAATATTGGATTCTTCTCTGGCTTCGACTTGCATGAAAAAGCTTCATCATATTGCTGTTCATTTCATTTAAGTAACATTTCTAAGTTATTTTTAGACTATTGTAATAACCTGTTTACCAACTTGGACAAATCATCTCTTTCACGCCTCCCAGCTGTAAAAATGCTGCAGCAAGACTATGAACACGTTCTAGAAAGTAAGCTCACATTCCTCCTGTTTTATATTCTTTACATTGGCTCCCTGCAGATTTTAGCATTCATTTCAAAATTCTTCTTTTAACATACGAAGCACTAAAAGGCCAGGCACCGGATTATTTATCTCAGCTTCTTACCAAAATACACTGCTGTTGGCTGTCTTCATTCACAGACTCTGGATTTTGTGGTTGTTCCCTGTAAATGACTAAAGACGAGGGGGCACAGAGGCTTTCAGTCTGTGGCACCAAGGCTGTGGAACAGTCTACCACCACAACTACACTTAGTGGACTCTGTGGAGTCTTTTAAAAAGCAGTTAAAATCTTTGTTTAAACAGGCTTCAGAATTTTTATTGAATGATTATATGTTTATTTATTTGTTTTAAAACTACCTGTTCATTTTATTTTGTTTTATCAAATCTTTTTATTGACTATTTTAGCACTTAATGTTCAGATTTATTTTACCCTTTTGTGTACAGCGACTCTGTGAAAAGTGCTTAATAAATAAATAAACTTTGCTTACTACTCATGGAGTTCACAGCACAGAAACAGCTTTAGTGAAGGTTACAAATGATCTTCTTATGGCCTCTGACAGTGGACTCATCTCTGTGCTTGTCCTGCTAGACCTTAGTGCAGCGTTCGATACTGTCGACCATAATATCCTATTAGAGCGATTAGAGCACGCTGTAGGTATTACAGGTGCTGCGCTGCAGTGGTTTGTATCATATCTATCTAATAGACTCCAATTTGTGCATGTAAATGGAGAGTCCTCTTCACACACTGAGGTTAATTATGGTGTTCCACAGGGTTCAGTGCTAGGACCAATTCTGTTTACATTATACATGCTTCCCTTAGGCAGTATCATTAGAAGACATAGCATACATTTTCACTGCTATGCTGATGACACGCAGCTCTATCTGTCCATGAAGCCAGATAACACACACCAATTAGTTAAACTGCAGGAATGTCTTAAAGACATAAAGACCTGGATGGCCGCTAACTTTCTGCTTCTTAATTCAGATCAAACTGAGGTTATTGTACTCGGCCCTGAAAATCTTAGAAATATGGTATCTAACCAGATTCTTACCCTGGATGGCATTACCTTGGCCACCAGTAACACTGTGAGGAACCTTGGAGTCATTTTTGACCAGGACATGTCCTTCAACGCACATATTAAACAAATATGTAAGACTGCTTTCTTCCATTTGCGCAACATCTCTAAAGTTAGAAATATCCTGTCTCTTACTGACGCTGAAAAACTAGTTCATGCATTTATTACTTCCAGGCTGGACTACTGTAATTCATTATTATCAGGAAGTCCTAAAAACTCCCTGAAAAGCCTTCAGTTAATCCAAAATGCTGCAGCAAGAGTCCTGACAGGGACTAGAAAGAGAGAGCAGATTTCTCCTGTATTGGCTTCCCTTCATTGGCTTCCTGTTAAATCCAGAATTCAAAATCCTGCTCCTCACATACAAGGTCTTAAATAATCAGACCCCGCCTCAGATGGCCCCGCCCCTCCCTGAGCCTGGTTCTGCTTGAGGTTTCTTCCTGTTAAAAGGGAGTTTTTCCTTCCCACTGTTGCCAAAGCGCTTGCTCATAGGGGGTCATATGATTGTTGGGTTTTCTCTGTTTTCTTAACATTACTGTAGGGTCTTGACCTTACAGTGTAAAGCAGCTTGAGGCAACTGTTGTTGTGATTTGGTGCTATATAAATAACATTAAATTGAATTCGATTAAATTGAACTGACCTCATTGTACAGGAGAGCAGTGAAGCAGCAGCAGGTTCATCTTACCCAGCCTGACTGTGTGCTTTTAGTTTATCTGTTCAAACTGAAACAACCCCATTTCTTTACTACAACGTCAAATACTGACATCCTGTCAAAGCCGCCCACATGTCAGACATGAACAGCCTGTCCTTTAGCTTCAGTGCCATCACCAATGCTGAGGTGGGTCTATGATCCCCAGCTTCACACATGGTCAAATGCACCACATCATTTTTCATTCATTCCAAGATTTTGTCAGGATGCTCTTACTGATGCAACCCTCCCCATTTACCCAGGCTTGGGACCAGCACTAGGAGAACACTGGCTTGTGATCCCTCCGTGACTGGCTTTGTAAAATACTACCAATAACCGGTGCTGCCGATTGTGCTCTTACATCTAGGATGAGGAAGTCGAGCCAGCACCAGAAGCTTGTGAAGTATTTCTTGAATCCAAAAGCGATCCACTTCAGTAGCATCTCCACCAGAAACACGAAGGTGAACACCAGGTCTGCCATCTTCAAAACTCTCTGCAACACTGGACGATGCTCCAGGTAGATGTCCTCAAAAACCTGTTCACAAACACACGCCTGTTTACTGACAACAAGCAGCATATGAGACGATCTGAGGACAACCACTGTCATTCTAGCAGTGTGACCTTCTCGTTTAACAGACGACCTGCTGTCCTGTTTGTTCTTCATCAGCTCTCTATGCTATTTTTCTCTCTGCTCTTTGCCCCCACCCTCCGACACATCCAGGAGACGGCTGCTCCTCCCTGATTCTGCTTCAGATGGAGGTCTCTTCCTGTTAAAAAAGGGATTCTTCCTTCCCACTGTCACCAAGGGCTGCTCTTGTCATCTGATTGTTGTGATCCTCTCTCTAATATTGTAGACTGTGATCATTTGCAACTCTGGCACTTTAGTGAGGGGATGTTTTGTGTGCTTCCTGTGTTGTGTCTTTTAGAGCAGCACCTCTGCAATAATAAGACATAACTTTTCTACCCGTAAACAGGAAACCACCCCAACAGATGTCTCTTTAAACCACGGATCCAAAACCCCAAAAGGTTGATTCAGTTCATCTGAATGTTTTCAGTGGGAGAAACGTTTCATCATCATCAGGTGACTTCTTCAGTCTCAGCTGACTGCAGGTTTCCAACCTTATAAACAGTACATTGCACAAGCAGATGGCACAACACAGAAGAGCTACCTCGTCAGGCCAGGACTCTGCAGTCTATTTACACCTACAGGCCAGTGGACACTCTTTCAATGATGAGGATGTACACATCCTGGACAGGGAGGAACGCTGGTTTGAGCGCGGAGTCAAGGAGGCCATTTATGTGAAAAGGGAAAGACCATCTCTGAATGGAGGAGGGGGCCTAAGGGTACATCTGTCACCATCTTACAATGCTGTGATTGCAGCCATTCCCCAACTCTCTGTGAATGGGACTCATGGTTATTGATCAATCGTCTTTGATCAATGGTCATAAGAATTTGCATATTAACGATCAAGGAACTGACCTCCCAGCCCATTGTTCATTCAGTGCTGCTAGTTTCAGTCAGTGTGCAAATGTATTGGAGATTATGTATCTGAACTTCAGGAGCGGGACCACGCCTCCAAACACGCTCCATCCGGTTGTCATCTATATAGGTTCCTCCCAGTTCTGCAAGCTGTTCATTCTCGTTTATGTGCCCCACCCTCCCTCCCTCCTTGTTCTCAGTTCTTTAACTTCTTCACTCCTATTTAGTACATGGGGATCTGCCAGGCCCGGGAGCCGTCGCCAGTCCCCTTCGAGGCCTTCCCCAAACCGCAGCTCAGTTCATGTCCAAGCATTCACCTTTACCTACTAAAACGCTGTCAAACCTAAAATGAGGACGTGGGCCCAGCTAGTGTAGTGTTTATAAGGTTGGAGACCTGCAGTCAGCTGAGACTGAAGAAGTCCCCTGATGATGAAAGTTTCTTCTGAAAACGCTACGACCAGGTGTACAGATTCAACCTTTGGGATTTACTTAGCTGGATGATTGAGCATGCATCAAGACACTGATCCAAAAGTGATTTCAAAAACCAAATCAACGGTCTGTGGGTTCATGCAGGTCGCTATCAGTGCCACATGTTTAGCTCAGTGGTTTCAGTGTGGAGTTAAGCCAGGAAGATAAAACATGTTCATCTCCGAGTGAGTTCGGGGTTTGAATGTGACATGAATTCATGATGTATATTGTCAAATATGTATTGACAATGTCTGTTTACCAGAGCTGCACAGCTCAGCAGGATGATGAAGATGATGAAGCCCTCAAAGAATTTGTGTTGCACGATGCAGAGGCAGGCTCTCCTGAAGTTAGACCAGACCCTGCCGGTACCCTGGGATGTGTCTATTTCCAGGAACGGACAGCAGATGTAACACCCTGAAACACATCAGAGGCGTTGCTGACTGATTGGCTTCTGTTCTCTTGATGTAACGGAAACTCTGTTACAGCTGCAGTGCAGGAACTTTGATATCATCTCTGTATGTCACAGTTTGTTGAACTTTTAAATTGGGTCTACATCATCCATCAACCTGAGGCACTGAAAACTAAATCATGCACAGAAGAACCAAACGCTGCAGTTCCTCTAGCAGAGGCTCCAGCAGTGAGTCAGTCCCCATAGACTCCTATGTTAAAACTTTACAGCACAAATAGACATGTTTACAGTCTGAGACAAAATCCATATCCATACTTTCCCCCTTTCATGACAACTGTAAGAAAGTGAGAGGTTTGTATTGACCCTTAAAGTTGGCATTATTAGGGGCGTGGCCTCTTTGACTAACAGGTGGATGGTGACACAGGCGGGTGTAGCTGCTAGCTGTCTGCCAACTGGAGTCACTGAACTGGACCTCTGGACCGTGTTTGTGCTGTTGGCACCTTTTGGATCATTTTTATTACAATCATCTGACCAATAATATGGCTGCTGTGAGGTTAACTGGACCAACAGACATTCAAGAAGTCTGAGGTCCAGTTTCAGGGGCTGAAATTTGAGGATTTTATTTGGATGTTACTGAACACTAATTAGCAGGTATCCGAGTCTGTGTGATCCAAATATGTTGAAACATGAACACGTTTACCAAAGCTCAGCATTTATGTAATTACTCTCACTGCCAGAAGAGGGAGACAAAAGTTTGTCACTGCAGGTTTAAACTATTTTACATATAATCATTTGATATAACAGTGTGTGTGTGTGCTCATACTGTTGCAGCAGCAGTCCTCAGGTTCTGGATGAGTTTCATCTTTAAGTTTCTGCATGACGTCGCACTGCAGACACAGAAGTTCACAAACTTTAATGTCCTAGCTAGTTACTTTAAAATACTGTCACCGGACTAAGTGTTCACACTCTGAAACCTCACGTGGTTTATGTCTCGGGTCTTTACTGTGTCTGTGAATTCAGGATGGCTGATTTCAGTCCTGTTAACGTCTGATGATCACCTGCAGCTTCTTTAAACTGTTGCAGTGATTTTAACATTAGCAGCTGCTGATGAATTTGAAACTAAAACCTGAACTTTACACGGGCCAGTCGTCTGGTTTAAACCTGTGTGCTGTGGATGTGTGTGTGAAAGCAGTCTGATGGCTCATCGCTGTGTTGCACTCAGTTCATCATAAAGGCACCTGCAGTTATGCTGAAGCTCTGATGATCTCCAGGCTGAGTATTTTACTGCTGCAGTCGCATCGAGTGTGGAGAGATGTTCTTCATGCACAGTGATCACAGTGAGGAAAACAGTCATGTGTAATAATAAATACACAAACATGTTTATCTGCTGTTCGTACTCGAGGCTGAAGCTGCGTCACACATCAGTATTTACTTTTAACATGAAATTCTGCTCTAGGATCAAAAACAGTAGAATCTGCTTTACATGCTGCGTCTCCTTTTCTTGTGCATTTTCAGGCGTCCTAAACTCGATCTCAGCCACAGCGACGGGGGCCTCCCAGGCGGCCATGTTCATGTGGTTATCATCGAGGGTCAGCTGGTCTGAGCTCACAGAGCTTAAGGCCAGATACTCCTCCTTGTTGTCTTTCTTAGTGTCACCTGCAAATGAGGAAAACATGAAAATATTTTAAAATTAAAAGCTCTAAATCTAACACCTAAAAAGACACAGAAATCCAAATACGATCCACAGAAAACAATAAACCACTGATCTGAAATATGAAGGCAACACTGCCTCAAACCTGCAATCTGTCTAATGTCCAGCAGGTGGCGACTCCTCTGGTTGTAAAAGAAACCTGAACATTTGCAAGTATATGAGAAAATGAGCCTCGTGCTCACCTCATCTCTCAGCTCACTAATGAATTTATGGTCTCAGTCACTAGTTTGAAGTCTTGTTGAGGAGAAGGAAGCGCGGGAGGATTTAAGTCGGGACTACAATCCACTTTATATTTTACTACCAATGAGTAGTGAGCAGAGTCCCTCACTGTCGCAGTCAGATCCAGTTTGTAAACATCCAGTTTCAGGCTTCAGGACAGGACTTCACAAACTAAGTCTTAGTCTTAAGTGTATATTTATTTTCCTACTCCTTTTATGTCTATTTATTAGGGTTTTTGCACTGATGTAACTGGAGCCTCGTCGTCTCGTCTCTATATGATGCACGGGATATAGCGAGATGACAATAAAGTTTAGTTTGACTTTGACTAATGTGTTACCTCACCGTGGTTGTGCCAGTGTTATATATACGTTCCATGTTAATAATGCAGACCCCAAAAACAACCATAAAGTACTGGCACAAAACAAGCTGCTTGGATTATTGTGACCTGGATAACTGAGAACCTACAAAGACAAAATATACAAACAAAAACCACCTTTGTGATCTTGGTCAGCGTAGTTCTTCCCCCACAAAGTCCAGATACTCTTGGGGATCCAGGTTCTGGTCTGTTTCATGGTACTCTGCAGGGTGTTTGTTGTTTTGTCTTCTGAATCCACCAGCTGATCATTGATGAACAATAAATTCAGGAAGAGATGTAGGATCTGCAAACAGACCAGGAACTCATTCAGAAACTCCTGATGGACTAAGGTGGACTGGGTCATTCTAGGTTGGTGAGTGTAAAGAGACTCACCAGCAGCTCTCCAACAATCAGGACAATCATGAAGAAGGTCACACACACGCCATCATTCGAGACCTCCATGCAGTCCCATAAAGACTCTAAACACTGTCCACACAAGACCCTGAAGACAAGGATGAAGGTGTGGAAAAAGTCTTCCATGTGCCAACGAGGAAGCTGGCAGTCATAAGAAATGCGACAGACATTAGCTTTGTAGTCCGACTGGAACAGCTGCACGCCCGCCACAGAGAACATGAAGACCGTGATGAAGAGAACCAGAGTCAGGTTCCCCACTGAGGCCCAGACGATCTTCAAAAACATGTGGAGCATCGGCCACCAACGGGCCAGCCTAAACACTCGGAGCTGGACAGACAGAAAGATACGTGAGGACACATGATGATGGTGACGGTAATGGTGATGTTATACTAACCGGAAGAAAACTGTGCATCAAAGATAGACCCTCAACGTCAGCCAGTCCCAGCTGCACCAGAGAAATGATGACGAGGATAAAGTCGAAGATATGCCAGCGCACCTGTAACCACGACAACAAACAATCCCAAATGTTTCTTTGAAAATGGCAGATCGCTGAACTGTTGAGAAGAAACTACAAATTTGACCTGGAAGTATCCATGCAGGCCCAGTGCGACAAGTTTGATGATCATCTCAGCAGCAAAGATCCCATGGAAGACCTGCACAGTTCAAAGGGGTCAGAGGTCACGGGGTAGAAGCATGTTTTGCATCCAATTCATCCAACCATCGGCAGACAGGCAGACGAAAAACCTCGAACACACCGAGCCCCGTGCAGAAGTAGAAGTTCCAACAAAACAATAATTTTCTGTGAAATGTCACACATGATCACTCTGACCAGGCATCACTGTTACTGCAAAAAGACTCACGGTGTTTGAATCAACCTCAGCAAAGCTCCCTCTGAATCCCAGCTTATCTTTACTTTTCTCGAGACTTGCCAGAGGTTTATACTTTACCCCCGTTACATTTTTACTCCACTGCTGCTTTCCCTCTCAGTTATGCAGGTCGTTTACAGGTTTGTACCGTTGGTTCGTTACCATTTGTGATGTAGTCGCTCTGAGTGGACATTTTAAACCACTCTTGCTAGGTGGCTGAAGAACCCGCTAAAAGCATTCATCACTAAATTGGTCATGGAGGCACATCGAAGCAGAACATATGGTCCCTCCAACTGATCAAGTCTAACACCAAACTAAGGGAGCAGAATGGAAAAGTCCTGATTTTAGGCTGCAGTGAACAAGCTGCCATTAAATTAACCAAGTAGGAGATAACAGGATCTGCAGACACCTCTTCAACACTCACCAGATGAGCGATGACCAGGGTCTCTGAGAACTCCTCCATCATAGGGTAATGTTCCATGGCTGTGAAGATGGTGCTAACAATGATGCAGATGATGATGACCAGGTCAAAGAAAGGGTTCGTGATAAAGGTGTGAAACTGCTGTTTGAGCCATCGCCAGCAGCCACAACAGTCCCCCTTCAGGAAGGCGTCAGTGCAGGTGCAGCACAAAGGCCGGTGGTGCTCCTGTGCCTCTGCAACACAAAGCTACTCTGTGAGGCCACAAACTGTGTCAGCATTAAGTTGTCTGCAGAGCCTCGGCTCTTGGTGTTTCTGTACCTGTGAGTGCTCTCAGTGACAGAGCGTGTTGTCCTGTCATGTCCCAATGAAAGAAGGTGGAGGTTAAAGAGGTGGAGGTAAATATCTGTTTACCTTCAACGTGTTCTTGCTTGGTAGCTTGTATACCGGCAGCTGATTTCTTCTTCTGCAGTGAGTCCTGTTGCTCTGGAGTCTCTGCGCTGCTGGAAGCCTGCTGTCCATAACAAAACACCCAAACTCAGTTATGCTAAGACTAAATGACGATTTCAGCAGAGCCATCCCACAGTACTCTGAACAGTTTCCAAACAGGGTTATTTTGTCTCAGAAAGGTCATGGCTGACACAATCAGTTGAGAAGAAGCTGGTGAAAGGTTTTTGGAACAGCTGGATTTTAAATGCACACTGGCATCAGCTGCCGACAGGTCTGCAGGATCGGTCACATGCTAGACACAGAAGGAAGGATATTTTGATGAAGAATAGGACGTGTTTGATATATGAACAGAACTAAAGCCCGATAATAGACCTACTCGTGTTATTCCAGTACATTTTGTACAGCTGTGGCATGTTTTAGCAACACTGGCAACACCTGGGCCTAGTGTGCCAGTGCTCTACGAAAGCTGCCAGAGCTCAGCTGTTGGTGTGGCTCTCCTCCTAGAGATACCTTCTTTGGGTATCTTTGGGTTTTGGTTTGGTGTCTTGCGCTAAACAACATTGTACATCCTACTTCTTCACTTATGCACCAACTCAAACCACTGACTGTACTGACTACACACCCCATGGTTAGCTTATATTGTTTCTTTCTTTCAAAGTAAAACATTTTTAATTGGCATTGGTATGTCTCCCTTTTGTCGTGGCCATGGAGCCTGACAACCTGCTCACTGAGGTAGAAGAAGAAAGGGCTGTAAGTTAGGTAGACGTAAAAAAGTTGCACCTGTAACATGTGACACAAGGTTCAGTAAATAAGAAACGACTTTATTCCCGTGTGTGGACCATTGATTCCTGCTTTTGTGTTTTTGAAGGTGCAGCACCCAGTCCAGGGGAGGATGTGGTATTGTGTTAGCAAACACCTGAATGCTCCACAGCAAACTGACAAATTCTGCTGTTAAAGAGGTGCACACACTTACTGATGACCAACCAATGAACTGAATCTGATTAGATTTGATTAGTATTTGGCTGCTCATTGTCCTCCTAATTCCTGTGGAAGCAGTGAGAGTGGACTTGTTGTTCTAATGACTACAGAGATTCCTTACTGACCTCCTCCTCTCTCCTCTTCAGCACCTCCACAATCCGTCCGAACTCCTCTTCTCTTTGTATGGCCTCGGTACCTTGAGCCTCTTCTTGCTCCGCTCGTGTCATGACAACCACCGCCAAAATGAGACTGAGCAGGAAGAAACAACCCGGGAAGAAGACGAGCAGAAAGACGATCAGATAGGATTTTCCTGCAGCTCGCAACGTCTGCAAAGGGACAGACAGGTGAGAGAAACAGATGAGACAACCGGAGTACTGGGAGGAGCCTGCGTGTGGTCATCAGTGAGTTACTGACCAACTGCATCAGGCCTTCCCAGAAGTCATGCATCATGAGTCTGAAAAGTGACAGCAGAGACCAGAAAAACGAGTCGTAGCTGGTGTATCCGAAGTTTGGGTTACTTCCTGCTTTCACACAGTTGAAACCGTCTGGACAGCGCCTGAACACATCATCACAGTTTGTTTTTATTGCTGTTGTTGTCAGTGAATGAAAGAGATGCACTCATGTTTACTTACTCAGCATCTGACTGGTTTCCACACACCAGAGGATCAGGATGTCCAGGAATGTAGTAATAGTTTTCTAGAAGCCAGACAGACAGACATCCAAACTGTACAAACACATCACGTTTCACCTTTCTAATTTAACCTCCTAAGGCCCGAACTCTTCCACGACATGCATTTCTAATTTCTCTTTGATATTTGGGCATATTGGGGCCCGATGAATGTAAAAACAAAGAATTTCCAGATTTTTTTTTTACCTTATTTTTGTTTTTAAGACAAATATGAGACACAAATGAGGATATTCATTTAAAATTTTGATAGAACAGTAGCAGTATAATGTCCTCGTAAGTGGATATCACCCCATGTAGAGCAAAATTGAGTATTTTGGTCAAAATAACCAAAAATGTGATGTCCACATATGTGGACGGCAGGCCCTAGGAGGTTAAGGGCAGGGGTGGCAACGATGACAGGTGGTGAAGTCTGCACTACAAAGCCAGCTGAACATACTCAGGATATCTATCTAATACCAGGATCAATCCATGCAGAGCCCCAGGTCCTGATAACATCCCTGGACGAGCACTGAGGGACTGTGCTGCAGAACTGTCTTCACGGACATGTTTAATACATCACTGAGCCAGGAAACACTCTCAATAACAGATTAAAGGTCACATTGAGGCTGTAATGTTCAGCATCTACATTATTGTGGGTGATTTTAAAATCTGATAACAACAAATAAAACTGTTTTTTGACTTTTTGTTTTTGGACTGAAGACTTTTCCTCAGAGGTTCACCTGATTTCACATGAGATCTTGAGGGCACGTCTCTTTCCACTGCTTTCATTGTAATGTTGGAAGAAGACCTGCGAGTCAGCCATCTAACTGTCTTAAAAACACAAAGGCTAACCTGCCAATCAGGATGTGGTACGACCATCATACCTGGAGAGGTGGTGTGGTTGTGGAAATCCAATTCTGTCGTGTTTGTGTTCATCGACCAGATGACACATTTGTTTTTCAGGGTTCCCATGAAGAGCTGTAAACCAATCATAGCCAAGATGCTCAGGCAGAACACCGTCAGGATGATGACACAATCAAGCCTCTTCACCGATTGGACAAGAGCCTCAACCGTCTTCTTCAGACCTGTAAAGACAGCCCCACGCTGTCAATACAAGTCGCTCGCACACACACACACACACACAGACACACACACTCACACACACACACACACACACACACACTCACACACTCACACACACACTCACACACACACTCACACACTCACACACACACTCACACACTCACACACACACACACACACACACACACACACACACAGACACACACACACACACACAGACACACACACACACACAGACACACACAGACACACACAGACTCACACACACACTCACACACTCACACACACACACACACACACACACACACACACACACACACACACAGACACACACACACACACAGACACACACAGACTCACACACACACACTCACACACACACTCACACACACACAGACACACACCTTGGCTGCATGTGAAGATCTTCAGCAGCAGAGAAATCGTCTCCAGCACAGCAAACTTGCCCAAATCTACGAACTGTGACACCAATCTGAGACACAGAGTCATCATCATCACCACCTTCATCATCATCATCATGAAGCAGTGATTAAAGCAGCTGTAAAACATAAAGAGACATTTACAGCCGAGCAGGAAAAAGCCAAAGTGTGTCGAGCAGAACATACAGAAGCAAAAGCGGTGATAAGGACGTGACAGTTAGAGTGTCCTAACATAAATCTAAAAACTTTATCAGTGACAAAGGTCGAGGAGACATACACAGGAAAGCAGAGCAGCACAGCGAGCATTCAGCTACAGGACGTTAGCTTGTTACCAAGCCTTACGAAACATCAAGAGTCTCTGTGTGGTCAGTTTAATGGGACAGTGTTTGATGTCAGCCTGGATTCAAACACTGAAAGAGTCCCAAACCTAAACAAGGAGTTTCAGTGCCTGAACCAAGGAACAACTAAACCCGAAATATAAGGGTAATAACAAAGGAATGGCCCCGGGGCAGACCCAGGACATCATGGAGAGATCTCGGCTTCTCTGCTTAGGCAGCTGCCCCTGCAACCCAGCTTCAGATAAGCAGAAGAAAACTGGATGGATGGATGGATGTGGTGGTGAAAGCAGCAAAAAGATCATTTTCACCTTTACAGCTGGAAAAAGCCCACCTTATTTGCACGGACATGGATCTATAGATATGAGAGCACACTGACAAGAACTGTGTTGGTGTAACTGTAAAGGTCACGTCCAGCATTGAGTGGATTCAATCGGTGGATCACATTTCTTGAGTATTTTCTCAGCTGCAGTGAGCCTTGTTATTCAGGACTGAGAGGCTCTTATTGTGAAGGCTCTTTTATACTGTTTCCTGATTTTTGGATCATGTTAATCTGTAACCAACATTAAAGAAGTGAACAAAGATGAGCTCTTCCGTTTACAAACTCACAGTATAAGCAGTCCTAATTGTACCTCATCAGTGAGTAGCTTGGAGAGATACTTTCAGCAGCGACAACTTGAAGTGATCATTTTCTGTATGACTAATCAGTCTGGCTCGATTAGCAGCACCTGGCTGCTGCTTACCCTCTTAATTCCCATGAAGGGAGTAAGGCTGGACTTGGTTTTTCTCAGGATCGTCCTGTGAAAACTTTCTTTTCCAATGACTGTACATGTCGGAGAATCACGGCAGAGAAGTAAGTCCACCAACTTCATGTCAGCCGTTTTCCAATAAATCTAAAACAGATTACACTGAATTTTGTTTTTGCAACCTGAAGTTGCCCCCTGCTGGTCATTAGAAAGAATGCAGATTTAAGGCTTTACATAGAGTCTGTGTGAGAGTGTGAGGTGTGTTATTGAGCCTTACAGGGTGCTGATGATGATGATGTCCAGCCAGTTCCAGGGATCTCTGAGGAAGGTGAAGCGTCCCACACAGAAGCCTCTCGCCACGACTTTCACCAGAGCCTCAAACATGAAGATGGCCATGTACACGTACCTGTTCACATACATGTGAGACAGAGAGCTTTCACACCAGCTCACGGTTCTTGCCCAAGGATACTTTGGCATGCAGACTGGAGTAGGCAGGGACTGAACCGCCAAACTTTCAGTTAGCTAGTTTGAGTTGGGTCTACCTCCCGAGCTACAGCCAGCCCAAGACAGTAAAAGTATTTCCATTATATTGAAGAGGAGGCAAACATTCCCACAGCAGATCTCTCCAAAATGGACAAACATCACAACAGGCCCTTTAAGCCGTCTCTTAATTGCCTGAATGACAAATCTGTACACATATCAGAACACTCTGAGCATTTCCTGTCTCGACAACAGCGAGCAAAGTCAGTTTGACCTTTACAGACCTCTGTGTGCTGCTGCTGTCAGACTGAGGACAGACTGAGGACAGACTGGCTCTTTGTCTTTGAGCCTTAGCATGGATTTAGACTTTAAAACCATTCTCATGCTGTGACTCATCGATGTTGCCATCAACAGCCCACATCTGTTCATCACTTTGTCGTGTTTTTCTGCTCCTGATGAATGATTTCTGTGTGTGTGTGTGTGTGTGTGTGTGTGTGTGTGTGTGTGTGTGTAACTCACTCCACTACAGGAAAGTTGAACCGCAGAACACCGAAGCTCAGGATCGCCAGTAGGATGAATATACTGAAGAAAGTGTGAGAGTTCAGGGAAACCTCACCTGTCATCTCTAATCCACAATACAAATCTAATCTAATCCAGATTAACTTGGTCACATGGTCCAGAGAGCTAAAACCTGACCACACAGAGGCTCCTGACACTATGACATCATAAAGGATATGGATGAAGAAGGGTCTTGATGGCGAGGGTCCTCAACGGGTTGAATGGACTCAGCAGGTAACAAGACGAGTCAGCACTAAACCTGTTAATGATGTTTCCTTTACTGAGAACCACGAAGGTCTGCAGAGAGACAGGTGAGGGACAGAGAAGCAGGTGAGATACAGACAGGTAGGGGACAGACAGACGGGTGAGGGACAGACAGACAGGTGAGGGACAGACAGGTGAGGGACAGACAAGTAAGGGACAGTAGGACACGTGAGGGACAGACAAATAAGGGACAGACAGGTGAGAGACAGACAAGTAAGAGACAGACAGACAGGTGAGGGACAGACAAGTAAGAGACAGACAGACAGGTGAGGGACAGACAAGTAAGAGACAGACAGACAGACAGGTGAGGGACAGACAAGTCAGGGACAGAGAAGCAGGTGAGATACAGACAGGTAGGGGACAGACAGGTGAGGGACAGACAAGCAAGAGACAGACAGGTGAGAAACAGACAGGTGAGGGACTGACAGGTGAGGGACAGAAAAACAGGTCAGGGACAGACAGGAGGAGGGATATTATACCCCTTATGTCAAACTGAGTGATTTGTGGCCCCCAATAAAATATTCATGAGCTCAGGAAGTAAAGGAAGTAATAAAATTATGATATTCATAAAAAATTATGATATTCATCCAAAATATGTTAGTTCATAGCTCATTGCTTTTTCTTCCCCCCAAAAAGAACTAATTGATTATTTAGAAAGTTTATATATCAAATAACATTCTTTTATTTTTAAGCCATTAAAAAAGTTTTTACTTTTTTATGCTTAAAAAACGCCATCTGGTGGTGGGTCAGCGCGTGAGCGCGCACCGCCCGCGCCTGTGTGTCTGTGCGCGCTCGTGCGCGCGCCTGTGTCTGGGCCCGTGCTTGTGTCTCTGGGACCGTGCTTGTGTGTGTGTGTGTGTGTGTGTGTGTGTGTGTGTGTGTGTGTGAAAAATCTGTTAAACCAGAGCAAAAGTGCTTAGTAACGTTACTTACTTGTGCTTTTGTAACGTTCAGTATGGCCAGACATACAGGTTGCATTCCTTCAGGGAAAACTTTAT
The DNA here is from genome assembly GCF_036321145.2 of Pelmatolapia mariae. Taxonomy (NCBI): domain Eukaryota; kingdom Metazoa; phylum Chordata; class Actinopteri; order Cichliformes; family Cichlidae; genus Pelmatolapia; species Pelmatolapia mariae. The sequence continues at coordinate 241,886 of NC_086233.1, forward strand.
TTCATTTTATTTGCATTTGTTTAATCCGAACAAGGAGATTTAGAATCAAAGTCCGAGTCGCAAAAAACTCTCGCAATCCCCTCGAGCATAAACGCACCGCGGCTTCCAGCAAAAAAAACCTCCTGAAAAAAACTCTTTTCTCCAAAAAACGCACAACAAAAAACCCCTAGAATAACCTGATAAATCTCTCTCTGCTCCCACCCAACCCTTAGGCAATAAGCAGGGAAACCTCCTGAAAAAACCCTCCGTATTTCTATCCAAAATACACGCGCAACAAAAAACCCTAGAATAACTTGTAGGGACCCCTCTACCCCCAAGCCTTGGGTGCGATAACAGGGGAAATCCTGAAAAAAACCCTTAGTCTTTTTTCTTCAAAAACCAGCCCTCTCACTAGCTCCGTCTAAAATTCAGCGCAGAGTCTAAGTTCTACCTCGCTCTTAATCGCACTGACCCGCAGCCGCAGCCAGCGCACAATTTTTCCTTGTTGATCGCTCCACATCTGCTGCTTAATGATTTGGGCTCTTCGTTCGAAATTTGCGCCGGACACCAACTCCGCCTCCCAGGCGGCCCCGCTGCCAATCACATAACAAAGGGGCGGCTCCACTCGCACCCCGGTTAGCCAATCGGATACAGGTCCAATTTACCTTCTCAGCGATTGGTTTATTCTCTCGCTGGCATTCAGGATAAATAATCTAAAATTTCTGCTTAAATTTAACTGTTTTTTTCTCTGAGAAAAAAAAACAATCAACCTTTCTCTTTTTTTCACAAACAACATGGCCGCCAGACCTACCAACCTCACTGTGGTCTCTCAGACCCCAGTAACTAGCTACAGAGCCTACGCTGCGCCGGCAGAACTCACACGAATGCATCTTTGCCGGGTGCAACCTGCATCTGCTATCCCGTTGGAGGAGAGATTCCATCTCAAAACCGGGGGGTTTTGGGGCTATGCTTTCAGCCTCCCTGAGAGCCAAATCTATTTCTACCAGCTAAAAGCAGGTGAAAGTTTTGGTCCGCTGACACCGCGGATCGCCTTTAGTTCCTCTGACTGGGCTGTTTTGACCCTCATCGTGACCCCTGAAATCCAGAAGAGCCTGCGGGAAACGAGCTCGCAGCAACCGTGAACAAGGGACCAGCAAACGCAGACGCCTCCGGTTTTCAAAGAGGCCCACGTGTTTCCACCATTCACCCAACAACACCGGCCGAGCCCCCATCAGGTCTCATCATCTCCGGCCGCTATGCTTGCAGATACTCCACCCAGGGTTTCATCACCTCAAGGTTGGAATTCACCCAGGCACCCTCAACTAGCTGCTCTCGGCTGGCAATCACCGGAGCAGACCCCGGCAGACACCTCAGTCTCCGGGGCCTCGCTGTGGGCTTTGGGCGACCCTGTGTGCCGGGCTCTTTTCCGAGAGCCTGACGACAATGATCCCCACCCCGGCGAGAACCGCGGACAGCCTTCCGTGGACAACTGCCCGTGGACAACGATGAGGCCGCGACTCTACTCCCCACCGCTGTTTTTGAACTTATAAAATTAACTGTCAAGTACCTTATCATGTCGCTACTCCAGAAGCACCGACAAGATGTGTGTCAAGGATGTGAGGTCTCCCACCCCTCACAGAGACGCCATTCTTGTCTTTTCCCCCTGGAAAAATATGTATTTTTCAAGTACTATGATGAACTCTGCAAAAGATTATGGAATGGACATTTCACCAACACATTATTACAAATTTTACGGTTGGAGGGGTTTTCACCACCAGCGGCTCAAGTCAGAGGTGTGGCCCAGGCCTATCTCTTTGAACTCAGAGATGCCCGCGACATAGAGGCCACTCTTCAAGAAATCGACACCAGCGTCACAGAAGTTACCCGCACCATAATTCATAAAGTACTAGACGAGAATTATTCACTTTGGCTCTCCTAGTAATCGTTTTTTCTTAACACGTTTTGTTTTTCTTGTTTTTAGCTTTCTTGTTCTTCTCTGTTTCTTTTTCTTACTTTTCAGTTTTTTGTTTTTACTCGTTCAATTGTATTGTTTTTCATTACATCAAATAATTTGTTTTGTGGAAATCCGTTACATGAAATAAAACCTTTTTGGAAAAGCATTGCAAGAATCAAACTCATTATTTTGTTTTACTAGAATCGGAAAGTGTAATGTTTTAATTACAACAAAAATAAAATATTTTTATGAACTTGTTACATGAGATAAGTAACTGCTCGATCATGAAATAAAACCATAGTTAAACATAACTTCAAAGAACACACATGGCAGAGCAGAAACTATTGAAACGCGCATATTACGAACCATCTCACCCTGCTAGTTTTTGCGGAGTGCAAAAATTGATTAAAAGCGTGCAGGATGAAACTGGTACAAAGATTAACGCGCAAACAGCTCAAAATTTCCTCGCAGAACAGGACGCTTACACCTTACACCGAGCTGCACGCCTGCGCTTTCCGAGAAACCGTGTGTTTGTCCCCAGACCTCTTAATCAATATCAGGCAGACCTTTGTGATATGAGGGCGTTAGCTGAGCATAACAATGGCTATCAATATTTACTTACAGTTATAGATGTTTTCTCTAAAAAAAGCCTATGCAAGAGTCTTGAAAAACAAAACAGGCGTTCAGGTCACTAAGGCTTTTGAGTCTGTCTTAAAAGATAGTCAAATTCCTCAAAAGCTACAAACAGATAGTGGTAAGGAATTTTTTAATTCCAGTTTTCAATCTTTAATGAAAAAGCATGGTATAAATCATTTTGATACAGGGAGCGATCTAAAAGCCTCGGTGTGTGAAAGGTTTAATAGAACTCTTAAAAGTAAAATGTATAGATATTTCACTGCTGCAAATACACGTAGATATATCGATGTGTTACAAGATTTATTACACAGCTATAACACTAGTTATCATCGTTCCATAAAAATGCCCCCCAATGAAGTCAATTCAGACAACACAGCGTTAGTATTTCAAAACCTATATGGCACTTCTCGTTGTAGAAATAAGCCCGTGAAATTTAAAAAGGGAGATCATGTGAGGCTGTCTAAAGTTAGAGGTGTGTTTGATAAGCGGTATGAGCAAACATTCACAAGCGAGGTATTTACTATTGACCAATGCATACCTAGAGACCCTCCTGTTTATAAAATCAAAGATTACGATGGGGAAGAAATTATCGGTAGTTTTTACGAGCATGAGCTGCAGAAAATCGCTCTTGTCAAGGATAAGCTCTATCACATAGACAAAATTCTCTCAAAACGTAAACAGAGGGGAAAAAAGTAAAAACTTTTTTAATGGCTTAAAAATAAAAGAATGCTATTTGATATATAAACTTTCTAAATAATCAATTAGTTCTTTTGGGGGGGAAGAAAAAGCAATGAGCTATGAACTAACATATTTTGGATGAATATCATAATTTTTATGAATATCATAATTTTATTAATATCATATTTTTTATGAATATCATATTTGTATTACTTCCTTTATTACTTCCTGAGCTCATGAATATTTTATTGGGGGCCACAAATCACTCAGTTTGACATAAGGGGTATAATATCCCTCCTGACAGGTGAGAGACAGATGGGTCAAGACCTTGTTTGTGAGGAGCAGGATTTTGAATTCTGGATTTAACAGAGAGTCAATAAAGAGAAGGCAGTGTACGAGAAATCTGCTCTCTCTTTCTAGTCCCTGTCAGGACTCTTGCTGCAGCATTTTGGATTAACTGAAGGCTTTTCAGCGAGTTTTTAGGACTTCCTGATAATAATGAATTACAGTAATAATACTTTTTATTTATAGGCCCCTTTAAAGACCCTCAAGGTCACCTTAGATTAGTAAAACAAAATAAAAACATAAGGTAAATAAAAAATAAAAACAAGTATGAAAGTATAAAAGTCAAATCAAAGTAAAAATGCACTAAGATGGAGTCATAATGAAGGGTATGCAGTTCTGAATAGATAATCTTAAGAAAGGATTTAAAAGTGAAGAGACGGTTTGTGGTCTGGAGATCTGCTGGAAGTGCGGCCAAAGTCTCAGGACAGAACAACTAAAGGCTCTGAGTCCCGTGGTAGTCAGGCGAGCAGGTGGAACAGACAGAAGGGAAGCTGAAGAAGAGCAGAGTGCACGAGGGGGTGAGTATGTTTGGAGGAGGTCAGATAAATATGGAGCGAGGTTATGAAGGGCTTTGAAAGTAAGAAGCAGGATCTTGAAATTGGCACAGAGGTGAACTCAAAGCCAATGGAGCTGTTTAAGAACAGCTGTTATATGTTCAGTGGATCTATTTCTGGATACAATACGAGCAGTTGTATTTTGAATTATCTGCAATTTATGGAGAGATTTATGAGGTAGACCACAGAGAAGAGAATTACAGTAATCTAAAAGAGATGTGACAAGAGCATTGACAAGTATTGTTTGGAGTGAGTGAGGGACGAAGGCGGTTAATATTACAGAGATGAAAATATTAATTATATGTGCTGTGAAGGAAAGAGTCCTATCGAGGATGACACCAAGACTCTTAACCTGAGGGGAGGGTGTGACAACAGAGTTATTAATGGATAATGAAAGATTTCTGGTTGGAACTTTAGTCAGTTTTGATTTGGTGCCTATTAGAATTAATTCTGTTTTATTGCCATTAATTTTAAGAAGGTTGTGAGTAAACCAGACCTTGATTTCACTTAAACAGTCAGAAATGGATGTGGGTGGGAGAGTAGCTGTGGGTTTGGAGGATAGGTAGAGCTGGGTGTCATCTGCGTAGCAGTGAAACTGGATGTTATATTTCCTGAAAATATTACCTAGGGGTAGGAGATAGATAATAAAAAGGACCCAGGAGAGAGCCTTGGGGAACACCGGAGTTAACTGGAGTAGATACTGATCTGTGAGTAACTGAACAAACTGTGAGTAGCCAGAGAGATACAAGGTCAACTAGGCGAGTGCTGTACCACTGATCCTAATAGATGTTAATCTATAAAGAAGGATGCGGTGGGAAATAGTATCAAAAGCTACTGTAAGGTCAAGGAGAATGAGGATGGCGATGAGTCCAGAGTCAGCTGCAAGCAGAAGATCAGTAGTGATTTCTACTAGAGCTGTTCCTGGGATCTGAAGCATTCTTTTTCTTTTTACAGTAGTCCAGTCTAGAAGTAATAAATGCAGGAACTAGTTTTTCTTGACAGGGTGTTTCTAAATTTAGAGACATAGCAAAAATGCAAGAAAGCAGTCCTACATAGTTGTTTAATATGTGCACTGAAGGACATATCCTGGTCAAAATTTGATTTGTCTCATCTTGCTTCATGAATAAATAAAGGTGTGTATCATCTGCATAGCAATGAAAATGGATGCAGTTTTTTACTAAGATTATCTAAAGGAAGCATTTATAATTTAAATAAAATTGGTTCCAGCACAGAATCCAGTGGAAGTCCACGAAAAACTTCTATGTGTGAAGAAAGCTCCAAGTTTACATGGACAAACTATTCTTTGACACAGATATGTTTCAAACCACTCCAGTGCAGTACCTTTTATGTGTTCTAATCTCTGTAGTAAAATATTGTGCTCGGCAGTGTTGAATGGTGCAATGAGATCTGACAGGACAAGCACAGAGATGAGTCCACTGTTAGAGGCCAAAAGAAGATCATTTGTAACCTTCACTAAAGCTGTTTCTGTGCTGTGATGCACTCCAGATCCTGATTGAAACTCTTATAATATATCATTACTCTAAATGGGTCTACTAGGCACATTGACGGTTAAGAGCTAAAAATCATGAAGATCACACAAATCTCACACAAATTTGGGGAAATCAGAAACTCAGAGTAAGGCCCAGGAGGACAACAGACAACAACAATAAAACTAGAAAGCGAAAATTTCAGAAGAAATTTTAAGTGTGCCTATGCCGCTAGTAATCAGTGTAGTTTGCCATTCATACGGCTACAGAGAGCAAAACTCAGAAGAGCAGCCATTCTCCACCATGAACTATGGTAAAAACAAACACCGCTCACGCTTCACAGATGACAGCTTACAGTTTTGTGTAAAGATGAAGTTACTTCGTACAGCGCCGATTTGCAGACGCTGTGCACACAGGTTCATGAGCAGAAGTCCCATTGTACCACGGCAGACCCGACAATGTTTGCATGAACACGCTTTGAAGCATTACGTTATGGACCACTTTTCACACATGGTTGGTTTACCCACACAGCCGGCTGTGCATTCACTTTTTGTTTTTTGTTATTTTTACACAGTGTTCGGGATTATGAACAATGGTCTACAGCCAATCTTGTGTATTATTAAACAAACTTTGGTTGTGAGATTCAGATAACTATTTAATAAAAGCTAAATATTTTATATGAGAGTAAGAAAGAAAAGTATATCTTTGTGTCCACCTTTCTCTGTTAATGCCCTAGCTGCCCCCCCCCCCCCCCCCCCCCGGCAAAAGCTTTGCTAGATCCGCCCCTGCACAGTTACCAGCTGTCAGCTACACAAAAAAGGAGCGTGGTCTTTATTTGTCTCTCAGAAACAACTCATAACTTCCCTTCAACTCATTCATGTCACCTAAAGTGTAAACCTGTTTCTCCATCACCAGTTCAGCTCTGATGATTCAGTAAGGACATCTCCTGATTTCATCTTCATGCTCCAGCAAACATCAGCTGATACTAGAAATTAAAATCAAAAGAATTCTAACAACAGCTGATCAAGCTTAAACGTGCTGCTGTTGTTTAGCACGATAAACAAGAGCGAAAAGCCGATCATTGATCAGTTTCATGATTGAAGTTTCAACACGCGAGAGAATGACAGGGGAGGCTTCGTAATGACAGAATAAATCATAATATTTTCTCTGACTCTATGAACTAACCCTTATGAATAAAATAAAGTCCAACGTCAGTAACTTAGCGCGCACACAGCTGTATATAAACTCCCGTGGCAGTACGATTGTAAAAGGTCAACGAAAATAAATTACACCTAAACTAGGTTTATATCTGACCCAAATAGAGTGCAGTTCATAACTTCTTACCTGAAATTCAGTTCACCTCACGCTCCTGCCTTCGGTTTCCAGCATCATTGGCCCATATAAATGAAAAATAAGTCCAGCTAAACGCAGACCCTTGGCGAGCGATCGGGTGTTGACACGACTTTCTGCCGCTTCACTATAAGCCAAACCTGGGTGCTTTTTCACGAAGGGTCGCTAGCGGCGCTAGCTTGCAGCGCTAGCTAGCTACGCTAGCGGCGCTAGCTAGCTAGCCGGCTATCAACAACACGTAAGAGAATATGGGATGTCTTGATAAAACGAGCAGATATTTGAAGTTTACACACCTACATTCTCGCCTGAAAATATCTTAAAAGTTTATTTTGTGACCTAGAAACACCAAAAAAAGCATTATAGAATCCAAGTGGTGTCCGCCATTGTTTCACTGGCAGAGGCGTGCTATGAATTGTGGGATATGGAGTTTTCCGATAAGAATACAACTTTTAGCCCGTACTACTCCCGGTATACCACTAGAGAGAGCCAACACACCACAAATGACGTCTGTTTCTATGGGGCCAAAAGTCAGTTTCTTTCTCAGGAGCCTAGAAATTGGCCCAAATTTGCACTAAAATCTAAATATTTCAAAAACTATAAAAGTCATAAACACCAAAAGTCATACCATACTAGTCCAGCTCCAGCCGCACAAAATGATGTAACATATGTAACCCTTGTGTCAAAACTGTGCGGCAGAGAAGCGCGGGAAAATTTTCACTAAAATATTAATATTAAAAAAACTATAAAAGTCATAAACACCAAAAGTCATAGCACACCATTCCAGATGCAGCCACACAAAATGAGGTAACATATATGAAGATTGTCTCAAAACTGCGGGGCGAGTTTCGCTGCAAAATTTCAGGCGGAAACTGAAGAATAACTGGAAAAATTTGCATTTCCTGCGAAAATGCTGTGTGGATGCCTTTACGCTGAAGCTGTCTGCTGAAAAGATGAAAAAGATGAAAAGTTGCATGGTGGTGAAAAAAAAAAAATTGCGCTGAGCAGGATTCGAACCTGGCCCTCCTGGACTCAAGGCAGCTACTCATCTCACTGATCCAAACTCATTCTCGCAAAGAAGAGGTGGAGAGACGGACAATTCTGCTGAAATTAGCAGAAGCTGCTGAGAATTGTGCTGATAAGAGGTGAAAAGGCTGAAAATTTTGCAGAAAATAGGTGAATCAGCAGAATTTCTGCTGAAAATAGGTAACGAAGCAGAAAGTTGTGCTGAAAAGAGGTGAATCAGCAGAATTTCTGCTCAAAACTGTTTTTTCTGAAAACAGCTGAGATTTGTGCTAATAAGAGGTGACGAAAAGGCTGAAAATTTTGCAGAAGAGGTGAATAAGCAGAATTTGGGCTGAAAAGAAGTGCAAATTCTGCTGAAAAGAGTTCAATCAGCAGAATTTCTGCTGAAAAGAGTTCTGCAGAACTCTTTTCAGAATTCTGCTGAAAAGATGTTTTTGCTGAAAATAGCTGAACAAGCTGGGATTTGTGCTGAAAAGTGGTGAAAAAACTGAAAATTTAGCTGAAAAGGGGTGAAAAAGCTGAAATTGAGTTAAAAAAGTTTAAGTGTTAACTGAAAGAAATGTTGCCATAAGCGGGATTTGAACCCGGGCCTCCCAGTCTGAGAACGGATGCTCATCTCACTGAGCTGAAACACAGGTAATCCCGGCAAAGAAAATCAGTGACACCACTGATAATATTGCAGAAATGGGCAAAAAATATTGCAAAAAAAATTCAATATCTCAAAAAGTATAGAAGTTATGAGCACCAAAAGTCATAGCAATAATTAGCAGAAAGAGCAGAATTTTCTAAAGTTTGAACTGAGAAAATCGGCTGAAAACTGAGGGAGTAGTTAGACGACAAAAAACGTACGGAAGCAACCAGAATAAAGTATAATAAAGAACTAGAAAAATTTGCATTTCCTGCGAAAATGCTGTGTGGATGCCTTAATGCTGAAGCTGTCTGCTGAAAAGCTGAAAAAGATGAAAAGTTGCAAAAAATTGTATGGTGTGAAGAACTGAAAATTCTGCTGAAAAGAGGTGAAGAAGCACAAATTTTTGCTGAAAAGTGGTGAAAAGCCAAATATTCTACTGAAAAGGGGTAAAGACTGAGAAATTTTTGCTGAAAAGTGGTGAAAAGAAATTTTGCGATGAGCAGGATTCGAACCTGGCACTCCTGGTCTTAAGGCAGCTACTCATCTAACTGAGCCAAACTCATTCTTTCAAAGACCAGGTGGATAGACTGCTGAAATTATCAGAAGTGGCTGAGAATTGTGCTGATAAGAGGTGAAAAGGATGGAAATTTTGCAGAAAAGAGGTGAATCAGCAGAATTTCTGCAGAAAAGAGGCAAAGAAGCAGAACGTTGCGCTGAAAAGAGGTGAATCAGCAGAGTGTCTGCTGAAAAGAGTTTTTTTTTCTGAAAACAGCCAGAAAAGCTGGAATTTGTGCTGAAAAGGGGTGAAAAAAATGAACATTTTGCTGAAAGGGGGTGAAGAAGCTAAAGAATAGCAAATCAAAGTATTTGTGGCAAAACATAGTATTTCTGCCATATTGTGGTATTTGTGCCACAAAAGTTACTACATTACAACATGAATACAGATTAAAGATGAAAGAAACTGGCAACAAATTCCTCCACTACAAACCAGTCTGATACCACTTCTTTGCAGTGTTCATGTTTACTAAGGCACTACCCAAAAGGCGCCACAAGAGGGCACTCCAACACAACAGATGACCTATGTACACTGATGCACTTAGTAACAGTCAGCCTCCTTGAATTGGCAGAAATACTGTGATTTAGTAGTAATACTATAGCATAACAGATATACTGTGATGTTGCAGACATAGTATGTTTTTGCACTACTCATTTGTAGTGAAAAAAATTAGCAATATCAATTACAGGTCTGTGATAGTGTATAAATTTGTAGTGAAAAAAAAATGTTGACCAAGGTGGGATTGAACCCATGACCTTTGAGCTGCAGAGCCGTGTCATTACTGATTGCGCCACCTGGGAAGGGGGCGGGCGGCTGAAAAACAAAGACATCAGCAAGCAGAAATAGATCGCGGTGAGAGGCGAAAAATGCCGTTTTTTGGAGTTACAAAACTTCGTGTAACTCAAAAACTAGGAGGGTTAGCAGCATAATTCTTATACTGGGTGAATCAGCGGACTTTGGTGTATTTTGACTGCGATTTTGTAAATCCGTCGCGGAGATATGACGAGAGAGATGCAGTGTTCATGTTTACTAAGGCACTACCCAAAAGGCGACACAAGAGGGCACTCCAACACAAGAGATGACCTATGTACACTGATGCAGTAACAGTCAGCCTCCTACTTAGCCACTATGTAATACAGCGATATTGCAGTGTACAAATTCACATAAATTTGCAGGGGGAACAAACAAAGCAGGAACAAGCACAAAACAATAAAATAACTGGGCTGCCATAGCTATCGCTAACTAGCACATACGCTAAAGGTAACTAAAACCAATACACACAAGTAGCAGGGTAAACATCTTAAGCATGGAACATTAACTCACGTTTATGTGACACACACCATCCCCAACAAATACAGGATGGGCTATTTGCTCCCCTTCCCAGCAGCTTTCTCCTCAATCGTTAGCCCAGGAACGAAGGAAGACCATCTAGCTCAGAAGTCCCATGAATTCCCTCACTGACAGAGGCTGCTGGGTAATGTAGCTCACACTAACACAGGTTTTTCTACAAGCACAAATACTATAACATAGCAGAAATACTGTGATTTTGTTGAAATACTAAGCTTTAGGACAAATACTATGATTTGGCAGAAATACTATGTTTTAGGACATATACTATGATTTGGCTCAAATACTATGATATAGCAGCAATACTATGTTTTGGTACAAATGCTGCGCTTAGGCACAAATATTATGATTTGGCAGACATTATGATTTAGCAGAGATAATATGATTTGGCAGAAATACTAAACGTTGGCGCAAATACTATAATTGAGTGCTTTAATATAACAGAAATACTATGATTTAGCAGAAATACAATGTTTTTGCAGAAACACTGTAATTTCACTCAAATACTATGAAATAGCAGTAATACTATGATTTGGCAGAAATACTATGTTTCAGTACAAATACTATGGCAAAGCTAAAATACTATGACTTAGAAGTAATACTATAACGAAAGGGATTCCTCAAAATACTATGAAATTGCAGTAATTCTATCATTTGGCAGAAATACTGTACTTCGTACAAATACAATGCTTTGGTACAAATACTATATTTTGATTTGAATACTATGATTTGCAACAAATACTATGATTTGGCACAAGTATTATGATTTAGTACAAATACTACGAATTGGCACAAATACTATGCCTTAGTAGTAATACTATAACATAACAGATGTACTGTGATGTTGCAGACATATTATGTTTTTGCACATATGCTACAATTTCGCTCAAATACTATGAAATTGCCGTAATACTATGGTTTTGAAGGAATACTATGATTTGGTAGAAATAGTATGCCTTAGTACTAATACTATAACATAGCAGTTATAATGTGATTTTGCAGACATAGTATGTTTTTGCACAAATACTCCAATTTGGCAGAAATACTATGTTTGGGCACAAATACTATGATTTGCTATAAATGCTATGATATGGCACATATACTATAATCAGCAGATATACTATAACATAACAGAAATTCTACGACTTAGTAGTAATACTATAACATAACAGAAATTTTAATTGCTCACAAATAACATGATTTGGCACAAATACCATGATTTGGCACAGATACGATGATATTGCAGAAATACTATGATTGGGTACAAATACTATGATTTGGCACAAGTACTATGAATAAGTACAAATACTATGATTTGGCAGAAATACTATGATTTAGCAGAAATACTATGTTTTAATATAAATAATATCTTTTGACAGAAATTTCTGCTAAAAGGTACTATTTCTGCTTTTTAGCAGAAATACTGTAATTCTGCATAAATACTATGATTTGGGATAAATACTATGATTTGGCAGATATACTATATTCAGCACATATACTATAACATAACAGACATTCCTCCACTTAGTAGTAATCTCATCACATAAAATAAATATTATGATTTGGCCCCAAAACCATGATTTGGCACAAATACCATGATTTTTCAAAAATACTATGATTGAGCAGAAGTACTAAGATGTAGTAGAAGTACTTTGATTTAGCAGAAATACTATTATGGATGAGTAATACTTTAACATGGGAGAAATATTGATACACACACACATACACAGAGCCTAAAGGGAACAGTGGCTATTAAGAGCCTGGGCTTGGCATATCTAGGTCAGCTAAATTGGCTGCACCTGCTGTAATCAGCCCTTACACACACAGACACAGAGAGAAGTATGAGTTTTCTTCAGTGTATTTCTCACATTCAGGATTCCCCTCGAACAAATGGCCATAATTTCCTAACCGTAGGGGCTAGAACACTCATTCTGACACCGTTTTGTTCAGAAGAGATGGGGGAATCTGCAGGTATTCATAATTCAGAGATAAAATATAAATTATTGAAGATATATGACGTGTAATACACTGTAACTGAGTAGAGACAAAGCAAAACTGCATTGACTTGCCCTCAAACAACATTTTGTAACTCTAAATCTACATGGAGCATCAAAATCATTCTTTCACCGTAAGAAACAGCAGGCTTTGCTGAACAGTCATGGAAATTTCCAGGTCTCTGTGGAAATCCATCAAAAAGATATGACGAGAGAAAAAAGCACCTCATTTCCAGAGTTTGAAATCTGTAGAATCTGAGCGAGGGACAAATTTCCTACCCTCAAATAAGTGTAATTCATGGCCAAACGGTAATAGGTGAGAAAAAACTTCTTGAATTGTGAGCATCAGGAGTGTCTGAAGATATATTTGCACAAGCCTCATGTCTCCACTTTGTTTCGTTAAGGAGATATGACAATTTGAAAATGCCTCTCATTAGAGAAATCCAGCGGTGATTTTGAACAAACTCTCCATTGACTTTCTGTGGAGACTGTTCAGACTTTATGTTGCTCTGAGGAGATTTGCAAAACATCTGTAGGTCCCACAACAATGATAGTGACATTTTCTGAAAGCCAGCAAAAATACCTACGTTTTGATGTATAATTTGTGGGGGTTGAGTGGAAATTGAGCCAGTAGCAAGAAGTTGTTCAGACATGAAGAGAAAATTCAGAAAGTTTCACTGTCCACTCTGAGTTAATTGCATAGCAACCATAACAACGCATGTATTTTCTGAAAAATCACAATTTTGCAACTGAAAACTTAAAGAGGTATAAAATTAAAATGGTAGAAGATCTGAAAAAGCTGAATCATACAGGAATAGCCCAATGATCTGAGAACATTTTAAAGTTTGAATGGAGTTTCTAGGTGAAAGTATGAGGAAGTAGTTAAGTTTGAAAAACAAGCAAGTTTTAGCAGAATTGTGGAAGTTTTCCATTCATTTCAATGGGACAAATTAAAGGAAAAAAGTGTAATATTTTAAAAAGTATAATAGTAATAAACACCAAAAGTCATAGCAATAATTAGCAGAAAGAGCAGAACAGTATAGAGTTTGAACTGAGAAAATCGGCTGAAAACTGAGGGAGTAGTTAAACGACAAAAAACGTACGGAAGCAACCAGAATAAAGTATAATAAAGAACTAGAAAATTTGCATTTCCTGCGAAAATGCTGTGTGGATGCCTTAACGCTGAAGCTGTCTGCTGAAAAGCTGAAAAAGATGAAAAGTTGCAAAAAGTTTATGGTGGTGTGAAAAAAAAATGCCTCCCTGAGGAGGAATCGAACTTGGCCCTCCTGGGCTCAAGGCAGAGACTCATCTCACTGTGCCAAACTCACTCTCACAAGGAAAGAGATGGAAAGAGATGGAAAGACTGACAATTATGGTGGAATGAGCAGAAGCGGCTGAGAATTGTGCTGATAAGAGGTGAAAAGGCTGAAAATTTTGCAGAAAAGAGGTGAATCAGCAGAATTTCTGCATAAAAGAGGCAAAGAAGCAGAAACTTGCGCTGAAAAGAGATGAATCAGCAGAGTTTCTGCTGAAAAGAGGTTTTTTTTCTGAAAACAGCCAAAAAAGCTGGAATTTGTGCTGAAAAGGGGTGAAGAAGCTAAAGTATACCAAATCAAAGTATTTGTGCCAAAACATAGTGTTTCTGCCATGTTGTGGTACTACTACATTACAACATGAATACGGATTAAAGATGAAAGAAACTGGCAACAAATTCCTCCACTACAAACCAGTCTGATACCACTTCTTTGCAGTGTTCACATTTTCACATTTAGTAAGGCACTACCCAAAAGGCGCCACAAGAGGGCACTCCAACACAAGAGATGACCTATGTACACTGATGCACTTAGTAACAGTCAGCCTCCTACTTTGCCACTACGTAATACAGCGGAAATACAGTAGCAGAAATACAATGTTTTTGCAGAAACACTGTAATTTCACTCAAATACTATGAAATAGCAGTAATACTATGATTTGGCAGAAATACAATGTTTCAGTACAAATACTATGACAAAGCAGAAATACTATGACTTAGAAGTAATACTATAACAAAAGGGATTCCTCAAAATACTATGAAATTGCAGTAATTCTATGATTTGGCAGAAATACTGTACTCCGTACAAATACAATGCTTTGGTAAAAATACTATATTTTGATTTGAACTCTATGATTTGAAAAAGATGAAAGCATTGAAAAAGGTGAAAAGGCTGAAATGAGCAGAAAAGAGATGAATCAGCAGAATTTCTGCAGAAAAGAGGCAAAGAAGCAGAACGTTGCACTGAAAAGAGGTGAATGAGCAGAATTTCTGCTGAAAAGAGGCAACGAAGCAGAACGTTGCGCTGAAAAGAGATGAATCAGCAGAATTTGTGCTGAAAAGAGGCAGAATTTCTGCTGAAAAGAGGCAGAAGGTTCTGTATGTAGAAAAAGAAACACGATGAACCATGTGTGAAATAAATAAAGAAATGAAATGAAAGAACAACCTGATTCTGCTCAAATTCACCAATCAGAGCTACTGCCTCTGTGTGCTTCATTAGGCTGTGTACTTGTATGTATTTCGGTCTATATTAGAAAAGCTGCTAAAATTATGAAACTTTGCAGAATTGTGATAAATGATCAATATAAATGACAGGTCTGTGATAGTGTTTAAATTTGTAATGAAAAAAAAATGTTGAAGCAAGGTGGGATTGAACCCACGACCTTTCAGGTGCAGAGCCGTGTCATTACTGATTGCGCCACCTGGCAAGGGGGTGGGTGGCTGAAAAACAAATAGATCAGCAATCAGAAATAGATCGCGGTGAGAGGCGAAAAGCGCCGTTTTTTGGAGTTACAAAACGTCGTGTAACTCAAAAACTAGGAGGGCTAGCAGAATAATTCTTGTACTGGGTGAATCAGCGGACTTTGGTGTATTTTGACTGTGATTTACATAGCTCTTTGTACCTCCGTCGCGGAGATATGACGAGAGAAGAAAAGGCTTCATTTTCAGAGTGTGAGAACTGAGAGGAGGACAGATTTCCACCCCTCAAACAAATGTAATTTATGGCTCAACGGTAAGATGAATGTAAAAACTGCTTCCACTGTGAGTGTCAGGAGTGTCTGAAGATATATTGGCACAAGCCTCATGTCCTAACTTTGCTTTGTTAAGGAAATATGGCGATTTCAAAATGCCTCCCGTTACAGAATTTCAGCTCTGAATTTCAAAACCTCCCTATAGACTTTGAATGGGAAGTAACCAGACTATGTGTCACTTCGAGGCAAATTGCGAAAAAACGGTAAATCTCACAATAAATATAGTAACATTGTCTGAAAGTAGGCAAAAATACCTACGTTTTGATGTATAATTTGTGGAGGTTGAGTGGAAATTGAGCGAGTAGTAAGAAGTTGTTCAGACATGAAGAGAAAATTCAGAACAGACCAGCACACACTCTGAGTTAATTGCATAGCAACCATAGCAACGCATGTATTTTCTGAAAAATCACAATTTTGCAACTGAAAACTTAAAGAGGTATAAAATTAAAACGGTAGAAGATCTGAAAAAGCTGAATCACACAGGAATAGCCCAATAATCTGAGAACATTTTAAAATTTGAATGGAGTTTCTAGGTGAAAGTATGAGGAAGCAGTTAAGTTTCAAAACCAAGCAAGTTTTAGCAGAATTGTGGAGGTTTTCCATTCATTTCAATGGGACAAATTAAAGGAAAAAAGTGTAATAATTTAAAAAGTATAATAGTAATAAACACCAAAAGTCATAGCAGTCGTTAGCAGAAAGAGCAGAACAGTTTAGAGTTTGAACTGAGAAAATCGGCTGAAAACTGAGGGAGTAGTTAAGTGCCGAAAAACGTACGGAAGCAACTTTAAGAATATTAAAGAATAAAGAGAAACAGGAACTCAATAGTGTGGATGCCCTCTGAGGGCATCCACACAATAAAGAGAAACAGGAACTCAATAGTGTGGAAGCCCTTTTAGGGCATCCACACAATAAAGAGAAACAGGAACTCAATAGTGTGGAAGCCCTTTTAGGGCATCCACACAATAATAACTAGAAATTTTGCATTTCCTGCGAAAATGCTGTGTGGATGCCTTAATGCTTAAGCTGTGTGCTGAAAAGCTGAAAAAGATGAAAAGTTGCATGGTGGTGAAAAAACAAATGTTGCCCTGAGTAGGATTTGAACCTGGCCCTCCTGGACTCATGGCAGCGACTCATCTCACTGACCCAAACTGATTCTCACAAAGAAGAGGTGGACAGACTGACAATTATGCTGAAATCAGCAGAAGCTACTGAGAATTGTGCTGATAAGAGGTGAAAAGGCTGAAAATTTTGCAGAAAAGAGGTGAACGAGCAGAATTTCTGCTGAAAACAGGCAGAAGGTTCTGTATGTAGAAAAAGAAACACTGTTGAACCATGTGTGAAATAAATAAAGAAATGAAATGAAAGAACAACCTGGTTCTGCTCAAATTCACCAATCAGAGGTACTGCCTCTGTCTGCTTCATCAGGCTGTGTACTTGTTTCTGCCATGGAGTGTTAACAAGAATCATAAAACTTTGCAGAATTGTAATAAATTAGCAATATAAATTACAGGTCTGTGATAGTGTATAAATTTGTAGTGAAAAAAAAAACATGTGGACCAAGGTGGGATTGATCCCACGACCTTTGAGCTGCAGAGCAGTGTCATTACTGATTGCGCCAACTGGGAAGGGGGCGGGTGGCTGAAAGACAGAGACTTCAGCAGTCAGAAATAGATCGCGGTGAGAGGCGAAAAACGCCGATTTTTGGAGTTACAAAACGTCGTGTAACTCGAAAACTAGGAGGGCTAGCAGCATAATTCTTGTACTGGGTGAATCAGTGGACTTTGGTGTATTTTGACTGCGATTTTCATATGACGAGAGAAGAAACGGCTTCATTTTCAGAGTGTGAAAACTGAGAGGAGGACAGATTTCCACCCCTCAAACAAACGTAATTTATGGCTCAACGGTAAGATGAATGTAAAAACTGCTTCCACTGTGAGTGTCAGGAGTGTCTGAAAATATATTGGCACAAGCCTCATGTCCTAACTTTGCTTTGTTTAAGAGATATGACGATTTGAAAATGCCTCCCGTTACAGAATTTCAGCTCTGAATTTCAAAACCTCCCCATAGACTTTGAATGGGGAGTTGTCACACCTTGTGTCACTTCGAGGCAAATTGCGAAAAAACGGTAAATCTCACAATAAAGATAGTGACATTGTCTGAAAGCCAGCAAAAATACCTACGTTTTGATGTATAATTTGTGGGGGTTGAGTGGAAATTGAGCGAGTAGTGAGAAGTTGTTCGGACATGAAGAGAAAATTCAGAACAGACCAGCGCTCACTGTGAGTTAATTGCATAGCAACCATAGCAACGCATGTATTTTCTGAAAAATCACAGTTTTGCAACTGAAAACTTAAAGAGGTATAAAATTAAAACGGTAGAAGATCTGAAAAAGATGAATCACACAGGAATAGCCCAATAATCTGAGAACATTTTAAAGTTTGAATGGAGTTTCTGGGTGAAAATATGAGGAAGTAGTTACGTTTCAAAACCAAGCAAGTTTTAGCAGAATTGTGGAAGTTTTCCATTCATTTCAATGGGACAAATTAAAGGAAAAAAGTGTAATATTTTAAAACGTATAATAGTAATAAACACCAAAAGTCATAGCACACATTAGCAGAAATAGCAGAACAGATTAGAGTTTGAACGGTGAAAATCGGCTGAAAACTGAGGGAGTAGTTAATCGGCAAAGAACGGAGCAACTAGAAGAACTAGAAAAAATTGCATTTCCTGCGAAAATGCTGTGTGGATGCCTTAACACTGAAGCTGTCTGCTGAAAAGCTGAAAAAGATGAAAAGTTGCAAAAAGTTGCATGGTGGTGAAAAACAAATGTTGTCCTGAGCAGGATTTGAACCTGGCCCTCCTGAGCTCAAGGCAGCAACTCATCTCACTGTGCCAAACTCACTCTGACAAGGAAAGAGATGGAGAGACTGACAATTATGGTGGAATGAGCAGAAGCTGCTAAGAATTGTGCTGATAAGAGGTAAAAGGGCTGAAAATTTTGCAGAAAAGAGGTAAATCAGCAGAATTTCTGCAGAAAAGAGGCAGAACAACCTGGTTCTGCTCAAATTCACCAAACAGAGGTACTGCTTCTGTCTGCTTCATCAGGCTGTGTACTTGTATATATGGTGAATCAGCAGAATTTCTGCAGAAAAGAGGCAAAGAAGCAGAAACTTGCGCTAAAAGAGATGAATCAGCAGAGTTTCTGCTGGAAAGAGGTTTTTTTTTCTGAAAAAAGCCAAAAAAGCTGGAATTTGTGCTGAAAAGGGGTGAAAAAAATGAAAATTTTGCTGAAAAGGGGTGAAGAAGCTAAAGTATACCAAATCAAATTATTTGTGCCAAAACATAGTGTTTCTGCCATATTGTGGTACTACTACATTACAACATGAATGAAGATGAAAGAAACTGGCAACAAATTCCTCCACTACAAACCAGTCTGATACCACTTCTTTGCAGTGTTCACCTTTACTAAGGCACTACCCAAAAGGCGCCACAAGAGGGCACTCCAACACAAGAGATGACCTATGTACACTGATGCACTTAGTAACAGTCAGCCTCCTACTTAGCCACTACGTAATACAGCGATATTACAGTGTACAAATTCACATAAATTTGCAGGGGGAACAAACAAAGCAGGAACAAGCCCAAAACAATAAAATAACTGGGCTGCCATAGCTATCGCTAACTAGCACATATGCTAAAGGTAACTAAAACCAATACACACAAGTAGCAGGGTACTTAAGCATGGAACATTAACTCACGTTTATGTGACACACACCATCCCCAACAAATACAGGATGGGCTATTTGCTCCCCTTCTCAGCAGCTCTCTCCTTAATCGTTAGCCCAGGAACGAAGGAAGACCATCTAGCTCAGAAGTCCCATGAATTCCCTCACTGCTCAGAGGCTGCTGGGTAATGTAGCTCACACTAACACAGGTTTTTCTACAAGCACAAATACTATAACATAGCAGCAATACTATGTTTTGGTACAAATGCTGTGCTTAGGCACAAATATTATGATTTGGCAGACACTATGATTTAGCAGAGATAATGTGATTTGGCAGAAATACTAAACTTTGGCACAAATACTATAATTGAGTGCAAGTACTTTAAGATAACATAAATACTATGATTTAGCAGAAATACAATGTTTTTGCAGAAACATTGTTATTTCACTCAAATACTTTGAAATAGCCATAATACTATGATTTGGCAGAACATAACAGAAATTCTACGACTTAGTAGTAATACTATAACATAAATATTAATTGGGCACAAATACTATAATTTGGCACAAGTACCATGTTTTGGCAAAATCCCATAATTTGGCACAAATACTATGATTTGGCAGGCACTATGATTTAGCAGAGATAATATGATTTGGCAGAAATACTAAACTTTGGCACAAATACTATAATTGAGTGCAAGTACTTTAAGATAACATAAATACTATGATTTAGCAGAAATACAATGTTTTTGCAGAAACATTGTTATTTCACTCAAATACTTTGAAATAGCCATAATACTATGATTTGGCAGAACATAACAGAAATTCTACGACTTAGTAGTAATACTATAACATAAATATTAATTGGGCACAAATACTATAATTTGGCACAAGTACCATGTTTTGGCAAAATCCCATAATTTGGCACAAATACTATGATTTGGCAGGCACTATGATTTAGCAGAGATAATATGATTTGGCAGAAATACTAAACTTTGGCACAAATACTATAATTGAGTGCAAGTACTTTAAGATAACAGAAATACTATGATTTGGCAGAAATACAATGTTTTTGCAGAAACACTGTAATTTCACTCAAATACTATGAAATAGCAGTAATACTATGATTTGGCAGAAATACTATGTTTCACTACAAATACTATGACAAAGCAGAAATACTATGACTTAGAAGTAATACTATAACAAAAGGGATTCCTCAAAATACTATGAAATTGCAGTAATTATATGATTTGGCAGAAATACTGTACTTCGTACAAATACAACGCTTTGGTGCAAATACTATATTTTGATTTGAATACTATGATTTGGCACGAGTAGTATGATTTAGTACAAATACTACGAATTGGCAGAAATACTGTGACTTAGTAGTAATACTATAACATAACAGATATACTATGATTTTGCAGACAGTGTATGTTTTTGCACAACTAGCACAATATGGCAGAAATACTATGATTTGGCACAAGTACTATGATTTAGTACAAATAATCTTATTGGCACAAATACTATGTTTCAGTACAAATACTATGATTTGGCAATAATACTGTGATTTAGCACAACTACTGAGATTTGGGTGAAATACTATGATTTAGAAGAAATACTATGACTTCGTACAAATACAATGTTTTGGTTCAAATAATATGATTTGCAAAAAATACTATGATTTGGCACAAGTACCGTGATTTAGTACAAATACTACAATTTCGCTCAAATACTATGAAATTGCAGTAATAGTATGATTTTGAAGGAATACTATGATTTGGTAGAAATACTATGCCTTAGTAGTAATACTATAACATAAGAGATATACTGTGATTAAACAGACATAGTATGTTTTTGCACAAATACTACGATTTCGCTCAAATACTATGGAATTGCAGTAATACTATGATTTGGAATACTATGATTTGGTAGGAATACTATGCCTTAGTAGTAATACTATACCATAACAGATATATGATGATATTGCAGACATTCTGGTTTTACACAAATACTATAATGTGGCAGAAATACTGTGTTTTAGCACAAATACTAGGATTTGCTATAAATACTATGATTTGGCACATATACTGTATTCAGCAGATATACTATAACAAAATAGAGAGTCTACGACTTAGTAGTAATACTAAAACATAATAGATATACTATGATTTTGCAGAAAGTCTATGTTTTTGCACAACTAGCACAATATGGCAGAAATACTATGATTTGGCACAAGTACTATGATTTAGTAGAAATACTCTTATTGGCAGAAATACTATGTTTCAGTACAAATACTATGATTTGGCAGTAATACTGCGTTTCAGCACAACTACTGAGATTTGATTGAAATACTATGATTTAGAAGAAATAGTATGACTTCGTACAAATACTATGTTTTGGTTCGAATACTATGATTTGCAAAAAATACTATGATTCTGCACAAGTACCATGATTTAGTACAAATACTACGAATTGGCAGAAGTACTGTGACTTAGTAGTAATACTTTAACATAACAGATATACTGTGATTTAACAGACAATATGTTTTTGCACAAATAATACGATTTCCTCAAATACTATGAAATTGCAGTAATAGTATGATTTTGAAGGAATACTATGATTTGGTAGAAGTACTATGCCTTAGTAGTAATACTATAACATAACAGATACACTGTGATTTAACAGACATAGTATGTTGTTGCACATATACTACGATTTTGCTCAAATACTATGAAATTGCAGTAATACTATGATTTTGAAGGAATACTATGATTAGGTAGAAATACTATGCCTTAGTAGTAATACAATAACATGACAGATATACTGTGATTAAACAGACATAGTATGTTTTTGCACATATACTACGGTTTTGCTCAAATACTAGGAAATTGCAGTAAAACTATGATTTTGAAGGAATACTATGATTAGGTAGAAATACTATGCCTTAGTAGTAATACAATAACATAACAGATATACTGTGATTTAGCAGACATAGTATGTTTTTGCACAAATACTACGATTTTGCTCAAATACTATGAAATTGCAGTAATACTATAATATTGAAGGAATACTACAATTTGGCAGAAATACTATGTTTGGGCACAAATACTGTGATTTGCTATAAATGCTATGATTTGGCACATATACTATGATCAGCAGATACACTATAACATAACAGAAATTCTACGATGTAGTAGTAATACTATAACATAACAGAAATTTTAATTGGGCACAAATAACATGATTTGGCACAAATACGATGATATGGCAGAAATACTATGATTTGGCACAAGTACTATGAATAAGTACAAATACTATGATTTGGCACAAATACTATGTTTTAACATAAATAATATCTTTTGACAGAAATTTCTGCTAAAAGGTACTATTTCTGCTTTTTAGCAGAAATACTGTAATTTTGCATAAATACTATGATTTGGGATAAATACTATGATTTGGCAGATATACTGTATTCAGCAAATATACTATAAGATAACAGACATTCCTCCACTTAGTAGTAATACTATAACATAAAATAAATATTATGGTTTTGCCCCAAAACCATGATTTGGCACAAACACCATGATTTTTTCAAAAATACTATGATTTATCAGAAATACTGTGATTGAGCAGAAGTACTAAGATGTGGTAGAAGTACTTTGATTTAGCACAAATACTATTATGGAGGAGTAATACTTTAACATGGGAGAAATATTGATATACACACACACACATACACATAGAGCAAAGTGTACAGGACTGTTAAGAGTCTGGGCTTGGTATATCTAAGTCAGTTAAATTGGCTGCACCTGCTGTAATCAGCACTTACACACACAGACACAGAGAGAGCTATGGGTTTTCTTCAGTGTATTTCTCACATTCAGGATTCCCCTCGAACAAATGGCCATAATTTCCTAACCGTAGGGGCTAGAACGCTCATTCTGACACCGTTTTGTTCAGAAGAGATGGGGAAAACTTCAGGCCTTCATAATTCAGTGATAAAATATAAATTATTAAAGATATATGACTTGTAATACACTGTAACTGAGTAGAGGCGAAGCAAAACTGCCTTGACTTGCCCTCAAACAACGTTTTGTAACTCTAAATCTATATGGAGCATCAAAATCATTCTTTCACCGTAAGAAACAGCAGGCTCTGGTGAACAGTCATGGAAATTTTCAGGTCTCTGTGGAAATCCATCAAAAAGATATGACGAGAGAAAAACGTGCCTCATTTCCAGAGTTTGAAATCTGAAGAAATCTGAGCGAGGGACAAATTTCCTACCCTCAAACAAGTGTAATTCATGGCCAAACGGTAATAGGTGAGGAAAAAATTCTTGAATTGTGAGCATCAGGGATGTCTGAAGATATATTGGCACAAGCGTCATGTCTCAACTTTGTTTCGTTAATGAGATATGACGATTTGAAAATGCCTCTCATTAGAGAATTCCAGCGCTGATTTTGAAGAAACTCTCCATAGAGTTTCAATGGAGCGTTTTCAAACTTTTTGTTGGTCTGAGGAGATTTGCCAAAATTTTATAAATCCCACAACAATGATAGTGACATTGTCTGAAAGCCAGCAAAAATATCTACGTTTTGATGTATATTTTGTGGGGGTTGAGTGGAAATTGAGCGAGTAGCAAGAAGTTGTTCAGACATGAAGAGAAAATTCAGAAAGGACAAGTGCACACTCTGAGTTAATTGCATAGCAACCATAACAACGCATGTATTTTCTGAAAAATCACAATTTTGCAACTGAAAACTTAAAGAGGTATAAGATTAAAATGGTAGAAGATCTGAAAAAGCTAAATCATACAGGAATAGCCCAATAATCTGAGAACATTTTAAAGTTTGAATGGAGTTTCTGGGTGAAAGTATGAGGAAGTAGTTAAGTTTCAAAAACAAGCAAGTTTTAGCAGAATTTCTGAAGATTTCCATTCATTTCAATGGGACAAATTAAAGGAAAAAAGTGTAATATTTTAAAAAGTATAATAGTAATAAACACCAAAAGTCATAGCCGGAAAGAGCAGAAAGAGCAGAACAGTATAGAGTTTGAACTGAGAAAATCGGCTGAAAACTGAGGAAGTAGTTAAGTGCCGAAAAACGTACGGAAGCATCTAGTAAATAGTGGAATAAAGAATAAAGAGAAACAGGAACTCAATAGTGTGGAAGCCCTTTTAGGGCATCCACACAATAAAGATAAAGAATAAAGAGAAACAGGAAAACAATAGTGTGGATGCCCTTTGAGGGCATCCACACAATAATAATAATAAATCCGAGGAATAGTAATATGTGTGCCTCTTGGCATAGGCACACATAATAAGTTTTTGAGCTTTCCAGCTAGGGTGGACATGACTGGTGGACTGGTCACAGAGAGAAGGTCAGAGGGAGACGGGTCCAAGAAAGACAGAGAAAGACAGGTCAGATGGACAGACACGTCAGAGAGACCAGGGGATCAGAGACCTTCCGTGATTGGTAGAAGGGATCCAGATCCTCCAATGGGGTGTTGAGAAGCTGAGGGGACGGGACACCATAGATGAAAGGGAGGGACTTCCCACTCTCCAGGTGAGCAGCAGGTTTGGGCAGGTTTTTCTCACTTGCCTGGGTTACACAGAAGAATTTCCCCTCTTAATACTGCAACTTATCAGCAGTATTAATTTTACTGATTGATTATCTTCCACTGATTCCTGAAAGTTGATCGGTACCTTTTGGTGCTTCCACGCCTTTCGCTCCTTTACCTCAGCTTCATGTCGTTGTTGGACCACCTCCTTTGAGACTGCCGTGAAGCATCTGAAAACCTCCATACCTACAGGTGGCAGCAGAGACACCATCCTCTCATCCTGGAGAAGTGGCCGAACCTCGCTGTTGCCTAGCAACAGGTTTCTGTAGGGAAGAGAGGTTTTGGTTTGGTTTCCTTGAAGCCACTTACAGAGGTTTGCAGCTGTCTGTAGGGCTGTTATTAATCATTATCAGATTTCTCAGTTTTATTCAGTTCAATTTTATTTAAATAACACCAATTCTATACAACACTCACCTAAAGGTGCTTTATATTGTAACCTAAAGACCTCCAATATTGGAGAGAAAACCGAAAAATCACACCACACCGTATGAGCAAGCACTTGAAACTAACTTTTAGTTTCAAGAAAAGGAACTTTTAGCAGAAACTTCCTTTTCTTGATGTCAGTGGCTTCTATCTCCTCCTTTGGCCAGCTTGTTATCCCAGGAGGTAATCTGATCACCGGCAGGGTGGTAGGTATTGATTTCCCATTTAGTTGACTCCTCAGGACTTGCCTCATCGCTGCAGGTACTTGGTGGTTGCAGCTTTCCCAGCAGCCTCTTCATGGTTCCCATGTGCCTGTGGGATCCCCAGGTACTTGTAGCTGTCCTCAATGTCTGCAATGTTGCCTTCTGGTAGTTCAGTCCCCTCAGTTCTGACTACCTTCCCTCTCTTTGTTATCATCTGACTACATTTCTCCAACCCGGCTTTCTCCATACAGCTTAATGTCATCCATGTAGAGGAGGTGACTGACGACTGTGTCACTCCGTAGTCGGTATCCATTGCCAGTCTTCTCAATGGTCTCATTGAGGGGGTTCAGGCCTAAGGAGAACAGCAGTGGGGACAGAGCATCTCCTTGGTAGATCCCACACTTGATGGTGACTTGTGCTATGGGCTTGAAGTTGGCCTCTAGTGTTGTCCGTCACATCTCCACTTCCTGATGAAGGCTCTTAGGGTCCTGTTGGTCTTGTGAAGTTCTAGGCATTAAGGTTGGTAAGTCTGGTCTTGCAGTCTCGAGCAACTGTAGCTGGTGTTTCGTGCTTCTGGTGTTTCTGCCAATTCCTCTTTTTGCTCCTCTCATGTATTGAGCTATTTGCCTGGTCATCTTAGCTGCTCTGACGCCTCACAGAAGCTTCCAAGTGGTACTAAGCCAGGTTATTGGCTCACAGTTGTATGGGACCAGTCCGTCCTGGGGATCCTCGGGGATCAAGACTATCCAGCTTCAGTTAGCCATTCCAGGTGTGTCTAATCCATTTGCAGTTAGCTTCCTTAACCAGCTGGTGTGAATCCTGTCAGGACCTGGTGGTGTCCAACTCTTCATGCTAGAGACTCTACTGGATCTGGTTAGAGGATCCTGTTCAGGGCGTTTGCTGTGGTCTTCTCTTAGTTCCACTAGCCACTGAGCATTGTTGTTATTGGTTGTGTCCTTCTCCCACATGCTCTTCCAGCATTGCTTCAACTCCAGCCTGTTCTCTAAGGCACCCCTTTCTTCATCACACCTTTCTGCAGCTCCAGTAGTTGACTAACTTCCCTCCATGCTGCCTTGATCTTTGCCTCTAGTCTCCTTCTCCACCTTGTTCATTTTGTAAATATTGCATTTCTTGTGGCAGTCAAAAGAGCATTACATCAACAGAGTAAAATAAATGAAATAAATAAAAATCCAAGTGGTGTAATAGCAATACAAAATCCAGGTTCCACTTCCTCTTAACATAATCCCTTTCACTGGGGTTTATTCAGTTAAGACAGAATAAAATAAACAAGTAGTTAAAAACAGTTCCAATCAATAAAAACATAGCTGTCGTGGGAGACCCCTCCAAAGCTTGATACCACAGACTAAAAGGCTCTGTCTTTCTGACTCCTCAGTCGGGTACAAGGAAAAACTAATAAATACTAAGTCTGCGATTGAAGAAAGCAAGCAGCTTTATAATAGCAGTAATGTGAGCTTGCTTACTAAAGCTTGTTAACAGCCTGGCTGTAGTACTTTGTATAGCTTGGAGGTATGAGAGAGAAGAGCCAGTAAACAGGATAAAAGATCAAATCGCAGTGATACCGTACGATCAGCGGTAATCAGACCTGCATCTGCCGGCCCCACACAAAGGACAGCTACTCCTCTCTTTCTGTTTTATTTTATTAAGACTTTTCTGCAGAAATCTGAGCAGTCTGTGCTCGAACATATGAGTGTCCTTCTGCTGCTGCAGGTTTGTGAACCAAAGTGTGTCACTGTCCCACACGTTCCACTGAAAACCAGTTTAAATCAGACTTACAGCTGTGAAGGATTCAGCCTCAGCTGATTGGCTGTCCTCAGCAGCGCGCCTCTCTCCTTCGTGCTGCTCCAGAAATCAAAAAAAGACATTTTTCTGTCTTCAGCGTCCCACTTCTCTCTGAAACAGCTCTGTCTGTCTCTCTGTCTGAATCTGTCTGTTTTGATCAGCTCTCTGCTCCAGCTGTTTGTTAATGGCTCCTCCCACATTAGTTACAAGACACACACAAAGAAACAGATGTAGGAACTGTGTTCTCCCAAAGAGACTCCCACATCCTGATTTCCTGGAAACAGTCTCTCTATCACACACACACACAAAGTCTTCTGATTTTTGTTTGTTTGTGAATAAAAACAGTAATCGCGGGCATAGGCAAAAAAAAGTTGCTCGCACCCATGCTGCCCCAACATCATGCCAGTGTTTTGGGGATTGCATTGCGAGGTGCGCCTGCTGCTTGCTGCACAGGGAGCAGAGGGGCGGGGCGGCATCTAATAACCAGCTTGCAAAATAAAACAAAATAAAAACAAACCAACAAACTCAAAAACACCAGACATCATGCTATAGTCTTATAATTTGCTAAATTCTATCATACACATATACGCGAAAAGTGAGCGTGAGGGCCCTCGGTGCGCCCGCGTGCGGCTGTGTCTCACACACTACCTGTCGAAAAGGGAGGGGGTGGGCTGTTAGGTTATGTTGTGGTGATTCTTAGGTTGTGATGGGTGAGGAGGGATATTAAAACCCTCATGTCAAACAAGTGATTTATGACCTAGGAAGTAATAAAGGAAGTAATAAAACAAATGGTAGCCATAAAAATAAGATATTAATAAACAATATTATATTAATATAATTATCATATTTCATAACTTATTAATTTTCAATAATTCAAAAATTATTTAATTATTAGAAATATATAATTTTTATCATCAATAGCATTTTTCTCATTTTGAAGTTTTACTTTTTATGGCCAAAAATGCCATCTGTTCGCGGGCCTGTGTGCATGTGTGTGTGTGTGTGTCTGGGCCCATGCTTGTGTGTGTGTGTGTGTGTGTGTGTGTGTGTGTGTGTGTGTGTGTGTGTGTGTGAACATGTGTTAAAGTCCGAGTCACAAACTCACGATCCCGAAAAACCCCCGCATCTCCCCTCTATCCCCAAAACCTTAGATAAGTTAACAGGAAAAAAGTCCTGAAAAGACCCTCCGTCTTTTGTAAACCATCATGGTGAACACACCCCTTATCTCGTGTGTACCAAAACATCAGATGGTAAATGCTGGAGCTCACAAGGTGAGGATGGCACTGAAAAGTTTCTTGCACATTTTAGACGACCTCTCTTTAAGGGTTCTATCTGTATCGCTCATAATGCCAAGGGTTTTGATGCTTACATTATTCTCAGGGTTATGGTTAAGCAAGGTTTAAAACCACACTTAATCATGCAAGGATCGAAAGTGATCAGCTTTACAGACCCAGACTTTAATCAGCGTTATATGGACTCCTGCTGTTTTCTTCCAATGCCTCTGTCGTCAATCCCGAAAGCCATGGGTTTTTCAGACAGTGTTAAGGGCTTTTTTCCTCATGCTTTCAGCTCGAAACAAAACATGAGTTATGTAGGCTCTTATCCTCCGCCTATAGTCTCGAGCGCATGACAACACAGGCTAGGAAAGAATTCTACAAATGGTGTGATTCAGTCAGCTCCGGCACCTTCGATTTCATGAAACAGGCCCTTTTCTATTGTGAAAACGATGTTGAAATTCTAGCTCGGGGTTGCACATTGTTCAGAAACTGTTTTATTGAAGAGACAGGAGTCGATCCTTTTAGCCCTAATACCCTAGCCAGCGCGTGCCTAAAAACTTATTTAACAAACTTTGTACCGGCGAATTCTTTAGCAATACAGTGCCCTGCAAATTACCGTAATCAGGTCAAATCATTTTCCTCATCCTCAGTTCAATGGCTCAAATATGTCTCTTACACACAAGGTGTTTTTATCAGACATGCACTCAAAGGGAAAAACAGCTCGGTAGTTATTATGTAGCTGGCTATGCCGAGATTAGCTGTAAAAAATACGTCTGGGAATTTTTAGGCTGCTACTTCCACGGCTGTGTTTTTCAAATCAGGCAGATCTCAACCCCCTGTTAGGTGCTTCTTTTTCAGACATTAACATGGCCACTCAAGACAGGCTCGCTAGATTGAGAGCCGAGCATAATGTGCAGCTTGTGATAATTTGGGCGCATGAATGAATGGAGAATGGAGTTAAAACGTACTGATGAGAGTGTAATCAGCTTTCTCAAACGTTACGATCCACCAGAGCCTTTAAATCCTCTCTACGCTCTCTTCGGTGGTCACACAAGCCCAATGAACAACCAGGAGAGGGCGTGTAACCACAGCAACAAGGAGAGAGCTCCTAGGCGTGTGGACCACTCCTGAATTTAACCTCGCCTTAGAAAAAGGTTATAAAATAGCTAAAATCTCTGAGGTATGGCACTTTGAGAGACAGAGTAACACAATATTCACACAATATGTACATCATTTCCTACGCAAAAAACAAGAAGCTTCAGGCTACCCATCAGATGTTGTAAGTGAGGAGGCTAAGAGGCTTTACATCAAAGACTACCAGGCTAGACAAGGCATCACTTTAGACCCTGAAAACATAAAATTAAACCCTGCTAAAGACAAATGGCCAAAGTGTGTTTAAACTCTTTTTGGGGTAAATTTGGGCAGAGAAATAATCTCACACAGAGCAAACTGGTGAGTGACCCTGAGGAATTCTTTAACCTGATGTTTTCTCCAAAATACAAAGTGAGCTATTTCTCTTTTGTCAGTGATGATGTGGCTCTTATTCAATGGTGTTATGGTGATCTCTGTACTCCACTCCCAAACTCCACAGATAACATCTTCATAGCCGCAATCACTACTTCATATGGGCGCATGAAACTCTACAGCTACTTAAATAAGTTACAGGAAAGAGCTATTTACTATGATACTGATAGTGTTGTTTATCTCACTAAACAAAATGAATCTGAACTAGAATTAGGTAGATATTTAGGTGATCGCACAAATGAGTTAGATCAGGATGATTTCATTACAGAGTTTGTTGCAACTGGACCTAAAAGTTGTGGTTATATGACCAAAAACGGCAAAGTTGTTTTGAAAGCAAAAAGGGATCACACAATAGTGATGTGTCGGTCGCGAACGAAACGGCTCTTAGAGCCGACTCTTTGAAGTGAACGACGAGAGCCGGCTCCTTATCGCAAGCCGTGGGTTCTTTTTTTCTTTCTCTCACCCTCTCTCTCGCACTTTTTTCCCGCTTCACTCCGCACGCGAGCCTTGTGCTTTGCACTGGGCAGAGGGGGGAGGGGCGGTAGTTACACTGGCAGTAGCACAGGAACAGAGCGGGAGGGAGAGAGAGAGAAAGAGAGCCAGGGACAACAAAGTCACATTAGAAAGGTATAGTAATCATCCACAACTATTTTCAGTTGCAGATGATAAAGGATTCAGAAAGTTTATTCATGCAGGCCCATATAACAGAGAATGTGCATCTTCTTTTTCATATTTTAATTTATATTTAATTGTGTTGTGGTTTGCAGTGTTTTGTGTTGTTTCACTTTAAATTTGTTTAAAAGGAAAAAGCTGAAAATTTTAATAGTTAAAAGTTGAAATGTGAATAGTTGGTTTTTGTATTATATGATTTATTTATTACATTTTATGTGGAGTGAATAAATAAAAGTATATTTACGGTGGCCCCTACAGACAAAGCACGTAGAAACTCCAAAACATGTACAAACTCCAAAACACATACAAAACACAACAGAAGTGCTCCAGGATGCTAGTGTGTGGTAGTAACAGGTAAATTAACATTTTTTTTAAATTACAGTGGAACCCCGGCTTACGAAGACCGCATTTAACGAAAAATTCAAGTTACAAAGGCACTTAACGGCAATATTTCTGCCCGTGGTACGGCAAAATGCCCGCGTAACGAAATAGATAAAATAGAAAAAAAAAATTAAATTAAATTCCATAATGTTATGTACATGTACACGTACGTATGTATGCATGCATACGTATGCTTTCTTCAACCTCTGCCACCTCCTCCTCCACCAAGAACTTCGTCTTCAGCCAGCATCGCCTCACTCAAAAGGCGATGGAAAAAGGTGCTTCGACTTATGAAAATGTTGACTTACAAAAGACCCTCTGGAACAAATTAATTTCGTAAGTTGGGGTTCCACTGTATTTGAAAATATATGATTGCTTGTGTATAAATACACAAACAATACACATATGCTTTCAGTTGCATAATTTAAGTGATCTAGGTAGCTCTGTTTTGGAAGTTCAGTTAACGCTAGAAATGTGTTTTGGAGTTTGTACGTGCTTTGTCTCTAGGAGCCACCGTATATATTTATATATAAACATATATAAATAAAAGCACTTTTTTTTACATTAGTAATTCCTTTTGTGCATAATTTTATATTGTTGTTGATAATAAATTAATTAAAGCAGCAGAACAACCTGAAGAGCCGGTTGGGAGCCGAAAGAGCCGGCTCGTTTTAGTGAGCCGAGCCGAAAGAGCTGGAAATCCCATCACTATCAGACAAACACATGATGTCTGCGAGAGGCTCAACTTTGAATCTGTAAAGAACCTTGTTGACAATTACATTGATAACTGTCAAGCAGGGTCTAGACTTGAGGGCCCTCAACATGGTATTATCCGCAATAAAGCAGAGTTCTCACTGCAAAATTCATCGTTCCCCAAAAAATTCTGTGTTGTTTATGACAGAATGTTACCAGGAGGTTTGACTTTACCTTTTGGTTATTGATTTGCTTAAAATGTTTCAGCCTGCTTTAATCGAGTTTGATCCCAGACTTCAAGTCCCATTTTCCTGTATGGTTGTCGGGCCTAGTGGCTCAGGAAAATCTTTTTTTGTCAAATCTGTATTGGAAAATTGTGTACATGTTTTAAATAAGCTTGTTGAAAATGTTGTGTGGGTTTATACATCCTTTCAGCCTCTGTATTCGGAGCTTCAAGAGAAAAATAAAAGCATTAAATTCATTGAAGGTCTCCCTGATTCTTTTGAAAATGAGAGCTTGTTTCCCTCACACCAGAGTCATCTCATTCAAGGGCGTCGATTTGGCATGGACGGAAGGGACATGTCCCCACCAATATCCAGCGATTATTGAATTGTCCCCACCAATAATTTGATCTCTTCGAGTAAAGAAAAACAAACCCGATAAAAAACGATCTGTCAACGTGTCATTCACCCAGCGGTGCAGAAGGAGTTAAATTACGTTCTCTACCTCATGTGACAAATACGGCCAATGTGATTGGCTGTGCCTTTCAGGGAGCTCTGTTTAGTTTTAGCAGCGGCAAGCCTGCGCTGCGAGAAGGAGAGGAGGACGGCAGCGCAAAGGAAGAACCTGGATATAAGAAAGTAATTTTCAAAGAAACCTGTAAGTCACTCAAAGTCAAGCTCACTCATAAAATGTGTCCGTCATAATAACGTTACAGGCTATGCTAGGCTTTGGCCCACATCAGTCTAAAATTGTATGTAACCATGAATAACGTGTTTTGGAAACTAACTGCACAACAGGCAGCACTATTAGTTATCTCAGTCTCAGAGTAGCATTTCTAATTTTGATTGAAACTGTCAGAGAAAACGGCAGCCTCGAGTAAGCCAGGATATTAGTTTACAGAGGCTGTTAAAATTATATGTCTAACGTTAAAATGTTGGTGACACAATAATTTCATCCTAATGGTACTGACATATTCATAGGGTTCATTTTTGAGACAAAATATCATGAGGTAGTCATGATTTTGCAAATATTCCACCTTGTAGTGCAGTTTGCACATTTAAAACAAATGCACTCACCCTACAAACATTACCTATGAGTCAAGATCTGCACAAAGTGACAAAAACACTGAAGCAGCTACACATTTTATTCTTATTGTCATGTATGTCCTATTTGTCAGGTGATAGAGAGTAATGGTGATGCAAGATCACAGGTGGAATTGGATGAAGACTTGGTGGTTCATGACTGTATTTGAAGCACATGTGTGACTGCATGTATTTGGAGTGTCTCACTGTTATTTATCAGGTGACAGAGGCAGCTCTGCCATGTTGTAGCTCGGACAGAGGTGAAGAGGCGAGGTCACAGCTGACTGACTGATGATTTGGTGCTGTAGATGAACTAGTATTTATTATCATGACAATTGTTAGGCTGCTGATGTAAATTGATTCATTAGTGTATATTTGGCAAAGAGTCTGAATTGACTTGTCTCACTTTTTATATGAAATATGGCTGAAGTAAACTAAACTCTAAATTAAAGCTACAAGCAGCGTTATGAGGGCCCTCGCACCCCTAGCGCATCGAGCCACGCCTTACACCTAAAACCAGCACGTCCGATCTCATGTCACAATGATGGAATTCATGCATTTAACCACCAGCTAACATTTCATCTCATTCAATCATGATTATAGTCCTCCCACTAGGTGGTGCTCTAACCATTACTGACAAATGGCATAACAAACATTTCCGAGCTCGAGTCCCATCATGCCTGCGACCTTTGGGAGAGATTGGACATT
The DNA here is from genome assembly GCF_036321145.2 of Pelmatolapia mariae. Taxonomy (NCBI): domain Eukaryota; kingdom Metazoa; phylum Chordata; class Actinopteri; order Cichliformes; family Cichlidae; genus Pelmatolapia; species Pelmatolapia mariae. The sequence goes on from NC_086233.1 coordinate 275,815, forward strand.
GTGTTTTTGAGTGACAGTAGATGACTGCTTTTTGGCGAGTGATTGAAACTCCACGTGCCGCCATGACCACCCCGTTTCCCTGAACGTAAAAAGCTTCGCAATTTAACATCACAAATGTCTTTAGATTTTACAGACAGGAGATCGCATCAATCTGTTGAAATCCCTTGGAGGAGTTCGTCAAAGAACGGGGCATGAAAAGAGGGGAAAATGGCGCCAAAATTACACATTAATTTTAATATAGCTGACTTCCTGTTGAATTTGGGATATTGCTCCAAGAGACTTTTTTGTACATCTTGGTATTTCCTATAAGCTTACCACGTTTCAGACTCATACATAAAACACAGAGCAGGGGCTGTTGTTTTGAAATTTTGTAGGGGGCGCTGTGGAGCCATTTTGGGCTATTAAATGAAAGTGATCACATAACCAGAAAGCCCTCATGACATTGGAGGTGTGCACCAAATTTCAAGACTTCTTAAACTTTCCAAGCCCCTCAAAAGCCACTTCATTATTCATGGTGAACGGCGTTGCAACCAGGGTGCGCCGTTCAGTTTAAAGTCACAATTTTCTCACTGAAGCATCACGAAGGACTGATGTTAATATTCACCGCTTTTGAAGTGGCCACGATGAACCTGTGAAAATCGTTGCAACAAAATAAAAGACATGACATTTCCTGTTCCCACTAGGTGGCGCTCTACGTATTCCTGACAATGGGCACATCAATCTGTTCAGGGCGGGTCTGACATCATGCTTTTAAAGTCTGGTTCTGATCAGACTGGATTTCATTGAGTTATACTAATTTGTTTCTGCATGGCGAGACATCAATGTTCGCCATGCTGCTGGGGTCACACCCTTTCGCGAAAACTCACAGTTTTCACTATAACCCAAGACCAACTCCTTAAGGCTTTCTAGGAGAAATTTGAGGCTGCAAATCTCACCCATCACAATACTGTACCCCAAAGTGTAAAACATGACATTTCCTGTTCCCACTAGGTGGCGCTCTCCTTGGTGTCAAATATGGCAGTTGAAATATGTTCAGGGGTGGAGCCTTATCATATGTGTGCTCTTTGGTCCAGATCGGATAATGTATGACAGAATGAGAGGCAATAAGATTTTCATTCCAGAAGGAACAATGGGCTGGGAGGTCAGTTCCTTAATCTTAATTATGCAAATTCTCATGACCATTGATCTACAACCACTGATCAATGGCCATGAGTCCCATTCACAGAGAGTTGGGGAATGGCTGCAATCACAGCATTGTAAGATGGTGACAGATGTACCCTTAGGCCCCCTCCTCCATTCAGAGATGGTCTTTCCCTCTTCACGTAAATGGCCTCCTTGACTCCGCCCTCAAACCAGCGTTCCCCCCTGTCCAGGATGTGTACATCCTCATCATTGAAAGAGTGTCCACTGGCCTGTAGGTGTAAATAGACTGCAGAGTCCTGGCCTGACGAGGTAGCTCTTCTGTGTTGTGCCATCCTCCTGTCCAGAGGTTGTTTGGTTTCCCTGATGTATAAATCCTGGCAATCCTCCTGGCACTTAACAGCGTACACTATGTTACTCTGTTTGCGTCGGGGGACCCGATCCTTGGGGTGGACCAGTTGTTGGCAAAGCGTGTTTTGGGGTTTAAAAGCCACAGAGACCCGGTGTTTAGAAAAAATGCCACATATGGGATCACTACAGGTTTTCGCTTAGGCAGCGGTTGTCCTTCTCTCCTGGATCGGCTGGAGCTTTCTTTAGGCGCCTTTCCAGCTTTGACAAAAGTCCAGCTGGGATAACCACATTTACTCAGGGCCTTCTTGATGTGCTGTTCTTCTGTATTGGGGAAACCTGCAGTCAGCTGAGACTGAAGAAGTCACTTGGATGAGTGACGAAACGTTTCTCCCACAAAACGCTACGTCCAGAGGAACAGATTCAACTTTTGGAGATTTACTTTCCTGGATGATTGAGAATGCATCAAGACTCCAAAAGGTGGTTTCCTGTTACCACTACCCATCGTCGCAGATCTAGCTATAGGCGCCATTCGCAAATAAAAATGCAGAAAATGTATTTGATCTCGCCTGAGCAGATCAAACGCTTACATGAAACGCATGGAAATGCGTCTCGGACAAGCATCAGAGAGAAGGCTGAGGCTGATTTGGATAATGAAATGAGAGTGATATTAGAGACTGAGGGCTTAAACCCGGATGACAAAATAAAAAAGTACAATATGCTTTTACAAAAGTATCTCGTGCTCGAGAAACAGAAACTGGATGAAAGCAAGCAAATAATGCTAAGGCTCCCCGCTGAGCGTGAGGGGAGACTGAGTGACAGGTCATATGATAGGCGCCAGTACCAGGAGGAAGAGAGCGAGGAGGGGGAGCAGCAGCAGGGGGTCGATAAAGTTTTGCATAAAGTTTTAACCAACATAAACCCTCGCTCAAAGAGAAACACTGAATATGTAATGTGTAGAATATTAGCATCAAAAGGTCGCAGCGGATGGACTGAGGACGGTGAACTGATGCATAGAGAGAAGCCTATACCAGGAAGTCATATGCTCGACTTGATGACGTTTTTAGCGAGCCCTTGGACAAGCGTCAAACCACCAGGCTGGACTTTGCGTGCACAAACCTTGGCGGACCTAAAAATTCCCCTTTCCACAATCGGTAACATATCGGCCTGAAGGGAAATGGCAGAGCTTAAACATTCACGAGAATACCAGGCATCATCAGAGGAAGATGTTATTGATAAGAAAAAAAAGAAGAAAAGCAAGACATTTGCCTTATCACCCACTTGGTTAAATTTCTGATGTAATCAAAGCCAAATAAAACATGTTTTGTAAAGTTAACTATCTCTGCTGTTTTTATTGAACAAAAAACAAAACACATTACACAACTTTCTTGCCAAAATGTTTTTACTCTTTATTAAAAATAATTTTTAACACAAGTGATAATCATTAAAAGCTTTCAGAGAGCATGAAGTTTGGTTAAAATTGCTAGCTTTACATGTTAATACACATCCGATAAATCGTTTTACAAAACACGAGACCATGGCATCATTTTTCTTTTGATTAGACCCATATAAAGCAAGTACATTATTATAAGTCTTTCCACGCGATCTCTGGGCTAAAAAAATATACAGTGCTGACCGCATGCTGTAGACAGCGTGGCTTGCAGCTGTCTTTGATGGAAAGATACTCGATCAGCATGCTTTTTCAAAAACGTTACAATGCTTTTGGGGTAAAATGGATAATCCAGCGGGAATCCGAACAAATCATAAAAACTTGCACCTCCATCTTCATCTAATGAAATCGCCAGCCAATGAGTTTTATTCCTGGGATCTGTATTTATGATCAGATATGCCGGCTGTTTAAACGAGCGTTTGAGCAGCTTATTTCTGCAAGGAATAGAAGTACCATACAAGTTTTGAAATACTAGCGTTGTGTTGTCTGAATTTACTTGATTGGGGGGCATTTTTATGGAACGATGATAACTAGTGTTATAGCTGTGTAATAAATCTTGTAACACATCGAGATATCTACATGTTTTTACAGCTGTGAAATATCTATACATTTTACTTTTAAGAGTTCTATTAAACCTTTCACAGACTGAGGCTTTTAGATCGCTGCCTATAGTGAAATGATTTATGCCATACTTTTTCATTAAAGATTGAAAACTGGAATTAAAAAGTTCCTTACCACTGTCTGTTTGTAGCTTTTCAGGAATTTGGCTATCTTTTAAGACAGAGTCAAAACCCTTAGCGACTTGAGCGCCTGTGTTGTTTTTCAAGACTCGTGCATAAGCTTTTTTAGAGAAAACATCAATAACAGTAAGTAGATATCTATAGCCATCGTTATGATCGGATAAAGCTTGCATATCGCACAACTCCGCTTGGTCTCGGGACAAACACACGATTTCTCTGAAAGCGTAATCAGGCCGGTCTGTGTAAGGTATAAGCGTCTTCCCCTGACAGGAAGTCTCAAGCTGTTCGCATGTTAATCTTTGTACCGGTTTCATCTTGCACACTTTTAACCATTTTTTGCACGCCGCCAAAACTACCAGGATGAGATGGGTTATAATAAGCTTGTTTCAATAAAGGTTAGTCAGCCATGTGTGATCTTGGAAGTTATGTTTAACTATGGTTTTATTTCAGGATCAACCTGCTTACTTATTTCGTGTAACGAGCTTCCAAGAATATTTATTTGATGCAATGAAACCAAGAGATTTTGAACGGGGTAAAACAAATAATGAGATTGCGCTTTGTAAAGGTTTTCCAAGAAAGTTTTAATGTAATGACTTTCCATAAAATATTTATTTAAAGTAAGGAAAACAATACATTTGATTGAGGTAAAACAAGTCATAACATTGATTTTTGTAAAAGTTTTCCAACAAAATGTTTTATTTGATGCAAACAAAGCAAAACATTTATTTATCTAAAGTCAAAAAATTTTTGAGAAAGTAACAGGAAAGAGAAGAAATAAAATAAAAGAAATGACTGATTACTAGCCGAGCCACAGGTTGTATTTTTCCTCAAGGACTTTATGCATGTTTGTTCTCGTAACCTCCGTGACACTGGCGTTGATTTCTTGTAGAGTGCTCTCTATGTCCCGGGCGTCTCGGAGCTCAAACAGATAGGCCCGAGCAATGCTTGAGCCGAGGGTGGTGTGAAGCCTTCTAGGTGCAGAATTTGTAATAAGGTGCTGGTGAAATGTCCATTCCAGAATCTTTTACAGAGCACATCGTAGTACCGGAAAAAGTAATATTTTTCTAACGGGAAAATACAAGAATGGCGTCTTTGCGAGGGATGTGAGGCCTCACATCCTTGACAGACCTCTTGACGTTGTTTCTGGATTAAGGAATTAATTTTGTATTTTACCGTTAGTTTAGTGAGTTCCAAAACAGCGGTGGGGAGTAGACTTGCAGCCTCGTTGTTGTCCACGGTCAAAGGCTGTCCATGGCTCTCTTCGGGCTGTGGAGCGTTAGCTTCGGGCTCTCGAAAAAGAGCTCGGAAGACAGGATCCCTCAAAGCCCAGAGCTCCTTGAGCTTAAGCGAGGCGTCGGACCCTGAAGACTCGCCAGGTGTCTGGTCTGGGGATTGCCAACCGAGAGTCGCGAGGTGCCAGTGGCTGGGTGAGTTCCAGCCTTGAGGGAATAACAGCGGCAGAGTGTCTGCAAGCATAGCGGCCAGATCTTGTCGTGGGGTCGCCAGAGGCGGTGTAGCCAGATGCGCCAGGGGGCTAGGTGGCGGCGTAGTATCAGCAGAAGGCTCGAACCATGCATGAGCCGTAGCGGCAGGGGCTCTGAAGCTGTCCTGTGTGAGCATTGTCAGGTGGTGTGGAGAAAACTGAGCGTTGCGATTTTTAAAAGGACTGGCGGAGGAGGAGGCGGGGTAAGGGGCCGGATGAGGGGCGGTGCTAAAAAGTACTAAGAATTTTCCACCCTTTTCGCCCACCATTTTCAACCAGTCCTGGGTGGGAATTCGGAGCATGGTGTTGAAAACACCAGACTGGCTGTTGGAAAAGTCCAAAACAAATTCATCTGTAAGAGTGTCTTGGGTTATCTGGCAGCTCACTCCACAGTACCAGCGGCAGAATGGCGTGCTCCGTGTCTCCCACTGGCTGTATGTGACGATTTTTTTCATCAAGTTTAAAGGCCGCTGCTGCTCTTCATGTTTAAAGGACGGATACGTCTGGGTGTGTTGATCCCTGGTTCAGGCTTGTTGCGAGCTCGTCTCCCGCAGGCTCTTCTGCACTTCGGGTGCTGCAATGAGGCTCAAAAGGCCCAGTCAGACCATGTTAAGGCAATCCTGGGGGTTAGAGGGCCAAAACTTTCACCAGCTTTCAGTTGGTAAAAATAGAGCTCGCTCTCTCTGAGGTTGAAGGCGTAGCCCCAAAATCCGCCGGAGCTCAGACAGAATCTCTCTTCCAAGGGGTTAGCAGGTGCTGGCTGAACCCTGCAAAGATGCAATCGTGTGACTTGCGCTGGCGTCGCGGAAGCCCTGTAGCTTGTTACAGGGGTCTGGGCGAGCAGGGTCAGGTTAGCAGGTCTGGGATCCATGTTGTTTAAGAAAGTCTTTTTTCTTTTTGGGGAAAAAAATTCAATTCAATTCAATTTTATTTATATAGTGCCAAATCACAACAAAAGTCGCCTCAAGGCGCTTTATATTGTACAGTAGATAGCACAATATTAAATACAGAGAAAAACCCAACAATCATATCATATGACCCCCTATGAGCAAGCACTTTGGCGACAGTGGGAAGGAAAAACTCCCTTTTAACAGGAAGAAACCTCCGGCAGAACCAGGCTCAGGGAGGGGCGGCCATCTGCTGCCACCGGTTGGGGTGAAAGAAGGAAAACAGGATAAAGACATGCTGTGGAAGAGAGACAGAGATTAATAACAGATATGATTCGATGCAGAGAGGTCTATTAACACATAGTGAGTGAGAAGGTGACTGGAAAGGAAAAACTCGATGCATCATGGGAATCCCCGGCAGCCTACGTCTATTGCAGCATAACTAAGGGAGGATTCAGGGTCACCTGGTCCAGCCCTAACTATATGCTTTAGCAAAAAGGAAAGTTTTAAGCCTAATCTTGAAAGTAGAGATAGTGTCTGTCTCCCGAATCCAAACTGGAAGCTGGTTCCACAGAAGAGGGGCCTGAAAACTGAAGGCTCTCCCTCCCATTCTACTTTTAAATACCCTAGGGACAACAAGTAGGCCTGCAGAGCGAGAGCGAAGTGCTCTAATAGGGTGATATGGCACTACAAGGTCATTAAGATAAGATGGGGCCTGATTATTTAAGACCTTGTAAGTGAGGAGCAGGATTTTGAATTCAATTCTGGATTTAACAGGAAGCCAATGAAGGGAAGCAAAAACAGGAGAAATATGCTCTATCTTCCTAGTCACTGTCAGGACTCTTGCTGCAGCATTTTGGATTAACTGAAGACTTTTCAGCGAGTTTTTAGGACTTCCTGATAATAAAGAATTACAATAGTCCAGCCTGGAAGTAATGAAGGCATGAACTAGTTTTTCAGCATCACTCTGAGACAGGATATTTCTAATTTTAGAGATGTTGCGTAAATGGAAGAAAGCAGTCTTACATATTTGTTTAATATGTGCCTTGAAGGACATGTCCTGGTCAAAAATGACTCCAAGGTTCCTCACAGCATTACTGGAGGCCAAGGTAATGCCATCCAGAGTAAGAATCTGGTTAGATACCATATTTCTAAGATTTTCAGGGCCGAGTACAATAACCTCAGTTTTATCTGAATTAAGAAGCAGAAAGTTAGCGGCCATCCAGGTCTTTATGTCTTTAAGACATTCCTGCAGTTTAACTAATTGGTGTGTGTTACCTGGCTTCATGGATAGATAGAGCTGCGTATCATCTGCATAGCAGTGGAAATTTATGCTATGTCTTCTAATGATGCTGCCTAGGGGAAGCATGTATAATGTAAATAGAATTGGTCCTAGCACTGAACCCTGTGGAACTCCATAATTAACCTCAGTGTGTGAAGAGGACTCTCCATTTACTTGAACAAATTGGAGTCTATTAGATAGATATGATACAAACCACTGCAGTGCAGTACCTGTAATACCTACAGCATGTTCCAATCACTCTAATAGGATATTATGATCAACAGTATCGAACGCTGCACTGAGGTCTAGCAGGACAAGCACAGAGATGAGTCCACTGTCAGAGGCCATAAGAAGATCATTTGTAACCTTCACTAAAGCTGTTTCTCTGCTGTGATGAGCTCTGAAACCTGACTGAAACTCTTCAAATAAGCCATTCCTCTGCAGATGATCTGTTAGCTGTTTGACAACTACTCTTTCAAGGATTTTTGATATGAAAGGAAGGTTGGAGATTGGCCTGTAATTAGCTAAGACAGCTGGGTCTAGAGATTGCTTTTTAAGTAAGGGTTTAACTACAGCCACCTTGAAGGCCTGTGGTACATAGCCAATTATTAGAGATAGGTTGATTATATTTAAGGTTGAAGAATTAATTAATGGCAGGACTTCTTTAAGCAGTGTTGTAGGAATGGGGTCTAAAAGACACGTTGATGGCTTGGAGGAATTAATTATTGAAGTTAACTCAGAAAGATCGATTGGAGAAAAAGAGTCTAACTTAACATCAATGGTACTAAAAGTAGCTGTAGATAATATTACATCTGTGGGATGATTATTGGTAATTTTTTCTCTAATGATAAAAATTTTATTTCTGAAGAAGTTCATGAAGTCATTACTAGTTAACGTTAAAGGGATGGTTGGCTCAGTAGAGCTCTGACTTTTTGTCAGCCTGGCTACAGTGCTGAAGAGAAACCTGGGGTTGTTCTTATTTTCTTCAATCAGTGACGAATAGTAAGATGTTCTGGCTTTGCGGAGGGCTTTCTTATAAAGCAGCAAACTATTTCTCCAGGCTAAATGATGATCCTCTAAATTTGTGACACGCCATTTCCTCTCCAGCTTACGAGTTATCTGCTTTAGGCTACGTGTTTGAGAATTATACCACGGAGTCAGGTACTTCTGATTTGAGGCCTTAGTTTTCACCGGAGCTACAGTATCCAGAGTCGTACGTAGTGAGGAGGTAAAATTATTAACAAGATAATCGACCTCTGTTGGAGTAGCGTTCAGATAGCTGCTCTGCTCTATGTTGGTACAGGGCATTGAAGATGATAACAGTGGGTGGATTATATTCTTAAACTTAGTTACAGCACTTTCAGAAAGACATCTACTTTGATAAAGTCTACTCTCCACTGCTGTGTAATCAATCATTGTAAATGTAAATGTTATCAGGAAATGATCAGACAGCAGAGGGTTTTCAGGAAACACTGTTAAATGTTCAGTTTCTATGCCATATGTTAAAACAAGATCTAGAGTGTGATTAAAGTGGTGGGTGGGTTCTTTTACATTTTGAGAGAAGCCAATTGAGTCTAATAACAGATTAAATGCAATGTTGAGGCTGTCATTTTTAGCATCTACATGGATGTTAAAATCACCCACAATAATTATTTTATCTGAGCTGAGCACTAAATCAGATAAAAAGTCTGAGAAATCAGAGAGAAACTCTGTGTAAGGCCCAGGTGGACGATAGATGATAACAAGTAAGACTGGTTTCTGAGTTTTACAGCTGGGTTGGACAAGGCTAAGCATCAGGCTTTCAAATGAATTAAAAGTCTGTCTTGGTCTTTCGTTAATTAATAGACTGGTGTGAAAAATTGCTGCCACACCGCCCCCTCGGACTGTGCTTCGAGGTTTCTGGTAGTTAGAATGACTCGGGGGTGTTGATTCATTTAAACTAACATAATCATCCTGCTGTAACCAGGTTTCTGTAAGGCAGAGTAAATCGATTTGTTGGTCAATTATTAAGTCATGTACTAACAGAGACTTGGAGGAGAGAGACCTAATATTTAATAATCCACATTTCACTGTTTTACTCTTTGGTTCAGATGTGGATTCTGTATTGTTCTTTCTTTTTGATTTTTTATGTTTAAGTTTTTTATTGCTGGTTTTTGGTTTGTTTTAAAAAGAGAGCTAGGATTGATAACTAATTTATCAGTTAAATTTAAGCCTAGGATTGTGAGAGTTTGTGACTCGGACTTTGATTCTGAATTTCCTAGTTTGGATTAAACAAATGCAAATAAATTGAAATAAAGTTTTCCACCGGGGCATGCAGCCTCTATCTCTCGCCATACTCAGTGTTACAAAAGCACGAGTTTAACTAAGCACTTTGGTAAACACACACACACACACACACACACAAACAGATGGCATTTTTGGACATAAAAAGTAAAACTTTTTTTGGTTTAAAATTAGAAAAATGCTATTGATGATGAAAATTGTATATTTATAATAATTAAATAAGTTTTGAATTATTGAAAATTAATGAGTTATGAAATATGATAATTATATTAATATAATATTGTTTATTAATATCATATTTTTATGGCTACCATTTGTTTTATTACTTCCTTTATTACTTCCTAGGTCATAAATCATTTTACTGGGGGTCATAAATCACTCGTTTGACATAAGGGGTTTAATAGCCCTCCTTGGGTGTTGATACTGAGTGCTAAATTAACACCAATGGTAGATGGACAAGAAAAAGTGAAAGCCACCAAGTACTTAGTTTAGAAAAAAGAGGAGAAAAGAAGAGGAGAAACGAGTAAAAGATAAATGTAAACAGATGTGTCTTTGGCATTATGTATGACATGTATCCTGAAACAAGATAGCATTCATTAGTAGGGATAGTGAAAACTTCTGTTTACCTTTGTCAGCCAACTTGAGCCAGGAGCTGACTCCTGGCTCAAGTTGTGCTTTAACCTGAAACAAACTGGTGAACAGAAATAAAGAAGCCCAAAACACATCGGTGCACTGTGCGGGTCCGATCATTGCTAAGGTGGTGCCGAAACCTTGGCAGAGATGTCTGACCCTCAGGCCGCCCCTGCGCATGCAACCGCTCCAGTTTCTGGCCCAAATGTCGGTTGAGATGGCAGCTATGTCCGTGCAGCGGGCCAGAGACCACACCCACTCACTCACACCAACACATTCACTGAGTTTGTTCAGTACAACACCGAAACATGAAAATGCTGTAATGAATGAGACTCTGAATGATCTGAATCTTACAGTGTATAAAATTTTGACTTTAATAAATGCACATTACACTGCAAACGGGCAAACAGTGTGCACATTCATGCACGACACAGTCACTGTAACTGCAGCATCAGGACCCGATGGTAAATCCTGTTCAGCATACAGGTCAGCTGTTTGTAATAAAGCAGCTCTGCTCTGGATGATTTCTGCCTCCACCCGAGCTTTCAGTTTTAGCTGCAACTCTGACTGCAACCCTGAGAAAGACCCACAGGAACGACTGAAGGAGACACATGAGCGAGGGGAGCTCTGCAGGAGCAGCATGTGATGGAGTTTCCTGGATTTACCTGTTAATTATTTATAACAATGTTTTATGTTCTCCATCAGAGTCACAACAACAACTGGACACAAATGTTTCTCTATTTTTACATTTACATTAACAAGATGATTTTTTGATCTATCGATTTTGCACAGCAATCTTTTTCCAATTTGAAGAGAGAAATTGCATTTGGAGGCCTTCACTCTCAGCACGCCCAGCACTGAGAAATCATTCATCACAGCAGCATCTTTACGAGTCACTCAGTGCAATGGGCCGACATAATGCAGAGCACCTACAACTTTACTTCCACGCAGGTCGATTATCTTGTTAAAAGTCTTACATCCTCGCTGCGCACAACTCTGGAAAAGAAGGCAAAGAAATCTGTGGAGGCTGTGTGGCAGGCAGGAAAGAGAAGACAGGGTGTAAAACTCAGGAGGCAGCTTTACTGCTGAACGCCAAATAAACATAAAGTAGTTCAGGAGGAAACCATCTGTGGCAGCTTTTGTGTTGCTGATACGACACAGAGGCACTCAGTTTGGTGCAGTTTCACTTTTATTGTTTCACACGCGTGTACACTTCTTGGTCTGCACTCCAGTCCAGCTGCTACCTCAGCCCCACACCCCTCATCCCCAACAAGGGGAGGCACGATTAATCAGCCTCTCCACGATCTGCCCCTGAACCCACCGGACCCACAGGACCACCCCTCCCCTGCAGCTGAGCCACAGACCACAACCCAGAGCCGGAGCACAGACAAGGAGGGATGCTGCATGAGGACGAACATGACAAAGAGCAAAGACTGAAACAATATATGCACACAGGATAACAAGGGGAAGGGAACATGTGGGAGCACAGCTAATTAGAGACAAAGTAGAACTAGACACACGAAACAAGGAAGAAACAGAAGACAGGAACAGAAGCGCAGACTTGATACAAACACAGAGACGAGCCTGAGGCACACACAGAAACACTGCGATCCATAACAGAGAACTGACAGGACAACAGAGCATACAGAACCATAACACAAAGATAACCAAGAACTAGAAAAACCTAAAACGCTGAGTCCTGAGGTTGCTTTGCTGTGCCTTCGGGTCGAGTAACGAGTGCTGACTGTCTTTTGTGCCTATGGGCCAAATGGAAGTTCAGAGTAGCCAACCCTTCTGGAAGTGCTAAAGGTGCCTCTGCCGAAGAGCCATTGTCCTGATGGGGAACCTCAACGCTCACATGAACAACAACAGTGAGACCTGGACGGGTCATTGAACCACCAAAGTCCATCCAATATATAACAACCACCACGTTCAGCTTTCACTGAGAAACCAGCGATCGAACGATGAAGCCCAAACTAAAGGAGCCATGCGTGCAACAACAAAAGCTCGTCAGTTTTTGGCACTATGTTCTTTTCAACATACTGCGGCTGCAGTATACATGCACATACATGGGCTTTGGGCCCTATCACAAAACCGATCAGAATCAGAATGTCTTTATTGTCATTGTCACAGGTTAGAGCTGGGCGATATAAGATTTTTTCATATCACGATATGTTTTTTTCATTTCAGGCGATAACGATATATAGTCACAACCCACGCTTTTTATTTAAAACTTTTAACTCATTGATCAATCCTTGTCCAGAAACGCCTAGATTGGCTTCCTTAGCCCTTTGTGAAAAATTTTTAACTCATTTTACAGGCAGAATCTTATCTCTTAGAGTCTCACACCCCCCTGTGATGAGTCAGGCTCCAGCATTAAGATGCTCTACTAACCTCAATCAGTTTAATCCAGTTTCGCTTCCTACTCTTAAGGGTATAGTTGATCACCTAAAAAACTCAAACGCTGCTCATGACATCCTTCCATCTCGCATTATTAAAGACGGGTTTAACATTATCGGGCCCTGTATCTTATCATTAATTAACCTGTCACTGTTATCGGGTTGTGTTCCAGCTGCCTTTAAACACGCTGTAGTGCAACCTTTACTCAAAAAGAGCTCCCTTGATCAGAATGACCTCGCTAACTTTAGACCTATTTCTAAGCTCCCATTTCTGTCTAAAATCCTAGAGAAGATTGTTCATTCCCAACTTCAAGCTTATTTGGATGCAAATAATATCGGGGAAAAATTCCAGTCGGGGTTTAAGCCACGCCATAGCACAGAAACTGCATTACTGAGAGTCTTTAATGATCTTCTCTCAATTGCTGATTCAGGGCGCCCTGTGGTATTAATTTTGCTTGATTTGTCCTCTGCTTTTGATTTGGTGGACCATAGTGTCCTTTTAATGAGGCTTGAGCATCTGGTGGGAATCACAGGCAGTGCCCTTAGCTGGTTTAAATCCTATCTCTCAGAAAGGTCCTTTTCTGTCACCATGGGTACCTATGCCTCCTCCATTGCCCCTGTTACCTCTGGTGTCCCCCAGGGGTCTGTGCTGGGTCCCATGCTGTTTTCATTATATTTGTTACCCTTGGGTCGAATCCTTGATAAATACAATTTCTCTTTTCACTTTTATGCGGATGACATTCAAATCTATTTTGAACTAGCTGAGGATGTCACGTCGTCATTGCAACACTTCTCTGATTGTATGAATGAAGTTAAAAACTGGTTACTGAGCAATTCTCTTATACTAAATGATAAGAAGACTGAAATTCTAATCTTTGATACTCCCTTCTCCCGGGCTGAATCAACTGGTATTTTTGGGCCCTTTGCTGATTCCCTTTCTGACACTGTGAGGGACCTGGGTGTTGTCTTGGATAGTTCCTTCAAGTTGGACAAACATGTGTCCTCCGTAGTTAAATCGAGTTTCTATCAACTACGTCTAATCTCTAAGGCCAGGCCCTACATACCACGTAAGGACCTGGAGAAACTTATCCATGCCTTTGTTACATCAAGGTTAGATTATTGTAATTCCCTGTATACTGGTCTCCATTCTGCCCTCATTCATAAACTGCAGCTTGTTCAAAATGCGGCTGCGCGTCTCTTAACTGGAACTGGCAGGTTTGAGTCTATTACTCCAGTTCTTTCCGACCTGCACTGGCTCCCTATTAAATTTCGTATTGATTTTAAAATTTTATTGCTCACTTTTAAAATCATAAACAACACCGCGCCCAGCTATCTTACGGATCTCCTCAGTTTTTATATCCCTGGGAGAGCGCTTAGATCAGCAGGCCAAATGCTCCTGGTGCAACCGAGATCTCGGCTCAAGACCAGAGGTGGCCGCGCATTCGCCGCTGTCGCACCCTACCTCTGGAATAACCTCCCCCTAGCTATTCGGGCGTCTGATTCAATTCAATCTTTTAAATCTCGATTAAAAACTTATTTGTTTAGCCTTGCCTTCCCCAGCTCTTAGAGCCCACATCCTTAGTGTATTGGAACTTATTTTTATTACTTCTTAATGATTATAATGTTTTAACCTTCAGCCTTTCGGGTTGTGCCTACTATGCCTGGTCTATTATTGGTTAGTTATGTCACCTGCCTGTTAGTATATTTTATGTGTATTTTGTATTTTATGCTTTATATTTGTATTTATTATTGCTCTTAACTCATTTTGTGAAGCACTTTGGCATACCTGTGGTTTTTAAATGTGCTATATAAATAAAATTGTATTGTATTGTATTGTATATCACGATATAAGCCAAATAACTATATTTGTAAGATTTAAATGTGCCGTTGCTCACAAGTAAAATGTGAAATAATCTGCAGCTTGTTTTGATTTAAATATTTATTTCCCATAATAAGTTCAACAGGGTAGATGTACTTAAGGAACATGAGACTTCAGTTTCAGATAAATAAAGGCAAATATTGCAAACTACACAAAAGGCAGCCGCTAAAGCGTTTAAGTTTCAAAATAGAACAAACAAAACAGACTACTAAATTGTCAATTCCACTTAGAAACAAAGTTTTAATTCTAAAAATAAATCTTAGTTCGTTTTACAGAAGAAAAGACAAAATTGACTAACTTTTGTCAATATCAAATAAACTGAGAACTAAAAGGAAATTCTCAATCTCTCCTTGTTGTATAGCTTAACTTTTCAAACAGTTTTAACAGTGACTTTAGTCTGACAAAAGCCGAATGACGAATTAGCGCTTTCAGTCAGAGATTGAGCATGCACCGGTTTATTGTATTTCCAAACTTGCTTTTGGCACAATTTACAGTGCGCGCTACTCGACTTGAAATAGCTGAAATACCTTCACACTACGGAACTTCTATGGCTCTTCCGTTCGATAAGCTCTCCGGAATTGGAACCATCATCGTTTTTTTCTTCGGTAACCTTCGCTCACGCTCTTGGTTGATTTTTCTCTAGTCGGCAAACTCATTTCCTTCATTACCGGGGCAGCCCGGCTGCAAAAACAAATACACATGTGCGGCTTGGCACTTGTGCTGTACGTAACAAGTCACGTGACGTGACGCTGCGGCTGTGATTGGTTTGGCTCTGCGCTACTCAATTTGGATTGGCTGTTCTTTTTTTTTTTTTTTAAGAGGACAAGAGAGATGAGGCCTATCGCAATAGTTAAATTTTTCTATCGAGAAAAAGTTATTTCGCAATACATATCGTTATCGTTTTATCGCCCAGCTCTATCACAGGTACAACGAAATTAAATGGTAAATAGCCTGTATTTGTATAGCGCTTTACTTGTCCCTAAAGACCCCAAAGCACTTTACACGTTCAGTCATCCAGACATTCACACACTGGTGATGGCAAGCTACATTGTAGCCACAGCTGCCCTGGGGCGCACTGACAGAGGCGAGGCTTCCAGACACTGGCGCCATCGGGCCCTCTGACCAGGGCTGGACTGGGACAAAAAATCGGCCCGGGCATTTTGACTACAGACCGGCCCACCAGGTATTATAGGAAAAACCATAAATCCTTTGAATGAAAATGTGATGTACACGGTCTTGTTGGTATATATGTATCAGTCTAATAAACTTAAACCTACACCATCCTCCCTATTCTGGTATTCTAAACAGTACCCGAAAGTACTGTTTAGAATACTTGGTCGAGTTAACCTCCTGACCTATCTACAACACATGGTGAAAACCTGAAATTAAGACAGAGAAGACTAGAGGTGAGACATGATCATTACTGATTACTGATGACAGATTTAGATATATTTTCATAAACCATTCATTTGCCACATCAATAAACAGCATGACAGGGCAAAATATTTTTTCTAACATGGCAACCTTTAAAAAGTGAAAGGAGACAGAAAGACAGGTGAGGAGGAATAAAACTTAATTGACTTTTTGATGGCATTTTACAAACAGTACTGGTACAGAATCTAGAAAATGTGGGAAAATACTGGCATCATATACAGTACTTAGCTACTTCTGAAGAAATTATGAAAGGGACCCTAAAAAAATTACTATGTACAATAATGGATTTCTATACATTTTACATCAGATGAAAACGTTTTTTGTAAGATTCAGATAATTATTTATTAAAAGCGAGACATTTTAAATGAGAATAAGAAAGAAAAGTATTTCTTTGTGCCCCCCTCTCCCTGTTAATGCCCTACCTGGCCCCCTGGCAACACTTTGCTAGACCCGCCCCTGCACAGTTACCAGCTGTCAGCTACTTAGAAAAGGATACTGGTGTTATTTTTCTCTCAGAAACAGTTCATAACTTCCCTTCAACTCATTCATGTCACCTAAAAGGTAAACCTGTTTCTCCATCACCTGTTCAGCTCTCACCACATATCCAAACCGATATCATGACCAGCAGCTTTACAGCTGTGGCCCCAGCAAACATCAGCTGATACTAGAAATTAATATTAAATAAATTCTAACAACAGCTGATCAAGCTTAAACGTGCTGCTGTTGTTTAGCGCGACATCCGCTGGTTTCTTCTTTCTGGCGCAAAGTGGGCGATAAACAAACAAGAGAGAAAAGCTGATCAGCTGATCATTGATCAGTTTCATGATTGAAGTAGAAACAGGAGAGGGAGGGGGAGAGAATGAGAGAAGAAGAGGCAGCTGTGCAGCAAAGACACAGAATAACTCCAGCTTTGTGTCTTTTTCATTCTAGCTGAAGTCCGGGACAAACTGTGTTTCTTTTTAGCTCAATACGAACGTGTAATATTTTCTCTGAATATGAGACAATTCTGTTTTTTACGGGAAGGTTGGAAACTCTAATAACTAACCTTATAAATAAAATAAGATAAAACAAGTTCAACATCAATAATATCATAGCACCCGCCCAGCAGTATATAAACTCCGTCATGCTAGCTAGTACGCAGTACCAGTTTTTGTAACTGACTGTAAAAAGTCAGCACAACGAAAATAAACTCCGCCTAAACTTGGCAGTCTATCTATACCCAGATAGACTGCAGGTCATAACTTCTTACCTGAAGTTCAGTTCACCGCCTCGGGGCTCTGCTCCTCCTGCCTTTCTGTCATCCACCTGCCAGCGTGTTGCATCTGCTGGCCTCCACCACTTGCTAATGTTACTGAATCTGTGGAAGCTCCGCAATAGCCACCACCAAACAATTGAGTTATTTTTACACATCTCCCAGCATCCGGCCAATCCACCACCTTTCAGTGTTTATACTGTTACGGAAAAAAAAACGAAAAAACAAAAAAAACAAAAAAACAAAACCCATCGGTCCACCGGGCAAATGCCCGGTATGCCCGATGGCCAGTCCAGCTATGCCTCTGACCACCACCAGTAGGCAACGGGTGAAGTGTCTTGCCCAAGGAAGGCGAACTCCCAACTCTTGAGCCACGATCGCCCCATAAAATGGTCCCCGATCAGTGCATCATCCCTAACAGTATCAAAATATAAACTAGAAAGCGAAAATTTCAGAAGAAATTTTAAGTGTGCCTATGCCGCTGGTAATCAGTGTAGTTTGCCATTCATACAGCTACAGAGAGCAAAACTCAGCAGAGCAGCCATTCTCCACCATGAACTATGGTAAAAACAAACACCGCTCGCGCTTCACAGATGACAGCTTACAGTTTTGGGTAAAGATGAAGTGACTTTGTACAGCCCCGATTTGCAGACGCTGTGCACATAGTTTCATGAGCAGAAGTCCCATTGTACCACGGCAGACCCGACAATGTTTGCATGAACACGCTTTGAAGCATTACGTTATGGACCACTTTTCACACATGGTTGGTGTACCCACACAGCCGGCTGTAGCTTTTCAACTCACAGCCTGACACACACCCAAAAAACAGCCGAGAGAGCACAGACTACGCCAGAGAGGCGTGATTGCAGATGCCGCTCAGGTGGGTCCACCTCCCCTGCAGCGGCACTGCAGACCACGCCCCGCCACACACATCAATCACGTAAAATAAATATTTATGCACTTTTGCATTCACTTTTTGTTTTTTGTTATTTTTACACAGTGTTCTGAATGATTAACAATGGTCTACAGCCAATCTTGTGTATTATTATACAAACTTTGGTTGTAAGATGCCCTACCTGGCCCCCTGGCAAAAGCTTTGCTAAATCCGCCCCTGCACAGTTACCAGCTGTCAGCTAAATAAAAAAGGAGCTTGGTGTTTATTTCTCTCAGAAACAGTTCATAACTTCCCTTCAACTCATTCATGTCACCTAAAAAAAAGGTAAACCTGTTTCTCCATCACCAGTTCAGCTCTGATGATTCGGTAAGGTCATCTCCTGGTTTCCACCAGCCGCTTCTACAGCTGTGGCTCCAGCAAACATCAGCTGATACTAGAAATTAAAATCAAATGAATTCTAACAACAGCTGATCAAGCTTAAACGTGCTGCTGTTGTTTAGCGCGATAAACAAGAGCGAAAAGCCGATCATTGATCAGTTTCATGATTGAAATTGCAAGAGGCGAGAGAATGACAGGGGAGGTTTCGTAACGACAGAATAAATCGTAATATTTTCTCTGAATGTGGGACGATTCCGTTTGTACGGCAACTCTCACGAACTAACCCTTATGAATAAAATAAAGTTCAACGTCAGTAACTTAGCGCGCACACAGCTATATAGAAACTCCCGTCGTGCTAGCTAGCACGCAGTACGATTGGAAAAGGTCAGCACAACGAAAATAAACTACACCTAAACTCGGTTTATATCTGACCCAAATAGAGTGCAGTTCATAACTTCTTACCTGAAATTCAGTTCACCTCACGCTCCTGCCTTAGGTTTCCCTGATCCACGATTGACCTCCGCATTAGCTACCACCAGTCGATCGGCGGTCGCCTCGCCGCCTCGTATGTCTCGTTCCTCGCATGTTCTTTCTGACACACACCGGTGGATAGCTGCCCTCGGTTGTAGCTCCGCGTTAGCCAAGACCAAACAACTCAGTTATTTTTTCCACATCGACCAGCATCATCGGTCCATATAAACGAAAAATAAGTCCAGCTAAGACACAGACTGTTGGCGACCGATCGGGTGAAGAAACGAGCATCAGCAGTATCACTGTAAGCTAAGCCCGGGTGCTCGAAGGGTCGCTAGCTAGCTACGCTAGCTAGTTAGCCGGCTAGCAGCAACATCGTCAGACAACTGTTGCTAATATGGGATGTCTTGATAAAACGAGCAGATATTTGAAGTTTACACACCTACATTCTCGCCTGAAAATATCTTGAAAATTTATTTTGTGACCTAGAAACACTAATAAAAGACATTTAAAACGAAGACGTGTCCGCCATTGTTTAACTCGGCAGAGGTGTGCTATGAATTGTGGGATATGGAGTTTTCCACCAAGCATTGCGGTTACCGCAACTATTCAATGGTTCGCGCAACCTTAAAACTTCCAATGGTTCCTGAAAGCAGCGAGGCTGTGCGCACCATTGATATTGTCGTCATTACGGTATCCAAATAAGGGTAGACAGGATGTACCACTCCTGGCATACCACTAGAGAGAGCCAACACACCACAAATGAAGTTCGAAATTTGTTTCAATGGGACCAAAAGATGGAGCCAACACACCACAAATGAAGTCTGTTTCTATGGCGCCAAAAGAAGAATCTTTCTAAATTTGCACTAAAATATTAATATTTAAAAAACTATAAAAGTCATGAACACCAAAAGTCATACCATACTAGTCCAGCTCCAGCCGCACAAAATGATCTAACATATGTAACCCTATTGTCAAAACTGTTTGGCAGAGAAGCGCGGGAAAATTTTCACTAAAATATTAATATTTAAAAAACTATAATAGTCATAAACACCAAAAGTCATAGCACACCATTCCTGATCCAGCCGCACAAAATGAGGTAACATATATGAAGCTTGTCTCAAAACTGCGGGGCGAGATTCGCGGCGAAATTTTAGGCGGAAAAAGGAAAATAATAATAACTAGAAAAATTTGCATTTCCTGCGAAAATGCTGTGTGGATGCCTTAACGCTGAAGCTGTCTGCTGAAAAGATGAAAAAGATGAAAAGTTGCAAAGAGTTGTATGCTGGTGAAAAAAAAAACATTGCTCTGAGCAGGATTCGAACCTGGCCCTCCTGGGCTCAAGGCAGCAACTCATCTCACTGTTCCAAACTCACTCTGACAAAGAAAGAGATGGAAAGACTGACAATGATGGTGGAATGAGCAGAAGCTGCTGAGAATTGTCATGAAAAACGTAAAAGGGCTGAAAATTTTGCAGAAAAGAGGCAAAGAAGCAGAACATTGCGCTGAAAAGAGGTGAAATTGCTGAAAAATTTGCAGAAAAGAGGTGAATCAGCAGAATTTCTGCAAAAAAGAGACTAAGAAGCAGAACGTTGCGCTGAAAAGAGGTGAATCAGCACAATTTCTCCTGAAAAGAGGCAGAACAACCTGGTTCTGCTCAAATTCACCAATCAGAGGTACTGCTTCTGTCTGCCTCATCAGGCTGTGTACTTGTATATATTTCTGCAATTTTATTGTGCTGATAAGAGGTGAAAAGGCTGAAAATTTTGCAGAAAAGAGGTGAATCAGCAGAATTTCTGCAGAAAAGAGGCAAAGAAGCAGAAACTTGCGCTGAAAAGAGATGAATCAGCAGAGTTTCTGCTGAAAAGAGTTTTTTTTTCTGAAAACAGACAAAAAAGCAGGAATTTGTGCTGAAAAGGGGTGAAGAAGCTAAAGTATACCAAATCAAAGTATTTGTGCCAAAACATAGTGTTTCTGCCATATTGTGGTACTACTACATTACAACATGAATACAGATTAAAGATGAAAGAAACTGGCAACAAATTCCTCCACTACAAACCAGTCTGATACCACTTGTTTGCAGTGTTCACGTTTACCAAGGCACTACCCAAAAGGCGCCACAAGAGGGCACTCCAACACAAGAGATGACTTATGTACACTGATGCACTTAGTAACAGTCAGCCTCCTTGAATTGGCAGAAATACTGTGATTTAGTAGTAATACTATAACATAACAGATATACTGTGATGTTGCAGACATAGTATGTTTTTGCACTACTCATTTGTAGTGAAAAAAAAAATGTTGACTATGGTGGGATTGAACCCACGACCTTTGAGCTGCAGAGCCGTGTCATTACTAATTGCGCCACCTGGGAGGGGTGCGGGCGTCTGAAAAACAAAGAGATCAGCAATCAGAAATAGATCGCGGTGAGAGGCGAAAAACGCCGGTTTTTGGTGTTACAAAACGTCATGTAACTCAAAAACTAGGAGGGCTAGCAGCATAATTCTCGTACTGGGTGAATCAGCGGACTTTGGTGTACTTTGACTGCGATTTTCATTGCTCTTTGTACCTCCGTCGCGGAGATATGACGAGAGAAGAAACGGCTTCATTTTCGGATTTTGAAAACTGAGAGGAGGGCAGATTTCCACCCCTCAAACAAACGTAATTCATTGCTCAACGGTAAGATAATTGTAAAAACTGCTTCCACTGTGAGTGTCAGGAGTGTCTGAAGATATATTGGCACAAGCCTCATGTCCTAACTTTGCTTTGTTAAGGAGATATGGCGATTTAAAAATGCCTCCCGTTACAGAATTTCAGCTCTGAATTTCAAAACCTCCCCATAGACTTTGAATGGGGACTTGTCACACCTTGTGTCACTTCGAGGCAAATTGTGAAAAAACGGTGAATCTCACAATAAAGATAGTGACATTGTCTGAAAGCCAGCAAAAATACCTACGTTTTGATGTATAATTTGTGGGGATTGAGTGAAAATTGAGCGAGTAGCAAGAAGTTGTTCAGACATGAAGAGAAAATTCAGAACAGACCAGCACTCTCTCTGAGTTAATTGCACAGAATTGTGGAATTTTCCAATTTATTTCAATGGGATGGGACAAATTAAAGGAAAAAAGTGTAATATTTTAAAAAGTATAATAGTAATAAACACCAAAAGTCATAGCAGGAATTAGCAGAAAGAGCAGAACAGTTTAGAGTTTGAATGGAGAAAATCGGCAGAAAACTGAGGGAGTAGTTAAGCGGTGAAGAACGGACCAACTTGAAGAATAAAGAATAAAGAACTAGAAAATTTGCATTTCCTGCGAAAATGCTGTGTGGATGCCTTAACGCTGAAGCTGTCTGCTGAAAAGCTGAAAAGTTCCAAAAAGTTGCATGATGGTGGAAAAAAGAAAGTCACCCTGAGCAGGATTTGAACCTGGCCCCCCTAGTCCAAAGGCAGCTACTCATCTCACTGAGCCAAACACATTCACATGAAGAAGAAGTGGACAGACTGACAATTCTGCTGAAATTAGCAGAAGCTGCTGAGAATTGTGCTGATGAGAGGTGAAAAGGCTGAAAATTTTGCAGAAAAGAGGTGAATCAGCAGAGTTTCTGCTGAAAAGAGTTTTTTCTTTCTGAAAACAGCCAAAAAAGCTGGAATTTGTGCTGAAAAGGGGTGAAAAAAAATGAACATTTTGCTGAAAAGGGGTGAAGAAGCTAAAGTATAGCAAATCAAAGTTTTTGTGCCAAAACATAGTATTTCTGCCATATTGTGGTATTTGTGCCACAAAAGTTAGTACTTTACAACATGAATACGGATTAAAGATGAAAGAAACTGGCAACAAATTCCTCCACTACAAACCAGTCTGATACCACTTCTTTGCAGTGTTCACGTTTACTAAGGCACTTCCCAAAAGGCGACACAAGAGGGCACTCCAACACAAGAGATGACCTATGTACACTGATGCACTTAGTAACAGTCAGCCTCCTACTTAACCACTACGTAATACAGCGATATTACAGTGTACAAATTCACATAAATTTGCAGGGGGAACAAACAAAGCAGGAACAAGCACAAAACAATAAAATAACTGGGCTGTCATAGCTATCGCTAACTAGCACATACGCTAAAGGTAACTAAAACCAATACACACAACTAGCAGGGTAAAGATCTTAAGCATGGAACATTAACTCACGTTTATGTGACCCACACCATCCCCAACAAATACAGGATGGGCTATTTGCTCCCCTTCCCAGCAGCTCTCTCCTCAATCGTTAGCCCAGGAACGAAGGAAGACCATCTAGCTCAGAAGTCCCATGAATTCCCTCACTGCTCAGAGGCTGCTGGGTAATGTAGCTCACACTAACACAGGTTTTTCTACAAGCACAAATACTATAACATAGCAGAAATACTGTGATTTTGTTGAAGTACTATGCTTTAGGACAAATACTATGATTTGGTAGAAATACTATGTTTTAGGACATATACTATGATTTGGCTCAAATACTATGATATAGCAGCAATACTATGTTTTGGTACAAATGCTGTGCTTAGGCACAAATATTATGATTTGGCAGACACTATGATTTAGCAGAGATAATATGATTTGGCAGAAATTCTAAACTTTGGCACAAATACTATAATTGAGTACTTTAAGATAAGAGAAATACTATGGTTTAGCAGAAATACAATGTTTTTACAGAAACACTGTAATTTCACTCAAATACTATGAAAGAGCAGTAATACTATGATTTGGCAGAAATACTGTGTTTCAGTACAAATACTATGATTTGGCAGAAATACTATGACTTAGAAGTAATACTATAACAAAAGGGATTCCTCAAAATACTATGAAATTGCAGTAATTGTATGATTTGGCAAAAATACTGTACTTTGTACAAATACAATGCTTTGGTACAAATACTATGGTTTGATTTGAATACTATGATTTGGCACGAGTAGTATGATTTAGTACAAATACTACGAATTGGCAGAAATACTGTGACTTAGTAGTAATACTATAACATAACAGATATACTGTGATTTTGAAGACATAGTATGTTTTTGCACATATGCTACGATTTCGCTCAAATACTATGAAATTGCAGTAATACTATGGTTTTGAAGGAATACTATGATTTGGTAGAAAAACTATGCCTTAGTAGTAATACTATAACATAACAGATATACTATGATTTTGCAGACAGTCTATGTTTTTGCACAACTAGCACAATGTGGCAGAAATACTATGATTTGGCAGACAGTCTATGTTTTTGCACAACTAGCACAATGTGGCAGAAATACTATGATTTGGCACAAGTACTATGATTTAGTAGAAATACTCTTATTGGCACAAATACTATGTTTCAGTACAAATACTATGATTTGGCAATAATACTGCGTTTCAGCACAGCTACTGAGATTTGATTGAAATACTATGATTTAGAAGAAATACTGTGACTTCGTAAAAATACTACTATGTTTTGGTTCAAATACTATGATTTGGCACAAGTACCATGATTTAGTACAAATACTACATATTGGCAGAAATACTGTGACTTACTAGTAATACTTTAACATAACAGATATACTGTGATTTAGCAGACATAGTATGTTTTTGCACATATACTACGATTTCGCTCAAATAATATGAAATTGCAGCAATACTATGATTTTGAAGGAATACCATGATTAGGTAGAAATACTATGCCTTAGTAGTAATACTATAACATAACAGATATACTGTGATTTAGCAGACATAGTATGATTTTGCACAAATACTACGATTTCACTCAAATACTATGAAATTGCAGTAATACTATGGTTTTGAAGGAATACTATGATTTGGTAGAAATACTATGCCTTAGTAGTAATACTATAACATAACAGATATACTGTGATTTTGAAGACATAGTATGTTTTTGCACATATGCTACGATTTCGCTCAAATACTATGAAATTGCAGTAATACTATGGTTTTGAAGGAATACTATGATTTGGTAGAAATACTATGCCTTAGTAGTAATACTATAACATAACAGATATACTATGATTTTGCAGACAGTCTATGTTTTTGCACAACTAGCACAATGTGGCAGAAATACTATGATTTGGCAGACAGTCTATGTTTTTGCACAACTAGCACAATGTGGCAGAAATACTATGATTTGGCACAAGTACTATGATTTAGTAGAAATACTCTTATTGGCACAAATACTATGCTTCAGTACAAATACTATGATTTGGCAATAATACTGCGTTTCAGCACAACTACTGAGATCTGATTGAAATACTATGATTTAGAAGAAATACTATGACTTCGTACAAATACTACTATGTTTGGGCACAAATACTATGATTTGCTATAAATACTATGATTTGGCACATATACTATAATCAGCAGATATACTGTAACATAACAGAAATTTTAATTGGGCACAAATAACATGATCTGCCACAAATACCATGATTTGGCAAAAAAAATACCATGATTTGGCACAAATACAATGATATGGCAGAAATACTATGATTGGGTACAAATACTATGATTTGGCACAAGTACTATGACTTAGTACAAATACTATGATTTGGCACAAATACTATGATTTAGCAGAAATACTATGTTTTAATATAAATAATATCTTTTGACAGAAATTTCTGCTAAAAGGTACTATTTCTGCTTTTTAGCAGAAATACTGCAATTTTACATAAATACTATGATTTGGGATAAATACTATGATTTGGCAGATATACTATATTCAGCACATATACTATAACATAACAGAAATACCTCCACCTACTAGTAATACTATAACATATCAGAAATGTCATGATTTGACACAAAAACCATGATTTGGCACAAATACCATGATTTGGCAAAAATACTATGATTACCCAGAATTACTATGATTGAGCAGAAGTACTTAGATGTAGTAGAAGGACTTTGATTTAGCAGAAATACTATTATGGAGGAGTAATACTTTAACATGGGAGAAATTATGATACACACACACATACACAGAGCCTAAAGGGAACAGTGGCTGTTAAGAGTCTGGGCTTGGTATATCTAGGTCAGCTAAATTGGCTGCACCTGCTGTAATCAGCCCTTACACACACAGACACAGAGAAGTATGAGTCTTCTTCAGTGTATTTCTCACATTCAGGACTCCCCTCGAACAAATGGCCATAATTTCCTAACCGTAGGGGCTAGAATGCTCATTCTGACACCGTTTTGTTCAGAAGAGATGGGGGAATCTGCAGGTCTTCATAATTCAGAGATAAAATATAAATTATTGAAGATATATGACTTGTAATACACTGTAACTGAGTAGAGGCAAAGCAAAACTGCCTTGACTTGCCCTCAAACAACGTTTTGTAACTCTAAATCTATATGGAGCATCAAAATGATTCTTTCACCGTAAGAAACAGCAGGCTTTGGTGAACAGTCATGGGAATTTTCAGGTCTCTGTGGAAATCCATCAAAAAGATCTGACGAGAGAAAAAAAGTTGCTCATTTCCAGAGTTTGAAATCTGAAGAGATCTGAGCAAGCCATGAATTTCCTACCCTCAAACAAATGTAATTCATGGCCAAATGGTAATAGGTGAGAAAAAAATTCTTGAATTGTGAGCATCAGGGGTGTCTGAAGATATATTGGCACAAGCGTCATGTCTCAACTTTGTTTCATTAAGGAGATATGACGATTTGAAAATGCCTGTCATTAGAGAAATCCAGCGCTGATTTTGAACAAACTCTCCATTGACTCTCTAAGGAGACTTTACAGACTTTGTGTTGCTCTGAGGAGATGTGCCAAAATTCTGTAAGTCCGACAACAATGATAGTGACAATTAATGAAAGCCAGCAAAAATACCTACGTTTTGATGTATAATTTGTGGGGGTTGAGTGGAAATTGAGCGAGTTGCAAGAAGTTGTTCAGACAAGAAGAGAAAATTCAGAAATTTCCACTGTCCACTCTGAGTTAATTGCATAGCAACCATAACAACGCATGTATTTTCTGAAAAATCACAATTTTGCAACTGAAAACTTAAAGAGGTATGAAATTAAAATGGTAGAAGATCTGAAAAAGCTGAATCATACAGGAATAGCCCAATAATCTGAGAACATTTTAAAGTTTGAATGGAGTTTCTGGGTGAAAGTATGAGGAAGTAGTTAAGTTTCAAAAAAAAGCAAGTTTTAGCAGAATTTCTGAAGATTTCCATTCATTTCAATGGGACAAATTAAAGGAAAAAAGTGTAATATTTTAAAAAGTATAATAGTAATAAACACCAAAAATCATTGCCGGAAAGAGCAGAAAGAGCAGAACAGTATAGAGTTTGAACTGAGAAAATCGGCTGAAAACTGAGGAAGTAGTTAAGTGCCAAAAAGTGTACGGAAGCAACTAGAAGAATAACTAGAAAAAATTGCATTTCCTGCGAAAATGCTGTGTGGATGCCCTAACGCTGAAGCTGTCTGCTGAAAAGCTGAAAAAGTAGCAAAAGTTGTATGGTTGTGAAAAAAAATGTTGTCCTAAGCAGGAATTGAACCTGGCCCTCCTGGGTTCAAGGAAGCAACCATACTCACTGTGCCAAACTCACTCTGACGAAGGAAGAGATGGAGAGACTGACAATTATGGTGGAATGAGCAGAAGCTGCTGAGGATTGTCCTGATAACACATAAAAGCGCAGCAAATTTCGCAGAAAAGAGGTAAATAAGCAGAATTTCTGCAGAAAAGATGCAAAGAAGCAGAACATTGCGCTGAAAAGAGGTGAATCAGCACAATTTCTGCTGAAAAGAGGCAGAACAACCTGGTTCTGCTCAAATTCACCAATCAGAGGTACTGCTTCTGTCTGCTTCATCAGGCTGTGTACTTGTATATATTTCTACAAATTTATTGTGCTGATAAGAGGTGAAAAGGCTGAAAATTTTGCAGAAAAGAGATGAATCAGCAGAATTTATGCAGAAAAGAGGCAAAGAAGCAGAACGTTACGCTGAAAAGAGGTGAATGAGCAGAATTTCTGCTGAAAAGTGGCAAAGAAGCAGAACATTGCGCTGAAAAGAGGTGAATGAGCAGAATTTCTGCTGAAAAGAGGCAGAAGGTTCTGTATGTAGAAAAAGAAACACGATGAACCATGTGTGAAATAAATAAAGAAATGAAATGAAAGAACAACCTGATTCTGCTCAAATTCACCAATCAGAGTTACTGCCTCTGTCTGCTGTCTGGGTACTTGTATGTATTTCGGTCCATATTAGAAAAGCTGCTAAAATTATAAAACTTTGCAAAATTGTAATAAATGATCAATATAAATGACAGGTCTGTGATAGTGTATAAATTAATAGTGAAAAAACAAATTTTGACCAAGGTGGGATTGAACCCACGACCTTTGAGTTGCAGAGCCGTGTCATTACTGATTGCGCCACCTGGCAAGGGGGCGGGCGGCTGAAAAACATAGACATGAGCAGTCAGAAAATAGATCGCGGTGAACGGCGAAAAACGCCGGTTTTTGGAGTTACAAAACGTCGTGTAACTCAAAAACTAGGAGGGCTAGCAGCATAATTCTTGTACTGGGTGAATCAGCGGACTTTGGTGTATTTTGACTGCGATTTTCATAGCTCTTTGTACCTCCGTCGCGGAGATATGACGAGAGAAGAAACGGCTTCATTTTCAGAGTGTGAAAACTGAGAGGAGGACAGATTTCCACCCCTCAAACAAACATAATTTATGGCTCA
This sequence comes from Pelmatolapia mariae, assembly GCF_036321145.2. NCBI lineage: Eukaryota > Metazoa > Chordata > Actinopteri > Cichliformes > Cichlidae > Pelmatolapia > Pelmatolapia mariae. The sequence goes on from NC_086233.1 coordinate 304,482, forward strand.
ACGGTAAGACGAATGTAAAAACTGCTTCCACTGTGAGTGTCAGGAGTGTCTGAAGATATATTGGCACAAGCCTCATGTCCTAACTTTGTTTTGTTAAACAGATATGACGATTTGAAAATCCCTCTCATTAGAGAATTTCAGCTCTGAATTTCAAAACCTCCGCATAGACTTTGAATGGGAAGTAACCAGAACATGTGTCACTTCGAGGCAAATTGCGAAAAAACGGTAAATCTCACAATAAAGATAGTAACATTGTCTGAAAGCCAGCAAAAATACCTACGTTTTGATGTATAATTTGTGGGGGTTGAGTGGAAATTGAGCGAGTAGCAAGAAGTTGTTCGGACATGAAGAGAAAATTCAGAACAGACCAGCACTCACTCTGAGTTAATTGCATAGCAACCATAGCAACGCATGTATTTTCTGAAAAATCACAATTTTGGAACTGAAAACTTAAAGAGAGATAAGATTAAAACGGTAGAAGATCTGAAAAAGCTGAATCACACAGGAATAGCCCAATAATCTGAGAACATTTTAAAGTTTGAATGGAGTTTCTAGGTGACAGTATGAGGAAGCAGTTAAGTTTCAAAACCAAGAAAGTTTTAGCAGAATTGTGGAAGTTTTCCATTCATTTCAATGGGACAAATTAAAGGAAAAAAGTGTAATATTTTAAAAAGTATAATAGTAATAAACACCAAAAGTCATAGCTGGAATTAGCAGAAAGAGCAGAACAGTTTAGAGTTTGAACTGAGAAAATCGGCTGAAAACTGAGGGAGTAGTTAAGTGCCGAAAAATGTACGGAAGCAACCAGAATAATAAAGAATAAAGAGAAACAGGAAAACAATAGTGTGGATGCCTTGAGGCATCCACACAACTAGAAAATTTGCATTTCCTGCGAAAATGCTGTGTGGATGCCTTAACGCTGAGGCTGTCTGCTGAAAAGCTGAAAAAGATGAAAAGTTGCAAAAAGTTGTATGGTGGTGAGAAAAAAAGCATTGAGTCGCCCTGAGCAGGATTTGAACCTGGCCCTCCTTGTCTAAAGGCAGAAATGAGAAGAAGCTGCTGAGAATTGTGCTTATAAGAGGTGAAAAGGCTGAAAATTTTGCAGAAAAGAGGTGAATCAGCAGAATTTCTGCAGAAAAGAGGCAAAGAAGCAGAAAGTTGCGCTGAAAAGAGATGAATCAGCAGAGTTTCTGCTGAAAAGGGTTTTTTTTTCTGAAAACAGCCAAAAAAGCTGGAATTTGTGCTGAAAAGGGGTGAAAAAAATGAAAATTTTGCTGAAAAGGAGTGAAGAAGCTAAAGTATACCAAATTGAAGTATTTGTGCCAAAACATAGTATTTCTGCCATATTGTGGTACTACTACATTACAACATGAATATGGATTAAAGATGAAAAGAAACTGGCAACAAATTCCTCCACTACAAACCAGTCTGATAACACTTCTTGGCAGTGTTCACTTTTACTAAGGCACTACCCAAAAGGCGCCACAAGAGGGCACTCCAACACAACAGATGACCTATGTACACTGATGCACTTAGTAACAGTCAGCCTCCTACTTAGCCACTACGTAATACAACGATATTACAGTGGACAAATCCACATAAATTTGCAGGGGGAACAAACAAAGCAGGAACAAGCCCAAAACAATAAAATAACTGGGCTGCCATAGCTATCACTAACTAGCACATACGCTAAAGGTAACTAAAACCAGTACACACAAGGAGCAGGGTAAACATCTTAAGCATGGAACATTAACTCACGTTTATGTGACACACACCATCCCCAACAAATACAGGATGGGCTATTTGCTCCCCTTCCCAGCAGCTCTCTCCTCAATCGTTAGCCCAGGAACGAAGGAAGACCATCTATGAATCCCATTAATTTCCTCACTGTTCAGAGGCTGCTGGGTAATGTAGCTCACAATAACACAGGTTTTTCTACAAGCACAAATACTATAACATAGCAGAAATACTGTGATTTTGTTGAAATACTATGCTTTAGGACAAATACTATGATTTGGCAGTAATACTATGTTTTAGGACATATACTATGATTTGGCTCAAATACTATGATATAGCAGCAATACTATGTTTTGGTACAAATGCTGCGCTTAGGCACAAATATTGTGATTTGGCAGACACTATGATTTAGCAGACATAATATGATTTGGCAGAAATACTAAACTTTGGCACAAATACTATAATTGAGTACTTTAAGATGAGAGAAATACTATGATTTAGCAGAAATACAATGTTTTTGCAGAAACACTGTAATTTCACTCAAATACTATGAAATAGCAGTAATACTATGATTTGGCAGAAATACTATGTTTCAGTACAAATACTATGAATTAGAAGTAATACTATAACAAAAGGGATTCCTCAAAATACTATGAAATTGCATTAATTCTATGATTTTGAAGGAATATTATGATTTGGCACAAGTACTATGATTTAGTACAAATACTCTTATTGGCAGAAATACTATGCCTTTGTAGTAATACTATAACATAACAGATGTACTGTGATTTTGCAGACATAGTATGTTTTTTTTTACAAATACTACAATTTTGCTCAAATACTATGAAATTGTAGTAATACTATGATTTTGAATGATTTCTATGATTTGGTAGAAATACTATGCCTTAGTAGTAATACTATAACATAACAGATATACTGGGATTTTGCAGACATAGTATGTTTTTGCACATATACTACAATTTTGCTCAAATACTATGAAATTGCAGTAATACTATGATTTTGAATGATTTCTATGATTTGGTAGAAATACTATGCCTTAGTAGTAATACTATAATGTAACAGAAATTTTAATTGGGCACAAATAACATGATTTGGCACAAATACCACGATTTGGCAAAAAAATACCATGATTTGGCACAAATATGATGATATGGCAGAAATACTATGACTTAGTACAAATACTATGATTTGGCACAAATAGTATCTCTGCTAAATCATACCATGTTTTAATATAAATAATATCTTTTGACAGAAATTTCTGCTAAAAGGTACTATTTCTGCTTTTTAGCAGAAGTACTGTAATTTTGCATAAATACTATGATTTGGGATAAATACTATGATTTGGCAGATATACTATATTCAGCACATATACTATAACATAACAGACATTCCTCCACTTAGTAGTAACCTCATAACATGAAATAAATATTATTGGTTTGGACCCAAAACCATGATTTGGCACAAATACCATGATTTTTCAAAAATACTATGATTTAGCAGAAATACTGTGATTGAGCAGAAGTACTAAGATGTAGTAGAAGTACTTTGATTTAGCACAAATACTATTATGGAGGAGTAATACTTTAACATGGGAGTAATATTGATACACACACACATACACAGAGCCTAAAGGGAGCAGTGGCTGTTAAGACTCTGGGCTTGGTATATCTAGGTCAGCTAAAATGGCTGCACCTGCTGTAATCAGCACTTACACACACAGACACAGAGAGAGCTATGGGTTTTCTTCAGTGTATTTCTCACATTCAGGATACCCCTGAATGTGCAGTACGCAGTATTATTGATTTGGCAATAATACTGCGTTTCAGCACAACTACTGAGATTTGATTGAAATACTATGATTTGCAAAAAATACTATGATTTGGCACAAGTACCATGATTTAGTACAAATACTACGAATTGGCAGAAATACTGTGACTTACTAGTAATACTTTAACATAACAGATATACTGTGATTTAGCAGACATAGTATGTTTTTGCACGAATACTACGAATTCGCTCAAATACTATGAAATTGCAGTAATACTATGATTTTGAAGGAATACTTTGATTTGGTAGAAATACTATGCCTTAGTAGTAATACTATAACATAACAGATATACTGTGATTTAGCAGACATAGAATGTTTTTGCACAAATACTACGATTTCGCTCAAATACTATGAAATTGCAGTAATACTAGGATTTTGAAGGAATACTATGATTTGGTAGAAATACTATGCCTTAGTACTAATACTATAACATAACAGATATACTGTGATTTTGCAGACATAGTATGTTTTTGCAAAAATACTACAATTTGGGAAGAAATACTATGTTTGGGCACAAATACTATGATTTGCTTTAAATACTATGATTTGGCACATATACTATAATCAGCAGATATAGTATAACATAACAAAAATTCTACGACTTAGTAGTAATACTATAACATAACAGAAATTTCAATTGGGCACAAATATCATGATCTGGCACAAATACCATGATTTGGCAAAAAAATACCATGATTTGGCACAAATACAATGATATGGCAGAAATACTATGATTGGGCACAAATACTGTAATTTGGCACAAGTACTATGACTTAGTACAAATACTATGATTTGGCACAAATACTATGATTTAGCAGAAATAATATCTTTTGACAGAAATTTCTGCTAAAAGGTACTATTTCTGCTTTTTAGCAGAAATACTGCAATTTTGCATAAACACTATGATTTGGCAGATATACTATATTCAGCACATATACTATAACATAACAGAAATACCTCCACCTACTAGTAATACTATACCATATCAGAAATGTCATGATTTAACACAAAAACCATGATTTGGCACAAATACCATGATTTGGCAAAAATACTATGATTACCCAGAATTACTATGATTGAGCAGAAGTACTAAGATGTAGTAGAAGTACTTTGATTTAGCAGAAATACTATTATGGAGGAGTAATACTTTCACATGGGAGAAATATTGATACAGACACACAAACATACACATACACAGAGCCTAAAGGGAGCAGTGGCTGTTAAGAGTCTGGGCTTGGTATATCTAGGTCAGTTAAATTGGCTGCACCTGCTGTAATCAGCCCTTACACACACAGACACAGAGAGAAGCATGAGTCTTCTTCAGTGTATTTCTCACATTCAGGACTCCCCTCGAACAAATGGCCATCATTTCCTAACCGTAGGGGCTAGAATGCTCATTCTGACACCGTTTTGTTCAGAAGAGATGGGGGAATCTGCAGGTCTTCATAATTCAGAGATAAAATATAAATTCTTGAAGATATATGACTTGTAATACACTGTAACTGAGTAGAGGCAAAGCAAAACTGCCTTGACTTGCCCTCAAACAACGTTTTGTAACTCTAAATCTATGTGGAGCATCAAAATAATTCTTTCACCGTAAGAAACAGCAGGCTTTGGTGAACAGTCATGGAAATTTTAAGCTCTCTGTGGAAATCCATCAAAAAGATATGACGAGAGAAAAAAGTGCCACATTTCCAAAGTTGGAAATCTGAACAGATCTGAGCGAATGACGAATTTCCTACCTTCAAACAAATGTAATTCATGGCCAAACGGTAATAGGTGAGAAAAAAATTCTTGAATTGTGAGCATCAGGGGTGTCTGAAGATATATTGGCACAAGCGTCATGTCTCAACTTTGTTTCATTAAGGAGATATGACGATTTGAAAATGCCTGTCATTAGAGAAATCCAGCGCTGATTTTGAACAAACTCTCCATTGACTCTCTAAGGAGACTTTACAGACTTTGTGTTGCTCTGAGGAGATTTGCCAAAATTCTGTAACTCCCACAACAATGATAGTGACAATTTCTGAAAGCCAGCAAAAATACCTACGTTTTGATGTATACTTTGTGGGGGTTGAGTGGAAATTGAGCAAGTTGCAAGAAGTTGTTCAGACATGAAGAGAAAATTCAGAAATTTCCACTGTCCACTCTGAGTTAATTGCATAGCAACCATAACAACGCATGTATTTTCTGAAAAATCACAATTTTGCAACTGAAAACTTAAAGAGGTATAAAATTAAAACGGTAGAAGATCTGAAAAAGCTGAATCATACAGGAATAGCCCAATAATCTGAGAACATTTTAAAGTTTGAATGGAGTTTCTGGGTGAAAGTATGAGGAAGTAGTTAAGTTTCAAAAACAAGCAAGTTTTAGCAGAATTTCTGAAGATTTCCATTCATTTCAATGGGACAAATTAAAGGAAAAAAGTGTAATATTTTAAAAAGTATAATAGTAATAAACACCAAAAGTCATAGCCGGCATTAGCAGAAAGAGCAGAACAGTTTAGAGTTTGAACTGAGAAAATCGGCTGAAAACTGAGGGAGTAGTTAAGTGCCAAAAAGTGTACGGAAGCAACTAGTAAATAGTGGAATAAAGAATAAAGAGAAACAGGAACTCAATAGTGTGGAAGCCCTTTAGGGCATCCACACAACTAGAAAAATTTGCATTTCCTGCGAAAATGCTGTGTGGATGCTGGAACGCTGAAGCTGTCTGCTGAAAAGCTGAAAACGATGAAAAGTTGCAAAAAGTTGTATGGTGGTGGAAAAAAAAAAAGTCACCCTGAGCAGGATTTGAACCTGGCCCTTCTAGTCTAACGGCAGATACTCATTTCCCTGAGCCAAAGTCATTCTTACAAAGAAGAGGCGGAGAAATGGACAATTCTGCTGAAATTAGCAGAAGCTAATTAACTCAGCAGAATTTCTGCAGAAAAGAGGCAAAGAAGCAGAAACTTGCACTGAAAAGAGATGAATCAGCAGAGTTTCTGCTGAAAAGAGTTTTTTTTTCTGAAAACAGCCAAAAAAGCTGGAATTTCTGCTGAAAAGGGGTGAAGAAGCTAAAGTATACCAAATCAAAGTATTTGTGCCAAAACATAGTGTTTCTGCCATATTGTGGTACTACTACATTACAACATGAATACGGAATAAAGATGAAAGAAACTGGCAACAAATTCCTCCAGTACAAACCAATCTGATACCACTTCTTTGTAGTGTTCATGTTTACTAAGGCACTACCCAAAAGGCGCCACAAGAGGGCACTCCAACACAAGAGATGACCTATGTACACTGATGCACTTAGTAACAGTCAGTCTCCTTGAATTGGCAGAAATACTGTGATTTAGTAGTAATACTATAACATAACACATATACTGTGATGTTGCATAGTATGTTTTTGCACTACTCATTTGTAGTGAAAAAAATTAGCAATATAAATTACAGGTCTGTGATAGTGTATAAATTTGTAGTGAAAAAAAAATGTTGACCAAGGTGGGATTGAACACACGACCTTTGAGCTGCAAAGCCGTGTCATTACTGATTGCGCCACCTGGGAAGGGGGCGGGTGGCCGAAAAACAAAGAGATCAGCAATCAGAAATAGATCGCGGTGAGAGGCGAAAAGCGCCATTATTTGGAGTTACAAAATGTCATGTAACTCAAAAACTAGGACGGCTAGCAGCATAATTCTTGTACCGGGTGAATCAGCGGACTTTGGTGTATTTTGACTGCGATTTTCATAGCTCTTTGTACCTGCGTCGCGGAGATATGACGAGAGAAGAAACGGCTTCATTTTCAGAGTTTGAAGACTGAGAGAAGGACAGATTTCTGCTAAAAAAGAGGTGTAGACGAGCTTGATGGAGATGGCTTTATGTGTAAGGGTACACTGAAGAGTGTATGCAAGTAGGGAAGATGTGTAGCAACTATCACAGGCAGGACTCGAACCTCTGCCAACGGGTCCCACAGCAGCGGCTCAACCCTCTGAGCCAAATGAGGTCTCTTTGTACCTCCGTCGCGGAGATATGACGAGAGAAGAAACGGCTTCATTTTCAGAGTTTGAAAAGGGAAAGGGAGGACAGATTTCCACCCTTCAAACAAACATAATTTATGGCTCAACAGTAAGATGACTGTAAAAACTTCTCCACTTTGATTCAACAGAAATACTATTATGTAGGAGTAATACTTTAACATGGGAGAAATATTGATACAGACACACAAACATACATATACACAGAGCCTAAAGGGAGCAGTGGCTGTTAAGAGTCTGGGCTTGGTATATCTAGGTCAGCTAAATTGGCTGCACCTGCTGTAATCAGCCCTTACACACACAGACACACAGAGAGGTATAAGTTTTCTGCAGTGTATTTCTCACATTCAGGATTCCCCTCGAACAAATGGCCATAATTTCCTAACCGTAGGGGCTACAATGCTCATTGTGACACCGTTTTGTTCAGAAGAGATGGGGGAATCTGCAGGTCTTCTTAATTCAGAGATAGAATATACATTTTTGAAGATATATGACTTGTAATACACTGTAACTGAGTAGAGGCAAAGCAAAACTGCCTTGACTTGCCCTCAAACAACGTTTTGTAACTCTAAATCTATATGGAGCATCAAAATGATTCTTTCACCGTAAGAAACAGCAGGCTTTGGTGAACAGTCATGGGAATTTTCAGGTCTCTGTGGAAATCCATCAAAAAGATATGACGAGAGAAAAAAGTGCCTCATTTCCAGAGTTTGAAATCTGAAGAGATCTGAGCAAGGCACGAATTTCCTACCCTCAAACAAATGTAATTCATGGCCACACGGTAATAGGTGAGAAAAAAATTCTTGAATTGTGAGCATCAGGGGTGTCTGAAGATATATTGGCACAAGCGTCATGTGTCAACTTTGTTTTATTAAGGAGATATGACGATTTGAAAATGCCTGTCATTAGAGAAATCCAGCGCTGATTTTGAACAAACTCTCCATTGACTCTCTAAGGAGACTTTACAGACTTTGTGTTGCTCTGAGGAGATGTGCCAAAATTCTGTAAGTCCCACAACAATGATAGTGACAATTTCTGAAAGCCAGCAAAAATACCTACGTTTTGATGTATACTTTGTGGGGGTTGAGTGGAAATTGAGCGAGTTGCAAGAAGTTGTTCAGACAAGAAGAGAAAATTCAGAAATTTCCACTGTCCACTCTGAGTTAATTGCATAGCAACCATAACAATGCATGTATTTTCTGAAAAATCACAATTTTGCAACTGAAAACTTAAAGAGGTATAAAATTAAAATGGTAGAAGATCTGAAAAAGCTGAATCATACAGGAATAGCCCAATAATCTGAGAACATTTTAAAGTTTGAATGGAGTTTCTGGGTGAAAGTATGAGGAAGTAGTTAACTTTCAAAAACAAGCAAGTTTTAGCAGAATTTCTGAAGATTTCCATTCATTTCAATGGGACAAATTAAAGGAAAAAAGTGTAATATTTTAAAAAGTATAAAAGTAATAAACACCAAAAATCATTGCCGGAAAGAGCAGAAAGAGCAGAACAGTATAGAGTTTGAACTGAGAAAATCGGCTGAAAACTGAGGAAGTAGTTAAGTGCCAAAAAGTGTACGGAAGCAACTAGAAGAATAACTAGAAAAAGTTTGCATTTCCTGCGAAAATGCTGTGTGGATGCCGGAATGCTGAAGCTGTCTGCTGAAAATGACTGAAAAAGATGAAAAGCTGCAAAAATTGTATGGCATTAAAGAAACTGAAAAATTATGCTGAAAACAAGTGAAAAAACAGAAACTTTTGCTGAAAAGAGGTGAAAAGGCAAAGATTCTGCTTCAAAGGGGTACAGAAGTTCAAATTTGTACTGAAAAGAGGTGAAAGCGTTTCCTCTGAAATGAGCAGAAGATACTGAGATTTGTATTGATAAGAGGTGAAAGGCTGAAAATTCTGCTTAAAATAGGTGAATCAGCAGAATTTCTACTGAAAAGAGGTAAAGAAGTAGTTGCGATGAAAACAGGTGAAAAAGCAGAATGTCTGTAAAAAAGAGATTTCTGTTGAAAACACCTGAAAAATCTGGGATTTGTGCTGAAAAGGGGTGAAAAAATTCACAATTCTGCTGAAACGGGGTGAAGAAGAGGTGTTGAGCTGTTGAGAAGAGTTAAATAAGTTGAACTGACAAATGCGATGATTTGAAACAAATACTATGATTTGGCAGAAATACTATTATTTAGTAGAAATACTATGATTTACCAGAGGTACAATGTTTCTGCAAAAATACTATGATTTTGCAGAAATACTATGCCGGGGTATTATTTCTATAACATAACAGATACATGATGATTTTGCAGACATGTTTTAGCACAAATACTATGATTTGCTATAAATACTATGATTTGGCACATATACTGTATTCAGCAGATATACTATAACAAAATAGAGAGTCTACGACTTACTAATAATACTATAACGTAATAGATATACTATGATTTTGCAGAGAGTCTATGTTTTTGCACAACTAGCACAATGTGGCAGGAATACTATGATTTGGCACAAATACTATGATTTAGTAGAAATACTCTTTGGGCACAAATACTATGTTTCGGTATAAATACTATGATTTGGCAATAATACTGCGTTTCAGCACAACTACTGAGATTCGATTGAAATACTATGATTTAGAAGAAATACTATGACTTCGTAGAAATACTATGTTTTGGTTCGAATATTATGATTTGCAAAAAATACTATGATTTGGCACAAGTACCATGATTTAGTACAAATACTACAAATTGGCAGAAATACTGTGACTTAGTAGTAATACTATAACATAACAGATACTATGTCTGCAAAATGACAGCATATGTTTTAGTACAATACTACAATGTCGGTCAAATACTATGAAACTGCAGTAATACTAAGATTTTGAAGGAATACTATGGTTTGGTAGAAACACTATGCCTTAGTAGTAATACTATAACATAACAGATATACTGTGATTTTGCAGACATGTTTTAGCACAAATACTATGGTTTGCTATAAATACTATGATTTGGCACATATACTGTATTCAGCAGATATACTTTAACAAAATACAGAGTCTACGACTTAGTAGTAATACTATAACATAATAGATATACTGTGATTTTGCAGACATAGTATGTTTTTGCACGAATAATATGATTTCGCTCAAATGCTATGAAATTGCAGTAATACTATGATTTTGAAGGAATACTATGATTTGGCACAAGTACTATGATTTAGTACAAATAGTCTTATTGGCAGAAATACTATGCCTTTGTAGTAATACTATAACATAACAGATATACTGTGATTTTGCAGACATAGTATGTTTTTTTCACAAATACTACGATTTTGCTCAAATACTATGAAATTGCAGTAATACTATGATTTTGAAGGAATACTATGATTAGGTAGAAATACTATGCCTTAGTAATACTATAACATAACAGAAATTTTAATTGGGCACAAATAACATGATTTGGCACAAATACCATGATTTGGCAAAAAAATACCATAATTTGGCACAAATACGATGATATGGCAGAAATACTATGATTGGGTACAAATACTATGATTTGGCACAAGTACTATGACTTAGTACAAATACTATGATTTGGCACAAATAGTATGATTTAGCAGAAATACTATGTTTTAATATAAATAATATCTTTTGACAGAAATTTCTGCTAAAAGGTACTATTTCTGATTTTTAGCAGAAATACAGTAATTTTGCATAAATACTATGATTTGGGATAAATACTATGATTTGGCAGATATACTATATTCACCACATATACTATAACATAACAGACATTCCTCCACTTAGTAGTAATCTCATAACATGAAATAAATATTATTGGTTTGGCCCCAAAACCATGATTTGGTACAAATACCATGATTTTTCAAAAATACTATGATTTAGCAGAAATACTGTGATTGAGCAGAAGTACTAAGATGTAGTAGAAGTACTTTGATTTAGCACAAATACTATTATGGAGGAGTAATACTTTAACATGGGAGAAATATTGATACTCACATACACATACACAGAGCCTAAAGGGTACAGTGGCTGTTAAGAGTCTGGGCTTGGCATATCTAGGTCAGCTAGATTGGCTGCACCTGCTGTAATCAGCCCTTACACACACAGACACAGAGAGAGCTATGGGTTTTCTTCAGTGTATTTCTCACATTCAGGATTCCCCTCGAATAAATGGCCATAATTTCCTAACCGTAGGGGATAGAATGCTCATTCTAACACCGTTCTGTTCAGAAGAGATGGGGGAATCAGCAGGTCTTCATAATTCAGCGATAGAATATAAATTATTGAAGATATATGACTTGTAATACACTGTAACTGAGTAGAGGCAAAGCAAAACTGCTTTGACTTGCCCTCAAACAACGTTTTGTAACTGTAAATCTATATGGAGCATCAAAATCATTCTTTCACCGTAAGAAACAGCAGGCTTTGGTGAATAGTCATAGGAATTTTCAGGTATCTGTGGAAATCCATCAAAAAGATATGACGAGAGAAAAAAGTGCCTCATTTCCAGAGTTTGAAATCTGAAGAAATCTGAGCGAGGGACAAATTTCCTATCCTCAAACAAGTGTAATTCATGGCCAAACGGTAATAGGTGAGCAAAAAATTATTGAATTGTGAGCATCAGGGATGTCTGAAGATATATTGGCACAAGCCTCATGCCTCAACTTTGTTTCGTTAAGGAGATATGACGATTTGAAAATGCCTGTCATTAGAGAAATCCAGCGCTGATTTTGAACAAACTCTCCATTGAGTTTCTATGGAGAGTTTTCAAACTTTGTGTTGGTCTGAGGAGATTTGCCAAAATTCTATAAATCCCACAACAATGATAGTGACATATTCTGAAAGCCAGCAAAAATATCTACGTTTTGATGTATATTTTGTGGGGGTTCAGTGGAAATTGAGCGAGTAGCAAGAAGTTGTTCAGACATGAAGAGAAAATTCAGAAAGGACAAGTGCACACTCTGAGTTAATTGCATAGCAACCATAACAACGCATGTATTTTCTGAAAAATCACAATTTTGCAACTGAAAACTTAAAGAGGTATAAGATTAAAATGGTAGAAGATCTGAAAAAGCTGAATCATACAGGAATAGCTTAATAATCTGAGAACATTTTAAAGTTTGAATGGAGTTTCTAGGTGAAAGTATGAGGAAGTAGTTAAGTTTCAAAAACAAGCAAGTTTTAGCAGAATTTCTGAAGATTTCCATTCATTTCAATGGGACAAATTAAAGGAAAAAAGTGTAATATTTTAAAAAGTATAATAGTAATAAACACCAAAAGTCATAGCCGGAAAGAGCAGAAAGAGCAGAACAGTATAGAGTTTGAACTGAGAAAATCGGCTGAAAACTGAGGAAGTAGTTAAGTGCCGAAAAACGTACGGAAGCAACTAGTAAATAGTGGAATAAAGAATAAAGAGAAACAGGAACTCAATAGTGTGGAAGCCCTTTTAGGGCATCCACACAACTAGAAAAATTTGCATTTCCTGCGAAAATGCAGTGTGGATGCCTTAACGCTGAAGCTGTCTGCTGAAAATGACTGAAAACTTTGAAACGCTGCAAAAATTGTATGGCAGTAAAGAAACTGAAAAATTCTGCTGAAAACAGGTGAAAAAACAGAAACCTTTGTTGAAAAGAGGTGGAAAGGCAAAAATTCAGCTTAAAAGGGGTAAAGAAGTTCAAATTTGTACTGAAAAGAGGAGAGGTGAAAAGGTTTCTTCTGAAATTAGCAGAAGATACTGAGATTTGTACTGATAAGAGGTGAAAGACTGAAAATTCTGCTTAAAATAGGTGAATCAGCAGAATTTCTACTGAAAAGAGGTAAAGAAGTACAACGTGGCACTGAAAACAGGTGAATCAGCAGAATGTCTGCTAAAAAGAGATTTCTATTGAAAACACCTGAAAAATCTGGGATTTGTGCTGAAAAGGGGTGAAAAAATTCAAAATTATGCTGAAACGGGGTGAAGAAGAGGTGTTGGGCTGTTGAGAAGAGTTGAATAAGTTGAACTGACAAATGCGATGATATCGCACAAATACTATAATTGGGTACAAATACTATAATTTGGCACAAGTACTATGATTTAGTACAAATACTATGATTTGGCAGAAATACTATGCCTTAGTAGTAATACTATAACATAACAGATATATGATGATTTTGCAGAGATTCTGGTTTTACACAAATACTATAATGTGGCAGAATGACTATGTTTTAGCACAAATACTATGATTTGCTATAAATACTATGATTTGGCACATATACTGTATTCAGCAGAGATACTATAACAAAATAGAGAGTCTACGACTTAGTAGTAATACTATAACATGATAGATATACTGTGATTTTGCAGACAGTCTATGTTTTTGCACAACTAGCACAATGTGGCAGAAACACTATCATTTGGCACAAGTACTATGATTTAGTAGAAATACTCTTATTGGCAGAAATACTATGTTTCAGTACAAATACTATGATTTGGCAATAATACTGCGTTTCAGCACAACTACTGAGATTCGATTGAAATACTATGATTTAGAAGAAATACTATGACTTCGTACAAATACTATGTTTTGGTTCGAATACTATGATTTGCAAAAAATGCTATGATTTGGCACAAGTACCATGATTTAGTACAAATACTACGAATTGGCAGAAGTACTGTGACTTAGTAGTAATACTTTAACATAACAGATATACTGTGATTTAACAGACAATATGTTTTTGCATGAATACTACGATTTCGCTCAAATACTATGAAATTGCAGTGATACTATGATTTTGAAGGATTTCTATGATTTGGTAGAAAAACTATGCCTTAGTAGTAATACTATAACATAACAGATATACTGTGATTTTGCAGACATAGTATGTTTTTGCACAAATACTACGATGTCGCTCAAATACTATGAAATTGCAGCGATACTATGATTTTGAAGGAATACTATGATTGGGTAGAAATACCATGCCTTAGTAGTAATACTATAACATAACAGATATACTGTGATTTTGCAGACATAGTATGTTTTTGCACAAATACTACGATTTTGCTCAAATACTCCAGTCAGTGTTTAAAAAGTTGTTGAAATTTTAATAACTTTGCAGAACAACATCGAGTTAACAAAAATGTAATATTTTAGCAGAAATGCAACAACTTAGAAGAAACATAACAATTCAGCAGAAACATTGTAGTTTACCAGAAGCTACAACTTAGCAGAAATAACAGAATAACATAACTTCACAGAAATATTAGAACTTACCAGAACTCCTCTAATTTTGCAGAAATGTAATAATTAGGCAAAACTGTCAACAGATAACAGCTGAAAATGCGGAATTAACCTCAAAGTCACTCATTTAACTGTGAAAAATTACCAGAAACATTAGAAAAGAAAAAAAAAAACAGCCAGCAGATAAACTGATGTGGACCAAAACCAAGGTAAAATTACAGAGTTTACACAGCTGGTGAAATGTAAAAATGGCAACAAAGAAACAAACAAACAAACAAAAAACCCCCACAAAAACAGTTAGGTAATAAATGCACAAGATGCTGCAGTCAGTGAAAAAACACCCAAAAATAATGTTAGTGAAATGCCAAAGAGTGGCAGAAAGTTTAGAAAATAGAAAACCAGTAGTAAAAAAGTAGAACATTTAAATATTTTTTAGAAACATATGATACAAAAGATTTACTCCGTTGTTTCCAATGATTACAATAATGGCATACAGAAATAAAAATCCAATCCTTGTTTTCCATGTTTATGTTTATGGCCCTAACATGCGCAGACACATGATAGGCTATTAACTGCAAAAATATATACATATATAAACAGCAAGTGAGAGACAAAAATATATGCTCTGATTTGCTGGAGTTTTGTGTAAATACCATTTGGCAAGGATAAACAGCATATTCCAATGCCACATTAAAATTTTCAAAAGCTTATATTTTTCAATTAGTTTACTGCTTCCTGATTCGATGATAAATATGGTACCAAACTACAAAATACTGTCGAAATGAAGTCGACATTGTGATATATTTCAGGTGTCGAGTCACACAGCTGACCAATCGATGTGCATATTTAAAGAAACAAGGATCAAATAAAGAACATTGTTGTAGAATAAATTACAGTTAAAAATAACCACTGCCCTGCGTTAGAGAGTGACTTATGATGAGGTATTAATTGGGTTAACTTTACCTCTAACAGCTTTTTACATAGTGCTGTGACCAGGGTGAAATCCATCATAAAGTAACTGTAAACAGTAGAACCATTAGCATGAATGTTATGGTTCTACTCTGATCAAAACTCAAGTCAGCTGTGTGACCTGATATAAAATGATAAAGAGGAACACCTATAAATGGATGTGACCTTCATGAACTTTTCAAAATGACTATATGTCTGACCCATTATCTATATATATTAGAGGAGATGTGGAAAACCACTGTTAGACCTGCTCTATACTAATGTAGTTACTGACACCCCATACTAAGGCAGGATTCATACAAACACACATTATCTTTTCTCTTAAACACTTTTTCACATTTTGAGATTGTGTAATTTCTATAAAGAACATGTGTAATGGTTCAATAAATATAGTTATTTAAATGTCCATAATAATCACATGATCATTTTTGTACATCCTACAATTCAAGATTTAGAGCTGTGTGTTTGTATGAATTCAGCTTGCTATACTTATAGACTTAAATATATTAATCCACTATTTACCAAAACAGGTTATATGGTTTGGGTAAATAGATTGGGTTTGTTCTACAAAATAACAAAAAACAAAAACCACCCACAAAAAACAGTATATCTGCACATTAATCCAGAGTTTAGTTTCATATATCTGATATTGTTTGTTAAATCTGGTGACACAAACACAGTCAAAAATTCATTGTGGTCCTTTTTACCCTCGACCAATGATATGCTGGTCACTTGGACCAGTTTAGTATTTGCTGTCACAGAGGAATGTTAACCAGAAGTCCAAAAGACAAAACTGAAAAAATATGTTATAGCATCACAAACAGATGTTTTCCACACAGTTAACAAAGCTCCACCACATCCGATCACTGCATATAAATCTAAAAGAAAACAAATACAAATAAAATGTAATTAACACAAGGGAAGACTTTTGATTTAATAACTAAGCTTAAAATAAGTGTTACCTTTGAATATTTGTGGGAAAAATCTGATGCTACCCCAAGAATCCAAAGCCACACTTGAAACGATGACAGGCTTGCAGCCCTCTGTCTTCCTGGAGTGAGGTGCCTGATCAGTAGCAGTGAGTTGACAGAAGTCAGTGTCTGTAAGAGTGGTCAAACACTGAAACTCTGTCCACTTGTGTAGAGTCTAAGAAGCTGGAATGCAGCCACACAGGACGAGCTTGTTCTAAAAAATACAGAAAAGGGAACATTTTATTTGTGTTAAGGCCTAAAAACTACAAATAACTTATAAAATTAACAATATTGAAATACCTTATAGGTGCTGCAGGCCACATAACCAGAATCCAGAGCAATCTCACACTCACATGATGGTGAGGAAAGACATGAGCTCTGCAGTGAGGTTTGAATGTCTCAGTTGGGACACTGAAGAACTCAGAAGACAGCAGTACCTGCACAGAGAGACAGAGTAGAAAAAGCATAGATTTGTAATCCATAATGTGAATTAAAACTCAAAAAGTGTCAACAAGTATAATCATTTCAGTATGGAATTATTTATGCAATAAACAGGATTTAAATTAATTAATTGAATTAAAAGCACTGACATTTTTTATCAAAGATAAAGAATTGTACCTCTCTCTGCTCTGAGGATCACTGAGCATCTCTGACAGGAAATAGTTTCCTCGGTATGAGTCATCCTTGATGGTTTCAGAGGTGTGTAGTGTGGCAGCATGATGATGGTCTCCAGATCAGGCAGGAGGTCAGGTGATGTGTGTGTCATCTTCTCCATTGAAGACACACTGGTATGGCAGTTCATAAAACAGCAGTCTCCTTGTGGCATGTAGTTATCTGTGCAGTCCAGCACTGATGGATCAGGTTTGGCTCAACAGTTCATGAAGATGGTGTTAAGATGTTGTTGTTTCAGCTGAGGATGGTGAAGTTTGAAGGTTTTCCCACAAAGGAGACAGGACTGTGTGTGCCCTGTCTGAAAAAAATATATCTACAAAACATAAAGTGCTTTTAACACCACCCACCCTCCCCACCCACCCATCTCAGCCCCCAAGTGTTTATGTAATGCTGGTATGGGGTGTCAGTTACTAAATCTAATTAGTGTGTCAGAAAGCGGGGGCTACACCGAAAGCCCCCACTTTCTGATGTCTTTGTTTATTAGCAGCTTTTTCCAGCTGCTCAGAGAATTCTGACTTGGCCTTTATCCACCCAAACCCAAACCCACCCGGATAAAGGCCAAGTCAGAAAATGGATGCAGAAACTTTCCATGTACTTCTAAATCAGTTTTTATACAAATTCTGTAAGCTGTGAAAATGTTTTTCTCTACATAATGTATCATTATAGACATCTCTGGTAGCCTAAAGATAGTTTAAAACTTTTAACATTTTTTACCTGTAAAACATGATAAGCAAAAACTCACTCTTTCCCAAAACGTTTGATTCTACAAAATCTACTATAATCAAAAAAATATAATTGTCTGTGACCAATAATAAATACCTGCATTTATCTGGGATTTATTTACTATTTCATATTTGAAAGCCCTCAACAAAGATCTCGTTTGTTGAGATACATATGTCACAATAAATAAAAGTATCAAAAAAGGAGATGACAATTAACATCCATGAAAAAATGCATTTTACAATAGTAGATTTAGTCATTTAAAACATGAGAATAAAAAATAAATGATGTCTGTTTAATACTTTTTGCAGCACATTTCAGATCAGAGGTGCATGATAACAGAAGGCAGATGTCCCTGCTCTGCATGAAGTACAGCCATGATTTGGTGAAATGATTAATAACATTGCAATGAGAAATGTTTGATAAATTGAAGGATGGTCTTCTTACAGACAGAGCAGGGAAGCGAATTTTTGGGAAGCCTTCCATTATCAACAAAAAATCTTTTTCATGCTCTACAATCAGTAAACTCTGTAACAAACATGATCTGTAATTGTTTCAAAACTCACCAGACGACTTCATGATTGGCTCAAGGACAGGACACAAAACACAGGGTTGTGGTAACTGTAATATGTCCTCAGGACACCTGAATAGAGACTTTTCTGTGGCTGAGAAATAAAAATGAGGTCAAGCAGGGTGTTCTTGTCTGTAGTGGCAGAAGTGATCAGCTGTGAATACCCTCTAGACTGAAACTGCTCCAGAATCTGTTTCCTTCCACTCTGTAACTGGTTCTCATTAAAATCTCCACACACAATGATTGGGTGACAGTCCATTATTTCAAGTGAATCTAAAAGACTTACCAGGTTTTGCATGAATGGTGCCAAACTGTAGTCTGGAGGTCTGTACACAACAGCAATGAGCGCAGGGAATGGAGCCTGAACCTTTAACACTAAGAACTCAAGATCAGTGACATTATGCAGATACTGTTTTACCTGAACCTGAAAATGATTCCTCAAATACACAACAACTCCCCCACCACTTCTGCTGGCCATGTGAGGAAAGTTTGTGTAGGACACATGTCTGTTGCGTTTGAACATGGTGTAGCCGTCCAAATGAAGACTGTCTGCAACAAAAGAGCCTTGGAGGTGAGACTCAGTGAGACACAAAACATCTGCTAAACACATTTCATGATGACTCTTGATGTCACTGATGTGAGATGGCAAACCCTCCGTATTGTGATGGATCAGTGTAAGAGTGTCAGGTCTGCTGGCTGTTTCTCTGACCTGAAGAAGAAGCATCATTTCCTCAACGCTGGCTTGTCTCATGGTTTGGAGTGCTGCAGTTACCTCGGGATTGGCGTAAATCTTTTTCTCATCCAAGTCCTGCAAATAGAGTCCACTGAGAGACGTCACCCTGCTGAGAGCAACATAAGCCATACCTGGTTCAAAAATGTTCTTCATTGAAACTACAGCTGTCTGTGTTGTAAGACCCTGGGTTTTGTGAACTGTGCAGGCGAATGCTAGCTTTACAGGAAACTGTCTGCGTACCGCTCCTTTAAACTTCAGACTCTCCTCTGCTCTCTCAATGTAAACCAGATCATCAGATGCTGCATTAGCACTGCGGTTGTGTCTCATAGGCTGCCGGTTGTCCATTCTGAGCCCCAGTTTAATTATTTGTCCATCATTTTCAGATCTCACCACTTTTATCAGTATACCAAAAGCACCGTTGACCAAACCGTTTAGTGTGTCCAAGTTTCTGGTCAGCATCACTCGAGCTCCTTCAGCAACGTTCAGGGTGTCGGGTAAATCATTTCGCCCACCTGTAAATGGTTTGTCTCTTCGTGCCATTCTGCCTGTACGTTTATCCTTCTGGAAATCGTCTGCAGTGATGATTATAATGTTTGAATGAAGCTTCTTGAGCGTATCTGTGTTGTGGGATTCAACATTCTTGTTGGTGGCATAAATGTGTAAGACCTCGATTGGACATTCTTCTGGTGCAGTCACAGCCTGTGACAACAAATCTCTGTCGCACTGAGAAAGCTCATCTGTCTTTTCTTTGACTCTAATCCTGTTCAACATCTCTGCAAAGGCCACATCATCTTTCTGACGCATGATCTCGGTTAGAGTGATCATCTGAAAATGCTCCTGCCATAGGTCAATCTGTTCTGGATCATAAACACAGAGAGGTTTAGACTGTCGCACTGGTGGCAGCTGGTAAAAATCTCCAACAGCTAAAACTGACATTCCACCAAAAGGTCTCTGAGTGCCTTTGATTTGTTTCAGTCTTGCATCCACATAAGCAAAAAGGGGTTTTGAAACCATTGAAATCTCATCAATAACAATAATTTCAGCATTTATAAGCTCACATCTGACTTCATCCAGTTGATTACCAAGTCCTTGAATGGGTGGATTCAGACTCCTGGGTAGTTTGAGTAGAGAATGTAACGTAGAGCCATTGATAGAAAAAGCTGCTGTCCCAGTAAATGAAGTCAGTAAAACAGTTGGATTTGATATGTCAGCTTCTTCTGCATTAGCAGGCAGTCTGCTCAAGATCTTTGATGCTTCAGAGTGAATACATTTAATCAGATGTGACTTTCCAGTTCCTGCACCACCGTTGATATAGAAGAAAAATGGATCTGGGTTCAAACCACAAACTCGCTGAATACACCAGTCTCTTATGGCGTAGAACACGCAGGCCTGCTTCTGGTTCAGATTCTGATACATTACACGTACCACAGCTGGATCGACTGCAGGTTGTTCTCTGACGGCTCTGATCTCTGTTACAGCATCAGACTGACGACTGTAGTCGGGAACATTCTCCTGTTCGTTCTCATCATCAGAATGTCTCTCAGGAAGATTCTCATTACATTGCAACCTCACAACTTCAGATTCAGGAGCCAGATTACACCATTCATCAATCACAACGTCCCTATTTTGTTCAAACTCTTCCAGTGCACTCTCAATATCCTCACAGTTCTTCTCATACTTGTCTTTATTTCTCTTAACAATCCTTTTCACAGACTCACTGTGGTCTGAACATGGAAGTCGTACAAATCCTGAGTTGTAGAAGGACTGATAGGTTTGGAACCCTTGTGGTTTCAGTTCCTGCTCTGATCTGTGTGGAAGGTAAAGTCTCAACAGTCGTCCATAATATTGCTCAGGATCTTTTTCTTGTGAGCAGTGGTAATACCTGATTATAGCTGGTTTATCATTCTTTCGCCTTTGTACAAATCCAAGCTGGTTTAGAAGAGGAAGCACATCTTTTCCTTCATTTGGACCACTCACCAACCGACACAAGGCAGCAAAATCAGCCAGGGACATTTCCTCATATTCTGGTGTCTCAGGTCTGCATTTGTATTTATCACTCAAACTTGTCATCCAAATATTACAGCTGTCGTGTGTTGTGGTTTCCAGGTAGCTCATCGGGCGACTCATTTTTACTGGGTTATCATCTGTTGGTACAAATACAACACTGCGGGAACATTTTTTCATTTTTAGGCCACAGACTCGAGTCACACACTCCTGTGCGCTGATCTCTCTCTTTTTTGAGTAAGCCTGCATCACAGCTCTCATTTCATCACATTCATTGACCGTGTTCTTATCAGAGTTGTCAATAACTGTCTTTAGGTATTCAGAGAGGCCAGATTCTTTCTTCGTTATATATTTACAGAGGTATTCTATACATGAATAGGCATTCAATATGAACGAGACATCTAAATTAGAGTTCCAGGCTTCAAGCAGGTGTGGGTTGTAATTGTTGATCCAACAGTCCTTTGGGTCACGTTTCAGAATCAGCGCTGTTTTCTTGTTTATGTCTTGGAGGCATTGCTCATACTCATTCATTGTCAAGTTGCATCGTGACAGAATCTGCTCTATGGTGAGCGAAGCAGCTTCAGGTTCTTTCAGCAGGTTCAACAAAGGTCTGAGTTTGGCTTTTGCAGTTTGAGTGTCTGAATCCTCATCCTGTCTCACAATCATTGTTCTTGTGGATGGTGGTTTTGGAAACCCAAATCTACAACCAGAGTTCACACTCTTAAAGCATGTCTTTGTGTGGTTTTTGCTGTGCTTTTGTAGTTCAGCGACTTTTTTGTGCAGTTCACGTTGTTTTTCTGGATCAGGGAGTTGAGCTGAGATGTATCTGTCCACAAAGTCACAGACAGTTTGGTCATCATCCACATCTACTTCTACCTTTTCTTGAATCCACAGCAACATGTGTATATGTGGACTGCCTCTGTGCTGGAACTCAACTCTGTAAAAGTAATCAATGATTTCACCAAGGGGCTGCGCAGGAGAAAAAAGCAAATCTCTGAACAAAGCCTCAACACGCTTATCAAACATTCGCATGGTGGTTACTGGATTTGATCTTAGAATTTCACACTTTTCTGACCAGTCCAGGGCTTCAAAATCAACCTCTTCACCTTGCTGTCTCTTTATTGCTTGAATCACTTCAGGCCATCTCATCTCAGCAGCAGAGAAAGTGACAAAGAACTGAGGTGTTCCTATTTGACGAACCATACTGAATAGATCTTTGGTGGTTTTCTGCCAGTAAGCTGGAGTTCCTCTGAGTGGCTGCATAAATCTGATTGCATCTTTATTTCTTACCAGCTTCTCTACTTCTGTCTTACTTTGTAACATTCCTGATGTGATTTTGCGTCCATCTTTGGTCATAGTTTTACCTTTCCTTAGCTGTATTGTCATGCTGGAATTAGCCAGGTGTATTTCAGTGACAAACTGTGAGAAAAACAGGTAATTTGTATCTTTAGCAAATCTTTCATCAATGTTGAAAAGCCTTGACTTGAAGTAAGCACTTGGTGTGAGTTTAAGACGTCTCTTTTCATCCAGTGTATTCTGACCGGTAGGAAACTGCACAGGAAATGCCATGGCTTCCAAATGAGGAGTTCTGAAGAAGCTAACAGGATTGTTTCTTTCTGCAGGAGCCACACAATATGTGTTATCAGTGAAAGAGAGAATCTCTTCTGAAATGTCTACAGGCTGCAGACAACTTTCTAGAGCAAAACCTCCATTGTTCAAATCACTTTCTGGTTCATCTGGATTTTGTTCCTCTGGCTGTTCATCACAGGATTGCATATTAATATCTTGTTCACTTTCAGACTCAGTTTCATACAAAAGGGCATCTTTTTCATAGTTGTCAATTTCCATTAAATCTGCTTCATCATAATCATCACTTCCCATGCTGGCTTCATCACTGCTGTCATCATCAGGTAACGTTGGATCACAAAGCAATGCATCATCTCTGATAACAATATCTGTGTACTGTGGATGAATCTGTTTGAGCTTACGCAGGGCTTGGATCAGTTTAGACCAGGTGACAGTCTGGAACAGCTGATAGCCTTTATAGCACAGACGTCTTTTAAGCTTGATCCTCATTATCTGTGATTGGTTTCTGAGCCGAGGTAAAGAGTCAACTGTTTGTTGGACCTCAGATGGTACACACACCACATTACCACGTATGAGTCTTTGTCTGCCCTTTGGAAGTGGAATAATCTTTGCAAATGGTATGCATTTGGCAATCAGATGTCTCTCCAGAATGTTGAGATCACACAGTTCAGCTGGAATATCCTGCAGTTCTAAACCATTGACAGCAGCAAGCCTTGGCATGCGTCCACTTTTGAGGGAACTGTGACACGTGTGACAGATATACTCTTTTTTTCTCTCAACAGGAAAGCTGCAGTGATCATTACATGCTTCATCACACACATGAACAAATTTACCAGTTAGACACTGCTGAGCTACAGTTTGGTGTTTTGAGTAATTGTTTCTTTTGCAGATTTTCACCTGATTAGGAAAAGAAGCTTTTAAACAAACAGTACAAACATAAGATGGTGCTGACTTAATGTTTGATCTGAAACGAGATATGGCCTCATTCATTAAAGAGTTATCTGCATGAGACTGTAAACTTTCAGCTGGTCGATGCATCTGACGATATTTTCTTTTTATGTTCATTGCACATCTGATATTATGCATCTGTCTAAAAGAAAAACCGTTCCAGTATTTTACTCTCATTCGTTCTCTCATATTGTCCTTGTGTTGTTGCTGAAATTGTCTCTGTTCTCCATAACGTTTAGTGATGTAAGATCGTTTTTTCTGTTTAAATTCTTCACTTTCTTTATATAGGTTAGAAACATATGACCTCATGTAAGCTTTATGTTTCTCTCTGAATTCAGCACAAGTTCTGTATGTTCTTCTTATACGTTCTTTCTGCTGTTCTCTGAATACAGGAGAATCTCTGTATGTTCTTGTTATACGTTCTTTCTGTTTCTCCCTGAATATTGGGTTATCTTTATACATCCTTATGACACGTTCTCTTTTTCTCTCTCTAATTTTAGCAGTTTCTTTATAGATCCTTCTCATTTGCTCCTTCTGTTTTTCCTTAATACCTTCCCTTTCTTTATAGATCTTTCTGAAATGTTCTCTCTGTTTCTGTCTATATGTTGGATTTTGTTTATACAGATTATTTTTGTATACACTCTTGTTCTGTCTGTGATCTGGGTCATTAGACTTTCTACAGGAATTTTTTTTCTTTGCCTTAAAGCTTTCATCAAAAGTGTACATTTGCCTTTCTTTCTTTTTCTGATTTTCCTTTCTTTGTGGTAGTTTTTGTTGGGACAATAATCTTCTCCTCATTTTTCTCCTTTCCTGTTTATTACGTTTCAGCAGTTTATCTGAGAGCTCTTCTCTTGTCTTAGTTAAACAGGAGGCAGTACTTGAACCATTCTGAGGAACAGAATCTGATGTTACTGGAGTTTCTGTCACAGAAGATGCAAATGTTTCTTTTTCAAAATGATAGTTAATCTCAGCAGCAGCTGGCTCATTTGAATAATTCACTCTGGATGATGTCACTTCAGTGGTTAAAGTGTCAGTCACAGTTTTCCATATCTGCTCAGTGGATGTTTGGAAGTTTAATTCATGAACAGTTTCATTGAGAACTGGTTCTGGAGCACTTTTAGCTGTTTGTCTGTATTCAGTGGTTTGATTAGCATCTTTTTGGTTAGCAGTGTTTCCACTGTGAAACTCCACAGGCTGTAGCTCATAAGTGCAAGTTGGTGCGATGCTAAGCATTCGGTACAAACGTTTGAGCATGTCAATCATGTCGTTAAGACGTGTGAATTTCAACATAACTGCAGTTCCACCACTTACAGCTAGCGACAATGGCATTCCTGTAGACTTACGTGGGTGAGGGTCAAAATATGCATATTCACCTGAAGTCAGCCTGCAAACTGCAATGACGTTTCCTCCCATGACTAGCAAAGCATAGCGAACCGCTGAAGCCAAACACTGTAGTCCCTGTTCAAGACTCTGAAGATGATCTGTACCATCAAATGTGCCATAATGAGCAAACTGAGACATGTCCACTTGATACTCGTGTCTGCGGCTGGTGACCACTGAGGGAAGCTCATCGGAGGCTAGAAACACGCTGTTCACAAACCTCTTTCTGGCATCTGAATACATGGCATGGCCTTTGTCCAAAACACGGTTAAGATCTGCTCTGGTAATGAATTCATCCTCGTGTAAGAATGACAGGAAAACCAAACTGTTAGCCATGCATTGCTGATTCCTGTACTTTCCATACTTAGCAGAGGCCTGGCTTCTGGATGCACAGATGCTACTCGCTCGTGGACGACTTTCACTGTTTGTAACCTGTACATGAGACGGTCCTGGAGCTTCTCCATCATGCTGCGTTTGCACAGTTACCTGGGGTTCAGTCTGGATTACCTGCTGTACTTTAGCATTTGGCACACATGCTAAGCGAACACCTCCCTTTACCACATCTGCATAAGACACTGCGGCTGTCTGAGCACTGCTCTGCACTTCTGGACTGGGAACAGTTGTAACAGACACCTTTACCTGCTCACCGGCCTGAGAAACATTTACCTGTTCTTTCTGCTTTTGCCATCTAAGCTTCTGGGACTGCGACCTTTGACCTTTTCTCGGCATTTTATTGAAGTACAAACTGAAGCTTATACGTATTTATACAAAGATATAAACAAAACTCAACCTGGAAACAGTGAAGAACTAACAACTTTTCAAGTTACTATTAAATCTGAAAAAATGTAAATATAAATATAAAAATGTTTCAATGTTTTTATAAATATGTAAATAGATGTAAAAGGTTGACTTTACTCCAAACTCAATATAAAAGATATTCAGTTCTTTGAAAACACTTGGCTCAGATTTATTGTAGCTTTTTCCAAAACAGAGTATTTTTACTTCTGATATTTTAACCAGACTTGTTAATGACTAGATCTTAGCTTCTGTAAAGGGATATACAGAATAAATCACAATCAATCAACAGGCTATAATAAAAGTCTTTTTTTTAAGTAGACTTTGTGTAAATCTTTCAGATATCTAAAATGTAAAGCAAATATAAACAGCTGTGGTGATGTGGTGATCAGATGACAGGCGATGAGGATTCTTCAGCTGGATGTTCTGCAGCAGTCAGGAAACAGGAAGTCTGGGTCCTCAGGGCAGCTTCTCGATGGCAATTGTGTCTGAACACTGAGTAACAGAAATGTCCCTAAATAATAATAGTATAAACCTACTATAGTCAAATGTTACAGTCAATGAAACAGACTAGCAAAATGTATCTGAAGTTATCTAGTTTAATATTTTTGTGAATACAGCAGTCTGAATGTGTCGTATAAAATAACAAGTTTATCTTATTACAAGAAACCTTTAAGGTGTAAATTTTATATAATGTATCCAAGTAATTGCACCTCTAAGCCAAACTATCAGTATTTATTCCAAAGTGTTCCAAGTAAAAATTAAAATTGTGTAAAAAGTTTCTACTGTACTGTAATGTATTGTAATTTCAACTTTCTACTTGTAATTTCCAGCAAAAAGACTGGATGTGAGAGAGTTTAACGACAGGAAAGAAGGAGCAGTGAGAGCAGAGATCTCTCAGAATTCTATAACAGATCGATGAAGTACTGGTAACTTCAATTTCCCAAAAATGGGGCCATGTCAAAACTTGATTTCGCCAGACAAAACTTGATTCCAGTCAAAATTTGATTCCAGTTAAAAACGTGATTTTTGATAACTTAGATAGAGCTTGTGGGATAGAGTGAAGCAAGATAGACCGGCTTGTCAAAATAGATAGAGTGGGGAGAGTGATAGGACAGACTGAATGGCTTGTTAATGATAGAGAGAGAGAGCGAGCTTCTGCAGCAGGCCACCTGTAAGACACAAAGGGACAGGAATTAGGCATATTTCCAATAAACGTAGCTTTCCAGTATTTTTCAGACAATAAGGCACACTTAAAATCCTTTAATGTTCTCAAAAATAGACTGAGCGCCTTATGTATTCATTCTGGCTGTGCTTACTGACTTCAAACCAATTCTATGTGGGACACGGCGCTGCAAAATCTCTCAAAATGTTGTAGTACAACTTTGGTAAGCTACCGTAGTTAGGAGCCTCGCGGTGTAATTCGCACTGTGCTTCAACATAATATTATGCTGTGTGTGTGTGTGTGTGTGTGTGTGTGTATAAGGACCTGGCAACTGTTAAGAGCCATGCTTACGAAGCAGGTTTCAAACTGATCAGCTCATGAAGAATTTGATGGATTTGTGGAAGAGGAATAAACTGAAAAAGTGAATGTGTTACAACTGAACAATGTTGCGGATTATTGTGAATGAGTTGAATACAGCTTGACTTATCTGGCTGTTTTGTTTGGCTTAATGTACCTTATGTTTAAAAAACAGACCCGTTCATTGCCCTTATGCCTTATAATCTGAAAAATACAGTGCATATTGCACTGAACGACAATGTTTAACAAATGGTGGTGGAACTGATATAAGGACATTTTTGCATTCTGTTGACACAATAAAAACAAACAGTGTATTGACTGAAACCAAGATGTGCTGCAACAGTTACTGTAAATATTATATGGTCCAAACAAACCTACACACTGACATTAGAGCAGTCAGTTTCAGGCTCCCTGCTTTGCATTAACCTTACATCCACTCAAATCAAATTTACTGATTCCCTGGCCAAACTAAACACAAATCCTTTCTCACATTTGCCTAAAAACATCTTGATGATCACCAAGAGCTGTGCTGACTCACTGCACTAAACTGAGTCTCCTACAGTGAGAGACGAATTTCAGAAAAACACCAGCATTTAAGTCAAACATGATGCTGTTACTGTGATGGTCCAAAGTTCCTTTACTACTTCAGGACCTGCATCATGCCGTCAGGTCCTGAGCTTCACATTAATCATACTTGGGATTCACAGCAGGAAACTTATGAGTTGATCCAAAACACACAAGGAACTCTGAACGAAACAAAACTCTTGGTGCAGACTAATCAGATTCTGGACTTCAATGAAACTGGAACTATACATGACTTGAAAACCTTATATTGGACCTTAATGAAACAAAATCTGAAAGTAGAGTTGTCCAAAATCCCCCCAGTGATGCAAATCAGTCATTAATAGTTACTGTAAATGCTTGATGGTACTTGTTGCTATTAGGGCTATTAGACTGGGTATTAGACTGCAACATGTTTTTACGTTAGACCTCAGACAAACCTTTACTTACCAGACTTGAGACGATCAGATCAGCAGTCTAAAGAAAGGAAACAATAAATCAGATCACTGTTCAATGATTCAGACAGTTGAGCCTCTTCACACACAATCCAATTTACTGTGACAAAAAATAACTAGTAAAATCCTCAATTTCTTCAAGCTTTTATGAACATTAGTTGCAGGGTCTCACATGGCTATAACGTGTAATAAAAGCATTCATACTGCAGAAGTGCAAA
Source organism: Pelmatolapia mariae (assembly GCF_036321145.2). Classification (NCBI taxonomy): domain Eukaryota; kingdom Metazoa; phylum Chordata; class Actinopteri; order Cichliformes; family Cichlidae; genus Pelmatolapia; species Pelmatolapia mariae. The sequence goes on from NC_086233.1 coordinate 333,424, forward strand.
GAATAGGCACCAATATTTGTTGGCACAAATGCAGGATATACCAAATATTTCCAACACAGAAGCCTTGTCGCTCAAACATTTTCTATCAGAGGTCAGTTGTAATAAAATGTAAAGAACCACAACTTTAATGTAATTTCAGGTTAAAAACATTGAATACAAAGTAAGTGTTTAAATCAGAAGCAACAGGAAACCTCATCAGTTTTAGTCCATGTTACAGCAACAACAGTGGCGCACGATTTTTTTCTATTGAAATTAAAATTTCTTAAAATATTACAATAAAAAGTCCTTCCATTGTACCTGTTGCTCGGAATATTTATGTTTTGCAGTATGTCCCTTTTTGGCAACATTTAGATTTAATTTTAAAACACTGGCTTTAATATAGCTACTCACACTTTAGATTTTCTTACTTTTTATTATCACTTAAGGGTAAAAGTATCACTTGTTGTCACTCAGGCAAAATACTTCTAGTGTTTTGACTTCATGCTAATTCATAAACTAATTTGGACTTGATAAGCCATCAAAAATTAAAATCAGACATAAATGGGCTATTAAACATCAGGGACAGTCAGAGGTCCTGTGTGGGGGCTTTGCTGCTACAGGTTATAAATCCTGACTGTGTTTTGGCCATGTAAATTACTAAACATTACCATCACGGTCTACTTACCAGAAAAGGCAAAACCAAAGATCTGTTCACTCTGTAGCAAAAGACAAAGAACAAAAATAAAGAATGAGACAACTCAAATCAGCATCAGAATCAATACTGCATCACTCTCTCTAGTCAAATATATTCAGGAAAATTCTTTGATTACCACAGCTGGAATACAAGCAACAGCTCCTCTCTGTTTTCTTTTTTCTCTACACCCTAATAAAGATCGACCTCTTCATGAAGGTAATATGTGGTTTGATCCATTTGCAATAAACCACACAAGTTTCTTAGTCATGTAATGCTCTACAATTTAGGTTCGATTACATACCAGAGTAGATATCATAACCAATGATTTGCTACACCTAGAAATGCACACTTTATCAAATGGTGACAATTTAAAAGTAGGCAACAATCACAAATGATAGCTTGTATCTAATGTTTGTAGCCTTTAACATTTGAGGTGGCCTGCATTCAAATTCTATTAACACAATAAAAACAAACAGTCTGAAAACCTAAATTAAAATTCAGTAGGAAAAGAACTTAGAAGTACACAGAAATTTACTCAGTATGATTTTTGGTAAAAATGAAAAATTTGGTGACACATGGTTCCTACACAGCAGTTTATATATATTTCAGTCACATTTGGGCCATGTTTGATACACACCAATAAGCACTGAATTAAATCTATGACAAACGTATGATAGCTGATATTAGGGCCTAATTATAAAAATGTAGTATAATGATAATTTCTTTGTAGATAATTTAATAATAAAAACCAGAAATGAGTCCTGAATGTGAGCTGTTGCATGTAAGGACTTTGCTTGAGATTCCCACATTTATTTAAAAAACAGCAACAACAACAACTAACAAACAAACATGACTTTCACATACAGTTCATCTTTTGTAAATGTGGGCAGAATTATTTTCAAAAACACAGCCTTGATTCTTTATTTTTTTTAAGTATCTGGCCTCTTACAAATTTGTTAATGTTATGTTTTCATCCCACTTGTATTCTCCAAGTCATCATCACAAATGACAAAAAGCAGTTTTTAGACCGGGATTTAATTTCTAAAGAGAAAGAAGCTTTTGAAATCCTCAATGCCCTACATCAGGGGTCTCAAACTCCAGTCATCGATGGCTGGTGTCCCGTAAATTTAACACGTGTCCCTGTTGCAGCACACCTGAATAACATTAATAGGTCATTAGAAAGACTATACACTTAACTGCATGCTGAGGTGGCAATTCAGCCATTTGCTTAATGTTACAGCAACTCACGAGTGAATGAACATGATGGAATAAAAGTATTTTAGAAATACATTTTTCCAAACATATTTCTCAAATTTAATTGAGTAGGTGGGGTTAGGGGATGTCACCTCAGCATGCAGTCAAATTCTATACTCTTGCTAATGACCTACAAATTTTATTCGGGTGTGTTGTAACATGAACACATGGAAAAGCTTCAGAACACAGGCCTTTGAGGACTGCAGTTTGAGACCCCTGCCCTATGTGAAAAAATAATTTTCCCTTAACAGCTACTCATGAGCTGCTCAAGATAGGTTTACAAACAGACTTCTAAGGATTTGGAGACCCCACTAAACACAGCCCATCCCAGAGGTTGTAGACAAAAAGGCAAAAAACATTAACTGGCCAAACTGAACACCAATCCTTTCTCACATTTGCCTAACAACATCTTGATGATCACCAAGAGCTGTGCTGACTCACTGCACTAATCTGAGTCTCCTACAGTGAGAGACGAATTTCAGAAAAACACCAGTATTAAAGTCAAACATGATGCTGTTAGTGTGATGGTCCAGAGTTCCTTTACTACTTCAGGACCTGCATCATGCCGTCAGGTCCTGAGCTTCACATTAATCATACTTGGGATTCACAGCAGGAAACTTATGAGTTGATCCAAAACACACAAGGAACTCTGAACGAAACAAAACTCTTGGTGCAGACTAATCAGATTCTGGACTTCAATGAAACTGGAACTATACATGACTTGAAAACCTTATATTGGACCTTAATGAAACAAAATCTGAAAGTAGAGTTGTCCAAAATCCCCCCAGTGATGCAAATCAGTCATTAATAGTTACTGTAAATGCTTGATGGTACTTGTTGCTATTAGGGCTATTAGACTGGGTATTAGACTGCAACATGTTTTTACGTTAGACCTCAGACAAACCTTTACTTACCAGACTTGAGACGATCAGATCAGCAGTCTAAAGAAAGGAAACAATAAATCAGATCACTGTTCAATGATTCAGACAGTTGAGCCTCTTCACACACAATCCAATTTACTGTGACAAAAAATAACTAGTACAATCATTAATTTCCCTTAACAACTTACTGTACTATAAAGAGGACTAATATTAGCTGCAGAGTCTCACATGGCTATAACGTGTAATATAAGCATTCATACTACAGAAGTGCAAAGAATAGGCTCCTATATTTGTTGGCACAAATGCAGGATATAGCTGTTGGAAGGAATATTTATGTATTTTGCAATATTTCCCTTATTGCCAACATTTCTATTTAATTTTCAAACACACTGTATTCACTAAATAATTAATAAACTAATTTTAACTTATACCATAAATAGAACACACTGACTTTAATATAGCAAACACTGTGCACTCACAGCTCTAGTTCTCTTAGTTTTTTCTCATTGCTTAAGTGCTTAAAATCAGACATAAATGGGCTATTAAATTTCAGGGACATTTTCAGAGACAGTCAGAGGTCCTGTGTGCAGGCTTTGCTGCTTCAGATTACAAATCCTGACCATTTGTTTTTGCCCATCAGTAAATGGATGTCACAAAAAGCAAAACTACTGTATGTAAATTGTCAGACATGCTATACAATGACAGTGTCATATTGCTTCAGTTATAATCACTGTTTACTTACCAGCAAAGGCAAAACCAAAGATCTGTTACAATCTGTGTAACAAAAGACAAAGAACAAAAATACAGCGTCAGTCAATACTGCTTTATTAATTTTAATTATAATAATAATAATTTAATAATAATAAAAATAATAATAATAATAATAACAATAATAATAATTTAATTTTAATACTTTCGGTAGTCAAAAAGATTCAGTTAACTTCTGTGTTTACTACAGCTGGAATACAAACAACAACTGTCCTCTGTTTTCTTTTTTCTACACCTTATTAAAGATAACCATGTTCATTAAAGGTAATATGTGGTTTCATCCATTTGCAATAAGCCACACAAGTTTCTTAGTCATGTTAAACTCTAATAGTCTAAGGAGCTTGGAAAGAAAGTGTCTGGACTTGTTCACTGAAGAAGCTTCCCAGATGTGAAGAGGTGAAACGTCTTCTTGAAGTACAATGACCTGAATGACTGAGAACCTTCACAGTCATAATGCTCTAATACTTTGCTGCTATTAGATAACGTAGTCAATATCATAAGCAATTATTTGCTACACCTATCACTGCACACTTTATCTAATGGTGACATCAAAATTTCAAAGTATGCAACAATCATAAATGAAAGTTTGAATGATATATCTGTTTTTTTATCTGGTTTTAACATTTGAGCTGGCCTACATTCAAATTCTGCTGCCTAAAAATATTATCAATTGCATACACCATCATTTAGTATAATACATGCTGTTGTTTTAAAACAAATATCTACATACTATAATATTAATGGCCCACTGCTGCATTTTATTTATTTGTAGTTAGCCCTTTTTTGTTTTTAATTTCATTCATGTTCCATAAAGAGAGAAGTGTCACAGACCTCCAGATTTTGGTTATATTTAAAAGTAGGCCTGCACAAACATTTGTTAAACAGTTCTTAAGAATTAAAAAGTCAACTCTTATGAGGGTTGTTATTGTTCTTACATTAACTATGTATTTTATCCTAAGTGTCCCTTCCCTTAATTAACCTGCAAAACAGACACACGCGCATACAAGCACGTGACACTCTCTCCCGCTGATCAGCCAGAGGCTCCTATTAAGTAGCCACACCTGGTGCTTCAGCAGTTATTGGTTCTAAGATGGCGGTTAAATACCTTTACAACCTGAAGAATGAGCCTGTTTTAACCTACCTACCGATTTGTGAGGAGTAGAACTAACTGCACCTTCTGTAACAGTCTCAGAAACACTAACACACCAAATGAAGCTAATAAAACAACACTAACTGTTGTTTACAGGCAAATGAACCGTCTTCATTTCACACCGGGCTAATAGGAGCTAGGCATTAGCATTAGGTTGTTAGCATTAGCTCATAAAACACTCCCTTTAATAATACAACTTTTTACTAAAAAAGCATTCATTGTGTTACTTTAATCAGAGTTATACTTCGACTGGATTTATAATTCACTAACAAAAGCTCGGTAAATCCCTCAAACAGCTTATAAACATTTCTTTTCAGAGAAGAGAAGCAGAGAAGTAGCTCTTACCGCAGCGATGGGGGAAGTGGGCGGAGACGTGCGAGTGAGCCGGAGTCAAAAAAGAGGCATTTACTGGTAGTGGGAAATCCCGCCAGTACAAAAAGTTAGCATTGAAAACGTGAAAAATATATGTAAATCTATTATTATATGAGATTTATTTGCTACAGAAAAAAAAAAATAGCAGAACTTGAAGTATATAAATTGAATAAATATTCCAAACAGGATTATTAGAATTTAAAATAATGGTTAAAATTCATTAATAAATATAAGGTTACTATGTTAAAATGTAATATATATTAATACATTTATTTAACTGACAGGATCAATAAGAACAATCTTCTCCTCAACAACAATACCAAGGAGCTGGTGATGGAGTGCACAAGACCTAAAAAAAACAGTGCAGGACAGTCTGCAATGATGGGGAGTTAGACATTGTGCAGAGCAGATGCAGAGCAGAAGTTGTATTCTAAAATGGAGAAGAATTAACACAGTCACCTAAGCATCCTCACAGGACAGCAGAAAGTACAGTAACAGGTTCCTCTCACTGAGGTATTCTCAGCTAAATGGACTTGGCACCACTCGTTTACCTGTGCTACAGTGAGGCAAAGGTGTGGTTGTCTACAACAAGGCTGTGTTCAGCAAAGGCTTTAAAGACAACCATGCAAACTATGAATAAATAACATAGCAGTTATACTTAGTCTTTTTACAGCAGCCCTCTCTATAAAAGCACATTTGTCATATAAATATAACTGTTTTAACACAAATACTATATTTAGCAGAAATTTTATGATTTGGCAAAAATACTATGATTTGGCATAAATACTGTTTTTAAGCACAAATACCATGGTTTGGCAGAAATAAAAGGATTTGGCACAAATACTACGTTTTAGCACAAATACTATAACAAAGCAGAAATACTATGACTTAGTAGTAATACTATAACATAACAGTTATACTATGATATTGCAGAAATACTATGATTTAGTACAAATACTATGATTTACTAGAAATACGATGTTTCTGCAAAAATACTATGAATTGGCAGACATAATATGGTTTTTCTCATGTCCTATAATTTTGCTCAAATACTATGAAATTGTAATAAATTATCAATATGAATTACTGGTCTGTGATAGCGTATTAATTTGTAGGGAAAATTGGTGAACTTTGACTGCGATTTTCATTGCTCTTTGTGCCTCCATCGCGGAGATATGACGAGAGAAGAAACGACTTCATTTTAGGAGTTTGAAAACAAATGTAATTTATGGCTCAACAGTAACATGACAGTAAAAACTGCTCCAACTGCGAGTGTCTGAAGATGAATTGACACAAGCCTCTCGTCTTAACTTTGCTTTATCAAAATTATTGTGGCATGCAGATGAATCTTGGAAAGAAACTCACAAGGAGAGATTGAGCCTGTATTTCCACGCTTCCAAGCTGGTAGGGGGAGATATTTACTAAACACACTTACTTGTGCTACAATGTGCTTCAAGCCTCAATAACAGCATAACAGAACTCACTAATGGTACTGCATTCTTCCTATAAAACAATAACTATCAGTGACTTTGTACCGTAGTATAAACACAACATTCAAGACAACAGTTAAAAGTAACGTGACCATAAACAATGAAACAAGAACATCTAAACAGCAGCACATGTCCCAAGGCATGATGGGAGAGAACTAGCTGTTCCCCCAACACGCCACATTATTTATGATTTATGATTTGGCAGAAACACTGGGACTTGGTAGAAATACTATGATTTACACGAAATACTTTGACTTAGCAGAAATTCTATAATCTAGCAAAAAGCACTACAGCACAGCAGAAATTCTATCATTGAGCAGAGTTACTAGGATTTAGCACAAAAACTATTATTTGGCTCAAAAACCTTTATTTTGCAGTTATACTGTGATTTGGCAGAAATACTATGCTTTGGAACAAATACCAAGATTTGGCAGAAATACTATGATTGAGCATAAGTACTAAGATGTAGTAGAAGTACTTTGATTTAACAGAAATACTATTATGGAGGAGTAATACTTTAACATGTGAGAAATATTGAGACACACAAACATACACATACACAGAGCCTAAAGGGAGCAGTAGCTGTTAAGAGTCTGGGCTTGGTATATCTAGGTCAGTTAAATTGGCTGCACCTGCTGCACCTGGGGTGAAGAAGCTAAAGTATACCAAATGAAAGTATTTGTGCCAAAACATAGTATTTCTGCCATATTGTGGTATTTGTGCCACAAAAGTTACTACATTACAACATGAATACGGATTAAAGATAAAAGAAACTGGCAACAAATTCCTCCACTACAAACCAGTCTGATACCACTTCTTTGCAGTGTTCACGTTTACTAAGGCACTACCCAAAAGGCGCCACAAGAGGGCACTCCAACACAAGAGATGACCTATGTACACTGATGCACTTAGTAACAGTCAGCCTCCTACTTAGCCACTACGTAATACAGCGATATTACAGTGTACAAATTCACACAAATTTGCAGGGGGAACAAACAAAGCAGGAACAAGCCCAAAGCAGAATTCGAACCTGGCCCTCCTGGTTTCAAAGCAGATATTCATTTCCCTGAGCCAAAGTCATTCTTACATAGAAAAGGTGGAGAGACGGACAATTCTGCTGAAATGAGCAGAAGCTGCTGAGAATTGTGCTGATAAGAGGTAAAAAGGCTGAAAATTGTGCAGAAAAGAGGTGAATCAGCAGAATTTCTGCAGAAAAGAGGCAAAGAAGCAGAAACTTGCGCTGAAAAGAGGTGAATCAGCAGAGTTTCTGCTGAAAAGAGTTTTTTTTCTGAAAACAGCCAAAAAAAGGTGGAATTTGTCCTGAAAAGGGGTGAAAAAAATGAAAATTTTGCTGAAAAGGGGTGAAGAAGCTAAAGTATACCAAATCAAAGTATTTGTGCCAAAACATAGTATTTCTGCCATATTGTGGTACTACTACATTACAACATGAATACGGATTAAAGATGAAAGAAACTGGCAACAAATTCCTCCAGTACAAACCAGTCTGATACCACTTATTTGCAGTGTTCACGTTTACTAAGGCACTACCCAAAAGGCGCCACAAGAGGGCACTCCAACACAACAGATGACCTATGTACACTGATGCACTTAGTAACAGTCAGAGGTGAAAAGGCTGAAAATTTTGCAGAAAAGAGGTGAATCAGCAGAATTTCTGCAGAAAAGAGGCAAAGAAGCAGAAACTTGCGCTGAAAAGAGGTGAATCAGCAGAGTTTCTGCTGAAAAGAGTTTTTTTTCTGAAAACAGCCAAAAAAAGGTGGAATTTGTCCTGAAAAGGGGTGAAAAAAATGAAAATTTTGCTGAAAAGGGGTGAAGAAGCTAAAGTATACCAAATCAAAGTATTTGTGCCAAAACATAGTATTTCTGCCATATTGTGGTACTACTACATTACAACATGAATACGGATTAAAGATGAAAGAAACTGGCAACAAATTCCTCCAGTACAAACCAGTCTGATACCACTTATTTGCAGTGTTCACGTTTACTAAGGCACTACCCAAAAGGCGCCACAAGAGGGCACTCCAACACAACAGATGACCTATGTACACTGATGCACTTAGTAACAGTCAGAGGTGAAAAGGCTGAAAATTTTGCAGAAAAGAGGTGAATCAGCAGAATTTCTGCAGAAAAGAGGCAAAGAAGCAGAAACTTGTGCTGAAAAGAGATGAATCAGCAGAGTTTCTGCTGAAAAGAGTTTTTTTTTCTGAAAACAGCCAAAAAAGCTGGAATTTGTGCTGAAAAGGGGTGAAAAAAAATGAAAATTTTGCTGAAAAGGGGTGAAGAAGCTAAAGTATACCAAATCAAAGTATTTGTGCCAAAACATAGTATTTCTGCCATATTGTGGTATTTGTGCCACAAAAGTAACTACATTACAACATGAATACGGATTAAAGATGAAAGAAACTGGCAACAAATTCCTCCAGTACAAACCAGTCTGATACCACTTATTTGCAGTGTTCACGTTTACTAACGCACTACCCAAAAGGCGCCACAAGAGGGCACTCCAACACAAGAGATGACCTATGTACACTGATGCACTTTGTAACAGTCAGCCTCCGGCAGAAATACTGTGATTTAGTAGTAATACTATAACATAACAGATATACTGTGATGTTGCAGACATAGTATGTTTTTGCACTACTCATTTATAGTGAAAAAAATAGCAATATAAACTAGAAAGTGCATTTTCTGAAGAAACTGCAGTGTGAATGCTTGAATCTGAATGTATGCACTGAAATGAATTAATTGCTGAATTTTAAGTTAAAAATGTTGAATGAGATGAAAAATACAGAAATTTGCACCTGAAAACAAAAGTGCAGAACTGCTAAAAGCTGACAAGCACAGAGAAGAAGTTGGAAAAGAGCTGAAAATGTTTTAAATGTAAATTAGAAAAACCTAACTAATGAGAAAAGAAAATTTAGAGTCAGAAAACATCTGAATAAATATTAAAAGTTCATATTCTTTGAATCACTGAATGACTAAAATCTGATCCTTCGACTTGGATCCACAAAGTTTAAAAACTTTACATCTCTGAGCTTTGAAAGACACAGTGTTGGAAAGAGAAGAACGATGGCGACGTTTTGAGGGTAAAATGATGGCTATAGACCAAACACTGTGGACACAGCAGCAGTTGAAAGAGAAGTGTTTAAGATGAATCTTGGCACAGTGAGAGACAGAGCTCGTTAGGCAGGCAGGTGTGAGCCTGGTTGCTATAGTGACTGCACCCAATGGCTCCATACACACGGACACAGACATGCACCTCACTTTAGCTGCTTAAAATGAACAGAAAAGTCAGGCCGAAACAAATCGCTCCCAAATGAAAAGTACAAGTCGTATTGACAAAATTCTTTCACCGTGAGCACCAGCAATGTCTAGTCTACTAAATTCTCAGTTTTCATGCCTGTGGAGTTTATTATATGGACGTGGTGACAGTGTAAAGACACCATGCTCTTCTGATTTTCAAACGAACCTTCTGAGCCCTTTTAACATTAGAGTCTATGGAAGAGTTGGAGGGAGGAGGCTGTGCTTTGGTGACATTTATGAAAGAACCATAACACCTAGTACAATAGTAAACACATTGTGAGAAAGAGGACAGCGATGGCTACGTTTTGAGGGTAAAATCATGCCTGTAGAGCAAACACCACGGACACAACAGCAGTTTTAAAAAAGATTTTAAGATTAATTTTTGACCTGCTTCCACTCTAGCAGTTGAGCTGTCTCACTCTAGCCCCAACATTCCGTCCCATACACACCCATTATAAACTCTGAAACGGGTGAAAAAACATCATGAAACTTAAACTGGAACTGAAGAAAAAGTATAATAGATATTGAAAAGATAAATACAAGTTGAATAGTTGAATGTCTTGTCTTCGTTTTAAAGTTTGAATGGTGGCTCTATGTCAACGTATGTGGAAGTAGTAAGAGTTTAAAAATGAGTAAGTTGAATGAGGATTTGAAGGGTCTCCCCATTGAAATACATGGGAAATTTTTGTTGAAAAAAGTTGAATAATTTTAAAAATATAAATGTTAAAAATGAGAAAAATACAAGCAGTCATGTCCAAAAGAAGAGGAATCTAACGGTGTTTGAATGGTTTTTCTAAGTTGAACGGTTTTGAAGGAGTAGGAGTACAAAAAACCCCTCAAACAAACGTAATTCATTGCTCAACGGTAAGATGAATGTAAAAACTGCTTCCACTGTGAGTGTCAGGAGTGTCTGAAGATATATTGGCACAAGCCTCATGTCCTAACTTTGCTTTGTTCAAGAGATATGGCGATTTTAAAATGCCTCCTGTTACAGAATTTCAGCTCTGAATTTCAAAACCTCCCTATACACTTTGAATGGGGAGTAACCTGACTATGTGTCACTTCGAGGTGAATTGCGAAAAAATGGTAAATCTCACAATAAAGACAGTAACATTGTCTGAAAGCCAGCAAAAATACCTACGTTTTGATGTATAATTTGTGGGGGTTGAGTGGAAATCGAGCGAGTAGCAAGAAGTTGTTCGGACATGAAGAGAAAATTCAGAACAGACCAGCACTCGCTCTGAGTTAATTGCATAGCAACCATAGCAACGCATGTATTTTCTGAAAAATCACAATTTTGGAACTGAAAACTTAAAGAGAGATAAGATTAAAACGGTAGAAGATCTGAAAAAGCTGAATCACACAGGAATAGCCCAATAATCTGAGAACATTTTAAAGTTTGAATGGAGTTTCTAGGTGAAAGTATGAGGAAGCAGTTAAGTTTCAAAACCAAGAAAGTTTTAGCAGAATTGTGGAAGTTTTCCATTCATTTCAATGGGACAAATTAAAGGAAAAAAGTGTAATATTTTAAAAAGTATAATAGTAATAAACACCAAAAGTCATAGCTGGAATTAGCAGAAAGAGCAGAACAGTTTAGAGTTTGAACTGAGAAAATCGGCTGAAAACTGAGGGAGTAGTTAAGTGCCGAAAAACGTACGGAAGCAACCAGAATAATAAAGAATAAAGAGAAACAGGAAAACAATTGTGTGGAAGCCCTTTAGGGCATCCACACAACTAGAAAAAGTTTGCATTTCCTGCGAAAATGCTGTGTGGATGCCGGAATGCTGAAGCTGTCTGCTGAAAATGACTGAAAAAGATGAAAAGCTGCAAATATTGTATGGCATTAAAGAAACTGAAAAATTATGCTGAAAACAAGTGAAAAAACAGAAACTTTTGCTTAAAAGAGGTGAAAAGGCAAAGATTCTGCTTCAAAGGGGTACAGAAGTTCAAATTTGTACTGAAAAGAGGTGAAGGGGTTTCCTCTGAAATGAGCAGAAGATACTGAGATTTGTATTGATAAGAGGTGAAAGGCTGAAAATTCTGCTTAAAATACGTGAATCAGAAGAATTTCTACTGAAAAGAGGTAAAGAAGTATTTGCGATGAAAACAGGTGAAAAAGCAGAATGTCTGTAAAAAACAGATTTCTGTTGAAAACACCTGAAAAAGCTGGGATTTGTGCTGAAAAGGGGTGAAAAAATTCACAATTCTGCTGAAACGGGGTGAAGAAGAGGTGTTGAGCTGTTGAGAAGAGTTAAATAAGTTGAACTGACAAATGCGATGATTTGAAACAAATACTATGATTTGGCAGAAATACTATTATTTAGTAGAAATACTATGATTTACCAGAGGTACAATGTTTCTGCAAAAATACTATGATTTTGCAGAAATACTATGCCGGGGTATTATTTCTATAACATAACAGATACATGATGATTTTGCAGACATGTTTTAGCACAAATACTATGATTTGCTATAAATACTATGATTAGGCACATATACTGTATTCAGCAGATATACTATAACAAAACAGAGAGTCTACGACTTACTAATAATACTATAACGTAATAGATATACTATGATTTTGCAGAGAGTCTATGTTTTTGCACAACTAGCACAATGTGGCAGAAATACTATGATTTGGCACAAGTACTATGATTTAGTAGAAATACTCTTTGGGCACAAATACTATGTTTCAGTACAAATACTATGATTTGGCAATAATACTGCGTTTCAGCACAACTACTGAGATTCGATTGAAATACTATGATTTAGAAGAAATACTATGACTTTGTAGAAATACTATGTTTTAGTTCGAATACTATAATTTGCAAAAAATACTATGATTTGGCACAAGTACCATGATTTAGTACAAATACTACGAATTGGCAGAAATACTGTGACTTAGTAGTAATACTATAACATAACAGATATGCTGTCATTTTGCAGACATAGTATGTTTTATTACAAATACTACAATGTCGGTCAAATACTATGAAACTGCAGTAATACTATGATTTTGAAGGAATACTATGAATAGGTAGAATTACTATGCCTTAGTAGTAATACTATAACATAACAGATATACTGTGATTTTGCAGAAATAGTATGTTTTTGCACAAATACTAAGATTTCACTCAAATACTATGAAATTGCAGTAATACTATGATTTTGAGGGAATACTATGGTTTGGTAGAAACACTATGCCTTAGTAGTAATACTATAACATAACAGATATACTGTGATTTTGCAGACATAGTATGTTTTTGCACAAATACCACGATTTCACTCAAATACTATGAAATTGCAATAATAGTATGATTTTGAAGGAATACTATGATTTGGTAGAAATACTATGCCTTAGTAGTAATACTATAACATAACAGATATACTGTGATTTTGCAGACATGGTATGTTTTAACACAAATACTACGATTTCGTTCAAATACTATGAAATTGCAGTAATACTATGTTTTTGAAGGAATACTTTGATTTGGTAGAAATACTATGCCTTATTAGTCATACTATAACATAACAGATATACTGTGATTTTGCAGACATAGTATGTTTTTGCACAAATACTACGATTTCACTCAAATAATATGAAATTGCAGTAATACTATGATTTTGAAGGAATACTTTGATTTGGTAGAAATACTATGCCTTAGTAGTAATACTATAACATAACAGATATAGTGTGATTTTGCAGACATAGTATGTTTTTGCACAAATACTACAATTTGGCAAGAAATACTATGTTTGGGCACAAATACTATGATTTGCTATAAATACTATGATTTGGCACATATACTATAATCAGCAGATATACTATATCACAACAGAAATTCTACAACTTACTAGTAATACTATAACATAACAGAAATTTTAATTGGGCACAAATAACCTGATTTGGCACAAATAGCATGATTTGGCACAAATACGATGATATGGCAGAAATACTATGATTGGGTACAAATACTATGATTTGGTACAAGTACTATGACTTAGTACAAATATTATGAATTGGCACTAATACTATGATTTAGCAGAATTACTATGTTTTAACATAAATAATATCTTTTGACAGAAATTTTAGCTAAAAGGTACTCTTTCTGCTTTTTAGCAGAAATACTGTAATTTTGCATAAATACTATGATTTGGGATAAATACTATGATTTGGCAGATATACTATATTCAGCACATATACTATAACATAACAGAAATACCTCCACCTACTAGTAATACTATAACATATCAGAAATGTCATGATTTGACACAAAAACCATGATTTGGCACAAATACCATGATTTGGCAAAAATACTATGATTTCCCAGAATTACTATGATTGAGCAGAAGTACTAAGATGTAGTAGAAATACTTTGATTTAGCAGAAATACTATTATGGAGGAGTAATACTTTAACATGGGAGAAATATTGATACACACACACATACACAGAGCCTAAAGGGAGCAGTGGCTGTTGAGAGTCTGTGCTTGGCATATCTAGGTCAGTTAAATTGGCTGCACCTGCTGTAATCAGCCCTTACACACACAGACACAGAGAAGTATGAGTTTTCTTCAGTGTATTTCTGAGATTCAGGATTCCCCTCGAACAAATGGCCATAATTTCCTAACCGTAGGGGCTAGAACGCTCATTCTGACACCGTTTTGTTCAGAAGAGATGGGGGAATCTGCAGGTCTTCATAATTCAGAGATAAAATATAGATTCTTGAAGATATATGACTTGTAATACACTGTAACTTAGTAGAGGCGAAGCAAAACTGCCTTGACTTGCCCTCAAACAACGTTTTGTAACTCTAAATCTATATGGAGCATCAAAATCATTCTTTCACCGTAAGAAACAGCAGGCTTTGGTGAACAGTCATGGAAATTTTCAGGTCTCTGTTGAAATCCATCAAAAAGATATGACGAGAGAAAAAAGTTGCTCATTTCCAGAGTTTGAAATCTGAAGAGATCTGAGCAAGGCACGAATTTCCTACCCTCAAACAAATGTAATTCATGGCCAAACGGTAATAGGTGAGAAAAAAATTCTTGAATTGTGAGCATCAGGGGTGTCTGAAGATATATTGGCACAAGCGTCATGTCTCAACTTTGTTTCATTAAGGAGATATGACAATTTGAAAATGCCTGTCATTAGAGAAATCCAGCGCTGATTTTGAACAAACTCTCCATTGACTCTCTAAGGAGACTTTTCCGAGCTTGTGTTGCTCTGAGGAGATGTGCCAAAATTCTGTAAGTCCCACAACAATGATAGTGACAATTAATGAAAGCCAGCAAAAATACCTACGTTTTGATGTATAATTTGTGGGGGTTGAGTGGAAATTGAGCGAGTTGCAAGAAGTTGTTCAGACAAGAAGAGAAAATTCAGAAATTTCCACTGTCCACTCTGAGTTAATTGCATAGCAACCATAACAACGCATGTATTTTCTGAAAAATCACAATTTTGCAACTGAAAACTTAAAGAGGTATAAAATTAAAACGGTAGAAGATCTGAAAAAGCTGAATCATACAGGAATAGCCCAATAATCTGAGAACATTTTAAAGTTTGAATGGAGTTTCTAGGTGAAAGTATGAGGAAGTAGTTAAGTTTCAAAAACAAGCAAGTTTTAGCAGAATTTCTGAAGATTTCCATTCATTTCAATGGGACAAATTAAAGGAAAAAAGTGTAATATTTTAAAAAGTATAATAGTAATAAACACCAAAAGTCATAGCCGGCATTAGCAAAAAGAGCAGAACAGTTTAGAGTTTGAACGGAGAAAATCGGCTGAAAACTGAGGGAGTAGTTAAGTGCCAAAAAGTGTACGGAAGCAACTAGTAAATAGTGGAATAAAGAATAAAGAGAAACAGGAACTCAATAGTGTGGAAGCCCTTTTAGGGCATCCACACAACTAGAAAGCGAAAATTTCCGAAGAAATTTTAAGTGTGCCTATGCTACTGCCGGATCAGATGTACGAACACATCATGATGTATGTGGTTTGAGCAAAAAACTGTTGAGTTTTAAGCAGAGAGTCATCAGCTGTTCCTGTACTCAGCTGTTAGGGCCTGTTGCTATAGTAACTCCTGTGAGTGGCAGGAGGGGATGGGACACACACACACACACTCTGCAGTTGGGCTCAGACAGAGAGTTGGGCAAACAGGAATTAAGCTCTGAAACAAATGCTTGCCAAGAGAAAACTGTAGGTCCGATCGCAATAATTCTTTCACCGTGAGTGGCAGGAACTTCCAGACTACAACATATTAAATTTTCATGCCTGTAGAGTGTATTATACTGACGTGGTGACAGTGTAAAGACACCCTTCGATTTTAGGTTTGAGCTGAAAATCGAGAGCAGTTTTAGAATGGTCGTCTATGGGGGACAGAGAGGGAGGAGGCTGCGCTTTGATGGCATTTGTGAGAAAACCGTAAATCTGATCTTGATAAGAAAAACACTGGATGAAAGAAGACAACGATAGCTACGTTTTGATGTATAAATTATTGATGTGGGTTAAATGGTTTGGATGGGACAGCAAGAGAAAGACAAATTTTTTAAATTATTCCCCACACTCTGTTTTTTTGGCAGTTGACAGTGCGGCGAACATTCCGTGAAAATCTCAATTTTCCTAAAACTTAAACTGCTCTTGTGAAACAACCGTAAGAGATATGGTAACAAGG